>NC_060149.1:215311306-215621785 GCF_021461385.2 Schistocerca piceifrons | reverse complement strand
AAGGGGCCAGCTGCCAAAAGTATTGATACCAGGAAGGAGCTTGATGTTGAAGTATTGTCAAAACATTGCCATGGATGCATACACAAAAGTTCATACTAATAATGAAAAGAAACAATTGCATGAACACAACTGTCACAAAACATATACGGAATCCAGTAGAGGAATGGAAAGTGCTTCAGCTGCGAAGATCTTTCAGTGTTCTCAAGAACAACATGGGTTTTGTTATGCTATATTCATTGGCGATGGCAATTCCTGTTCATTCAAATCAATAATTGACAGCAGACCCTATGATGACCTAACCCTGGAAAATTTAGAATGTGTCAGTCGTGCAGAAATGAATGGGTACCCGGCTGCATAAAGTCAGGCAAAACTTTTCTAGCAAAAAGCTTGAAGATGGCAAGACTATTAGAGGGCATTTGACTGATAAAACAAGCAATCAGTTAAGTGAATACTATGGCCAAGCCATTAGAAAGAATACAAAAAAATCTGGTATAAATGAGAAAAGCAGCATTGACAACGTTTTGTTTTTCTGCAAGACATCAAGTGATCAGAAGCCACTACACAACTTGTGTTCAATTGACTGGTGTAAATACCACGAAGCTGAGGCAGCAGGGGTCGAATACACCCACAGAAACACCATGCCTGAAGGTTTTTGGAGCAGTAATAAAGCTAACATATAGAGATCTAGCACATCCAGATCTTCTGAAGAATAGCATCACAGGAAAAACTCAAAATGCACACGAGTCTTTCAACAATATTGAATTGACCTGGGTGCCCAAAAATGATGAAAAACTATTTTTTTTGCAAATGTTTCCCATCATCTCAGAAACTACTTTAACTACAGCTCTGATGTTTTTATCACTTACTGACAGTGGTATTATGTTTCTGTAGATCTGCAATGGTAGAAATAGCATAGTTTGCTCATAACATAATTAGTTAATTTTTTACAACCTTCATTAAGAAATTCATATCTTGTTTCCTAATAAAGTTAGATACTTGATCGTAGATTAGTGAATGTATGAGATATGACTCCATATCCCGGCAAAGTTTTGTTTTATTATCTTGGGTAGTTCCTGAGGAAATGGGATATAAATATGTTAAATTTAACATTAACAAGGATATGGCATTTGTACTCCCCTTAAGCTTTCTAAAACCAAGTACTTTATTCCAGCTCATAACCAACATTTTTGGGGAAAAGTGGACATATTTAACATGTGACTGTTTTACACAATCACAGTAAACAAGCAGTTAAACATACTTTACATCTCTGAAGCTTCACAGTCATGCAATGTGTTTTGACTGTGTTCATCTCATCTCATATCTGTGAAAGCACTGGAATTTCATCTACTTTTGGAAGCATTACTGTAACCACAGCTGGAGACATTACTAATGAGAAGAAGGATGGTTTGTTCTGAGCACTAGAATTTCCGAAAACACTACAGATTTTTTTTTCCTGTCTGCAGTACAACAATGAATACTTGTTTGCAAATGTAAAGACAGTTTTTTTCCCCATTTGTGATTCCTACACCTATGCAGGGCGAGTTAGAAGGAAAGGTACATGCTCTGAGGGCTAATAGTATTGGCCATTCAGAACAGAAAACTTCAAATCAACATATGCTCTTTTCTTAACTGTATCCAACATACAGCTGTTCAAAAATCGTGTGTCAGTTGCGTGCCCTTCACCAACACTTGCATCCAAATATAACCAAAACACCATTGGGCTAGTAGTGTTGTCTTTACCCACAATTTCAATGCACTCTTCACTTGCTCACGGTGGGGTGACGATGACCCAACTCATCAGTCCATTTGATCAGAATAACAACTTTAACCAGCACAGTGGATACACCCATAGTGGTTACTGGAAACGGGTACTTGATCCACCATCTAATGAAATCTGTATTGCTATCATTATTCTTCAGTCATAGACATAAACATAATCTCTGGTGGCTTATGGAAGTTCCTTGACTTTGTGATATCTCCATAACATAATTCGGGCAATTAAAGTATGTAACAGCCACCTGAAATCCAGCCTCCTGTTGCTGACAACTGAGGAAGTCATCTAAAGCTCAAGATTGAAACATCTAACACAGCAAGAGCTCTGTGAAGCATTTATTCAAGCATGTGAAAGCTATTTGTTCATGATGACGTGCCTATACAGTCACCACATTCTTTTCATTGGTTCAGTATCTCAGTTATCAAATGATGTTCAGCATTTACTGAACTTATTAGTAGCAAAAGCACTCCTTCAAAACTTCTTGCCTAAGTTTTAACCAAAATAATGCTAATTTCACATCCGTAGGCACACTAATTTTATTTTCGTGCAGATGTTAATTCCCTTTCACAGTTGTTAACCACACTTCAGCTCTCTTTTTAACCTTGTGTGCATTGTGAATCCAGAATTTTGAACCCCAGCACAATGAACCCTTTGCATACTTAACTGTAACATTATTTTATGAAATACAGCAACCAGTACTTTAAGTATAGGTTTATTATGCCAAGACGTGTTTCAGGCTTTCACTCAAATTCAGTTGGAACAATACATTTTCATCTTTGTCAATACAATGTTTCTGTCAATTGCATTTTAAACACTGTAGATGTCCTTTGTACAGATCTTCAGGTAACTGTTTTGCTTCTACAGTACTGCAAAGACGTTACTTCAAAAAGTAACTAGCTAGTGTTTAATTACACTAACAGTGCTGCTTAAGAATCAAATTATCAAACTTGGGAATTATTTGCACTTTGTAGACAATTTAAACATTCTAGATGAAACCAAAGTAAAAAAAATAAGCTATGGAAAGTGCAACCAAACAGCGACATGGCAAGAACAAAAAGTCTCTCCTTTCCTCCTCCTAAGCACCTGTCCACAGATGAACAAACAATTGCTTTCTATTGGAGAACATCTCTTAGGCAGCAACTGAAGATATGAACCAAATCCAGTGGGGTTGATCAATTTTCTGCTAGCAACTGCATAGTACTGGAGCTCAACTTTTTCATTTACCTGGGAACTTGTACGTGGTGTACTGGGCACCCAGAACCTATTTTGTGTAATACAGAGTCTGTTATCAAAGAGCTGATACAGAGGGTAGTTTCTGGCAAGTACATAATGTACTCTGATTTGTATTTCACTTTCCTCCCATTGTTAGAATACCTGCTTCAAAGACAAATATATGCAGTAGGAACATTATTTAGCCCGCTGTATTTCATCAAGGATCAAATTCAAACTTACTGCAGACAAAGAGAAGAAGAGAGGTAGCAGAGCCTTTCATAGATTTTTCAAAGGAGTTGGGAAAAATTCAGTTGTGAAATAGACGGGCAATCATTCTGTTACTAAAGCATTCACTTTTACCTGTGCTCATACTATTAGGATAGTTCAAAGATAGGACAAAAAGTATAGTAATATGTTCAAACACAGCAACCCAAATGTATTTGTGCATGAAGCAAATCACTGGGAGGTGTGGATCTCTGTGACAGAATGAGTTCCCATTATTGAATATCAACAAGAGCAAGGAAGTGGTCTATAAGGATATTTTTCTGTTTAATTGATTTGGTCACTGTCAACTCATGGGAGTCAACAGAAAATCCATCACACATCTCTTTGTTTTGAACTTTTACATTGACGAATGATAGAGTTCTATGACTGAACCTGATGATCTAAAACCAGCTGCCATGAAAAGACCAAAGATGGCTCCAAATCCCAATTTGGTTGTAAGGAAAATAGAATAAATATCTGCCACTCTGTTCACTCACTGGAAAACAAAGCAGATGAGCTGCTGAAATAAGAACTGATTGTTCAAAATCTGTGTTTAAATACTCAGAATGCAATGTCTTTCTTAGTACCATAAATTTAAAAAAAAAGAAAATAATTGTGTCCCACCTGTAAAAGTTATTCAGACATAATTTGTACTGTGGGATGTGTATTCTTTTGCTTTTTTTCTGCTACACATTCATAAACTGTGTTGTTTGAAATTATTGTTCCACGACTGAATTTCATAAAAGATTGTGCAATTCATTTATGTGAATGTTCAAAAAATCATTCAATACACCCAGCGTAGAACCTATTGGACGAAGAATAAATCCTTTGTAAGTAGGAGGAAAACCACAAATTCCAGTGCTCATTTGTGATGCCTGTGTGAAATCTCTGTGTAAAAAAGTGAAGCACCCAGAAGACTTGGTAAGATTTCTGTGTAACTTGGTACATGTGCACACCATTGGTAGGTATGTAAACAAGTAGAGATGCAATTCTCTGTGGCTCGTAGACTGGCCACCAGAGTGCATTAGTGCTTATACTAGACCTGTAGGATATGTAAGGAGTGTGAACAGCATCAGATGTTGAGTGATCACTGTGTAGGACATGGAGATGCTGTGTACTTGCACGAGACAGAGTTATAACCACCTGATGAGTTTGAAAGTGGCCTCATTCTGGGTCTCCATTTGGTTGTCTGGTTGAATTACACAATATCCAGATTTTTGGGGCATTTGGATGTGACTCTGGCCCAATGCTGGACTGCATGAGAAGGTGAGGGCAGGCACACTTGTAATCAAGGTCCTGATCGACAATATCTGACCACTAAAAGTGAGATTCACCATATTGTGCACCAAGCGTGTCGTGACTCCTTCATATTTGCACCTGCCATCCAAGAACAAGTAATGCACCCCCTGCTACATTCTGTGTTCTCCTGTACCATTTGTCAGAGAATAACAGCTGCTGGACTAGGAATTACCGCATCCTGAATTACCGCATCCTAACACAAAGAGCCCCCCCATGAACCATGGACCTTGCCGTTGGTGGGGAGGCTTGCGCGCCTTAGCGATACAGATAGCCGTACCGTAGGTGCAACCACAACGGAGGGGTATCTGTTGAGAGGCCAGACAAACGTGTGGTTCCTGAAGAGGGGCGGCAGCCTTTTCAGTAGTTGCAAGGGCAACAGTCTGGATGATTGACTGATGTGGCCTTGTAACAATAACCAAAACGGCCTTGCTGTGCTGGTACTGCGAACGGCTGAAAGCAAGGGGAAACTACAGCCGTAATTTTTCCCGAGGGCATGCAGCTTTACTGTATGATTACATGATGATGGCGTCCTCCTGGGTAAAATATTCCGGAGGTAAAATAGTCCCCCATTCGGGTTTCCGGGCGGGGACTACTCAAGAGGATGTCGTTATCAGGAGAAAGAAAACTGGTGTTCTACGGATCGGAGCGCGGAATGTCAGATCCCTTAATCGGACAGATAGGTTAGAAAATTTAAAAAGGGAAATGGATAGGTTGAAGTTAGATATAGTGGGAATTAGTGAAGTTCGGTGGCAGGAGGAACAAGACTTCTGGTCAGGTGACTACAGGGTTATAAACACAAAATCAAATAGGGGTAATGCAGGAGTAGGTTTAATAATGAATAGGAAAATAGGAGTGCGGGTAAGCTACTACAAACAGCATAGTGAACGCATTATTGTGGCCAAGATAGATACGAAGCCCACACCTACTACAGTAGTACAAGTTTATATGCCAACTAGCTCTGCAGATGACGAAGAAATTGAAGAAATGTATGATGAAATAAAAGAAATTATTCAGATTGTGAAGGGAGACGATAATTTAATAGTCATGGGTGACTGGAATTCGAGTGTAGGAAAAGGGAGAGAAGGAAACATAGTAGGTGAATATGGATTGGGGGACAGAAATGAAAGAGGAAGCTGCCTGGTAGAATTTTGCACAGAGCACAACATAATCATAACTAACACTTGGTTTAAGAATCATGAAAGAAGGTTGTATACATGGAAGAACCCTGGAGATACTAAAAGGTATCAGATAGATTATATAATGGTAAGACAGAGATTTAGGAACCAGGTTTTAAATTGTAAGACATTTCCAGGGGCAGATGTGGACTCTGACCACAATCTATTGGTTATGACCTGTAGATTAAAACTGAAGAAACTGCAAAAAGGTGGGAATTTAAGGAGATGGGACCTGGATAAACTAAAAGAACCAGAGGTTGTACAGAGATTCAGGGAGAGCATAAGGGAGCAATTGACAGGAATGGGGGAAATAAATACAGTAGAAGAAGAATGGGTAGCTTTGAGGGATGAAGTAGTGAAGGCAGCAGAGGATCAAGTAGGTAAAAAGACGAGGGCTAGTAGAAATCCTTGGGTAACAGAAGAAGTATTGAATTTAATTGATGAAAGGAGAAAATATAAAAATGCAGTAAGTGAAACAGGCAAAAAGGAATACAAACGTCTCAAAAATGAGATCGACAGGAAGTGCAAAATGGCTAAGCAGGGATGGCTAGAGGACAAATGTAAGGATGTAGAGGCCTATCTCACTAGGGGTAAGATAGATACCGCCTACAGGAAAATTAAAGAGACCTTTGGAGATAAGAGAACGACTTGTATGAATATCAAGAGCTCAGATGGAAACCCAGTTCTAAGCAAAGAAGGGAAAGCAGAAAGGTGGAAGGAGTATATAGAGGGTCTATACAAGGGCGATGTACTTGAGGACAATATTATGGAAATGGAAGAGGATGTAGATGAAGATGAAATGGGAGATATGATACTGCGTGAAGAGTTTGACAGAGCACTGAAAGACCTGAGTCGAAACAAGGCCCCCGGAGTAGACAATATTCCATTGGAACTACTGACGGCAGTGGGAGAGCCAGTCCTGACAAAACTCTACCATCTGGTGAGCAAGATGTATGAAACAGGCGAAATACCCTCAGACTTCAAGAAGAATATAATAATTCCAATCCCAAAGAAAGCAGGTGTTGACAGATGTGAAAATTACCGAACTATCAGCTTAATAAGTCACAGCTGCAAAATACTAACACGAATTCTTTACAGACGAATGGAAAAACTAGTAGAAGCCAACCTCGGGGAAGATCAGTTTGGATTCCGTAGACACACTGGAACACGTGAGGCAATACTGACCTTACGACTTATCTTAGAAGAAAGATTAAGGAAAGGCAAGCCTATGTTTCTAGCATTTGTAGACTTAGAGAAAGCTTTTGACAATGTTGACTGGAATACTCTCTTTCAAATTCTAAAGGTGGCAGGGGTAAAATACAGGGAGCAAAAGGCTATTTACAATTTGTACAGAAACCAGATGGCAGTTATAAGAGTCGAGGGACATGAAAGGGAAGCAGTGGTTGGGAAGGGAGTAAGACAGGGTTGTAGCCTCTCCCCGATGTTGTTCAATCTGTATATTGAGCAAGCAGTAAAGGAAACAAAAGAAAAATTCGGAGTAGGTATTAAAATTCATGGAGAAGAAATAAAAACTTTGAGGTCCGCCGATGACATTGTAATTCTGTCAGAGACAGCAAAGGACTTGGAAGAGCAGTTGAATGGAATGGACAGTGTCTTGAAAGGAGGATATAAGATGAACATCAACAAAAGCAAAACAAAGATAATGGAATGTAGTCTAATTAAGTCGGGTGATGCTGAGGGAATTAGATTAGGAAATGAGGCACTTAAAGTAGTAAAGGAGTTTTGCTATTTGGGGAGCAAAATAACTGATGATGGTCGAAGTAGAGAGGATATAAAATGTAGGCTGGCAATGGCAAGGAAAGCGTTTCTGAAGAAGAGGAATTTGTTAACATCCAGTATTGATTTAAGTGTCAGGAAGTCATTTCTGAAAGTATTCGTATGGAGTGTAGCCATGTATGGAAGTGAAACATGGACGATAAATAGTTCGGACAAGAAGAGAATAGAAGCTTTCGAAATGTGGTGCTACAGAAGAATGCTGAAGATTAGATGGGTAGATCACATAACTAATGAGGAAGTATTGAATAGGATTGGGGAGAAGAGAAGTTTGTGGCACAACTTGACCAGAAGAAGGGATCGGTTGGTAGGACATGTTCTGAGGCATCAAGGGATCACCAATTTAGTATTGGAGGGCAGCGTGGAGGGTAAAAATCGTAGAGGGAGACCAAGAGATGAATACACTAAGCAGATTCAGAAGGATGTAGGTTGCAGTAGGTACTGGGAGATGAAAAAGCTTGCGCAGGATAGAGTAGCATGGAGAGCTGCATCAAACCAGTCTCAGGACTGAAGACCACAACAACAACAACAACACAAAGAGCGAGCTGCATTAGTGGTGGTGCCGTGACTGGGAAAGATGGACTGCTACTGACTGGTGTCACGTTGGGTTCAGAGATAAATTGCAGTTCGGCGATACTCCAAATGACCACACTTGGCGAGTATGGCAACAATTTAGAGAGAGATTCCAATCTCCCATTGTTTCAGTGAGGCACAGCAGTGTTACTCTTGGCATCATGGTGTTGGGAGCCATTAGGCATGATCTCAGTTCATGGCTGGTAGCGTTGAAGGAAACTATGACAGCACAATGGTACATCATGGACATCCCCCATCCTCATGTGTTACCTCTCATGGGACAGTATTGTTGTACCATTATTCAAAAAGACACACACAGCCTATATCTCTATAAACTGCCTGCATAATGTTAAGGTACCTCGTGATCAGCAAGATCCCCATATATGTCCCCCATAGAAAGAGTGGTAGAAGTTCAGACATCGACTCAGTGCCTGAGCCAGTGTCCAGGATATCAAGGACCAGTTAAAACAGCTGAACAGCTGAGGACCAACTTGCCTATGGAGAGGATACAGCCACTTTACGGCACCCTTCATAACCAAAATTCGGTGCATGCATCCAGGCCAGAGGGCATGAAACATCAAACTGATAAGTGGGCCTATACTGCCAAGTTCTCCGTAAATTTAAGACTATCTCATAATCACTGGAATATCATCATCTACCCTCCCTCTCCACTCGTGAAGTGTCATTTCATTTCCTCCGTCCCTTCTGAGTACTTCCTTTTTTGTCAGGCAGCATATTTTTTTTAAAGTATTGCAATCCTGTTCTTGGGTCAGAGGAAGACAATACAAATAAAGTGTAATTAACAGAATAAGAAGTGTGAACCTACAGACAAACAAAATCATTAAATAAGAATTCTAACAAACACCAATGGAGGAATTTGGGGGGGGGGGGGGGGGGTAATGGCTTGGAGTGCAGGCTGAGACAGTTTGTCTGGGAGTGTGGCAAGAGGAGAGGATTTTTAAAATGAATCTTGTCCTTTTTCCTTATTCCACAGGGGTTTTTATTTATTTACATTTATTCCACTTAGGTTCCTCCCTTTAACTCTATTTACTGCACTTTATTTGTTTTATCCTTACCACTTTGGGTTTGTTTCTCTTCTTCTACCCCTATATTTAGTTTTCTTCCAAACTTTCCCTTTTAACCATTTTACTGAATTTACTGCTGTATAATGTTTGAGCTACTCTGACACACAACTTTTCCTCCATTTTTGCCATATTCCCTCCTCACATAAAGTGGGTACTTTTCTCTTGGAGGTGTGCACTAATCAACTTGTATCTCTATGAATAACAAAGTGTACAATAAATGTAAGTCATTATGAACCAGGAAATTTGGAAATTTTCTACATATCAATGATGCTTATATTTACTATATTTCAAGGTCCTCATGCTACCACAAAAAGTAAAATACTACATCACACAGAAAACTTTATTTACAAAACTTTATAAACATTTACATACATGAGTAATGATAAATATTAATATTAATTGGCACACGAGTTTATAAAATAAGACTACATCAAATTTTTATGCTGCAATGTTTCAGTTCAGATTTCTTAGTTAACAAATGAATAAAACACAACACACAGGCAGTCTTTATTCTCTGAAGTATGAAAAACTATTTGAATCAGAATTAGATTTCAACCACAATATATTTTCAAAATATATACCTCTTAATTAATGGTGTTCCAATTTTCAGATAATCTATTTCCCAGTTCATTATTTTTTGGGCCTACAATCGCCTTACCACATTTGTTTGATCTCAAAAACATTTCTGACACCTGATGTATTTGCTCCCTGGTTACATTCATGACTTGCTGCCTATGGCCATTAAATATACTGTCATCTATGCCATAAAGAAATTCTCTCATTCCTTTGTCTTCAGGTAGAACTGGCGCATCAAGTTTTTGCAAGATCCCCAATTTGGCTTCTTCGATATCTGTATCAGAAAATTTATTTGCACTAACCCAATCACATGCACTGTCAAATGTGTCCAATGTGGCTGTTGAATTTGGATCCCTATAAGAAAAGAAACTAAAGACTCCACTTTGAGAAATGTGTGCACCTGATCCATAAGCGCCACCCCTTTCACGAACTATTGGATGCAGGTATAAATTTGACAACAATCTTGCAAGAACTCTAAGTGGAGCAAAATGGAGATCACCATAACACACAGTCATTATTGACTTAGATACAAAATTTACAGGGATGCTGTGAACATGATGCACAGCTGCATCTGAGACCTGTTTGAAGTCCTCCTCTTCTGTTTTTGTTATGGGGTTACCAACTGCAGAAAACCTTTTCAAAAAATTGGTTGCTTCTTCCACACTATCAATTGAATTCTTCTCACAAAGATTGACAGCAGCCCTGGAGATGCATTTATGTATTAATTCAGATGGTAAGTTACTTAGTAAGGAAAGGACCTCCTGAAATTTACGTTGCTGTACAATTTCTTGTAGCTTTTTGATGTAGGTAAGCCCTGTCCAACTTTCAACATGACGTGCAACAGGGCTTACGAGTGAAGCAGAAGATGAAATAGCATAATGATGGCCTGAATCAAAAATGCTGTTAAGCAAGTCCACAGACAACTGTCTAGTAAGAGTTTCAAATCTTTGAATATCGCCTAAATCCATATGAGATAGAAATTCTGACATTAATAAATACATATCAGGCACATTTTTATCCAAGCAATGAGAGTAAAAAACAGCACCTTCTTCATAAGTATGTGTTTTGAAAACATCTTCTGAAATATGTTTGCTAAAGGTAAATCCTCCAGTTTTTAAACGCACCAACTGTTCAAATTCTCGGAATGAATAGTTTTTTGTTCCCATCTGTGGTGCAACAGTACAGAATAATGGCACAAGACTTTTTAGTTCAGAGTCAAGTTCCTTTGTACTGAAAACAGCTCTGAAATGGGTAACTTCATCTACTGGCTGAACATAAACATAAAAGGGAACCTCTGATGAAAGTGGTTTTGTAACAGGAACTTTTTCAACAAACTGAGCAAGATCTGAAACAGTCAATGTAGGCAATGATGAAACGTCCTGAACTGCACACTGTGACTTGTGAAGTTCCAACCCTTGTTTAAAGATTTCAGATGTTTCTAATGGTGATAGAGCAACTAGCTTGTCTTTCAATACCTTCTCTTCTTCAGAAATTTTCTTTGCTTCATAGTCTTCCTCTGGTGACATTGTTAAAACTAGTCTATGTTTTTCATTTTTAATCTCATGTAGAACTTTATCTTGGAAATATTTTGGATTTTCTTTCAGTTTGTTTCTCAAAAGTAAGAGGTGTTTGTCATGCTGCAGGCTCTCTACAATATTGGCACCATGATTCCACATGGGTGCAATGTTCATTAAGAGGCGTATGCCGTAATTTTCTCCCTCCAATTTATTATATAGTTCCACTTCGTGTAAGACCGCTTCTATATTATTGCTGTCAAATCCTTCATTAATCACTTTATCAATAGTACTATTATACACTTCGCTGGTTTGATCAAAATCAGCTTGACGCACATGCTGAAGACCAACTGTAAAGATAGTATCTTTAGTCTGACTTTCATAACCAGTGACTGGCGCAAACCCAGCAGATAATCCAGATTCAATCAAGCTTTTAAAAAAAGGAGAATTAGGTCCTTTTAACAAAAGTGTGCTAAGAACTGACATTTCAAAAGTGTCTTGTATATTAGTAACATCAGAACAAAGGCTGCTAAATGCAATTGTTGACTGTTTGTCTTTATCTGGTATCAGTGGGTCTAGTCTGCAACCAACATGCTTGTGTAGTGGTGAAGACCACCTTTTCTCAGAGGGAACTTCATACCGCTCTGAGTATTTTGCTCCAGACAAATAATTTTTGCTCAAGTAATTTAAGTTATATTCCAATGGAAAGTTTCCATATGAGTAAAAAAATGCGTTGCTGGGATTGTAATGTTTCTTATGATATATTATCAGGTCACTATGCGTTAACTTTGGAATATCAATTGGATTACCACCCCAAACATGGCCATAGGTGTGGCTTGGAAGAATACTGTTTAACAAATGCTGAGAGAATAAGGATTGGTTATCTGAGAACAAACCCTTCATTTCATTGTAAACAACTCCTTTTATGATTATTGGAGAATTTCTGTCTTCCACATTTTCATGCTCTAATCTCCAGCCTTCTTGCAGAAAATCATTTTTATTTAAGAGAGGGTTAAAAACTGCATCAAGATAAACTGCCATCAGATTTTTGTAGTCCTGGAAATTTTGAGTAGAAAATGGGTACAAAGTAAAATCAGGACCAGTCATTGCATTCATAAATGTTGCCATTGACCTGTTAATCATTTTAAAAAAGGGGTCACGGCATGGAAAATTTTTGCTCCCACACAAAGTGGTATGTTCCAGAATATGAGGTAATCCTGTGGAATCTGCAGTAATTGTTCGGAAACCAACCCCAAAAGCATTGTTTTGATCATTCTTTTGTAAATGAACATACTGCGCCCCAGTTTCCAAATGTGTTAAACATATGGCTTTAATATGATCTGAAACACTTCCAGATTGTGTCACAACAAAACCTTCAATTTCTCTCCCTTCCTGAAACGAGGAGGCTGTGGAATCTGATCTCAATTGGATCCTCGTATCAAAATGTTTCTGATGAAACTTCAAATAACGAGATAATTTCCACATTTTGTATTTCTGATGACAATCAGTTCCTGTAAAAGAAAATATATATTTTGTCATCCATAAGTAAATATCTGACAACATATTCAGCTAAAAGTATTTAAAAATTTAAAATTAACACTCTCAAATTATATGCCGTTGGGAGAAAAGTAAAGGAGAAATCTGCCTATACACATGGCATATAAAACTTAACACAAAGTTGAGCACTCATTTTGAACAGCTAAAATTAAAAACAATCTGATCCAAAAGAATATGAGCTGAATATTTCTACATCTACATATATACTCCGCTAGCCACCAAGCAGTGTGTGGTGGAGGGCACTATTCGTGCCAAGGTCATATTTCCCCCCCTCTGTTCCACTCATGGGTCGTACGAGGGAAAAACGGCTTTCTGAACACCTCAGTACGAGCTCTAATTTCCCTTATCTTTGAATAGTAATCATTGCATGATTTGAAAGTTGGTGGTAATAATATATAGGCTCCACATGCTCAGCCAAGATCAGATTTTGGAATTTAGTCAGCAGTCCCTACCGTTTAGCGCGTCATCTATCTGCAAGTGTGTGTGACTTATAACTTTCTATGAGATTTGTAATGCTGTCACGATGGCTAAATGTACTAGTCATGAATCTTGCCGCTCTTCTTTCAACCTTCTCAATCTCTTGAATCAGACCCAACAGGTAATGGTCCCATACAGATGAACAATACTCTAAGACTGGACGAACTAACGTATTGTAAGCAATTTCCTTTGTTGAAGGACTGCATCGCTTCAGGATTCTACCAATAAACCGCAATCTAGAGTTCACCTTACCCGTTACTTGTGTAATCTGATGGTTCCATTTGAGATCATTTCGAATAGTCACACCCAGATACTTGACAGATGTAACCGCTTCAAAAGACTGGGCATTTATTTTGTACTCATAAATTAAAGGGGATTTTCGCTTTGTTATATGCAGTAGGTTAACTTAATAATATCGAGAGATAACTGCCAGTCATTACACCACACATTTATTTTCTGCAAATCCTCATTGATTTGTTCACAACTTTCATGTGATACTACTTTCCTGTAGACTACATCATCATCAGCAAACAGTCTAATGTGCTGTCAATACCATCAACCAGATCGTTTATGTAAATCGTAAAAAGCAGCAGACCTATTACGCTGCCCTGGGGCACACCTGATGTTACGCTTTTTCTGTTGAAGTCTCGCCATTCAGGATGACATACTGCTCTCTGTCTGTTAGAAAACTTTCTATCTAACCGCATATGTCATCGGACAGACCGTAAGTGCGCACTTTCTGGAGCAAGCGACAGTGCGCTGAGTCGAACACCTTTCGAAAGTCGGGGAATATGGCATCATCCTGGGAGCCAGTATCTAGAGCCTGTTGTATAACACGTACAAAGAGGGCCAGCTGTGTCTCACATGAGTGCTGTTCCCTAAAACTGCACTGGTTTCTGCACATGAGCTTCTCAGAGTCTAGAAAGGTCATTATGTCTGAACACAAAATATGTTCCATGACTCTACAATAAATCGATGTCAATGAAATTGGCCGGTAATTATGTGCATCAGATTTTCTACCCTTTTTATAGACTGCTATGACCTGGGCCTTGTTCCAGTCCCATGGAACACTCCACTGTTCCAATGATCCCTGATAGATGATGGATAAGAGTGGTGATATATTTGTAGCATAGTCAACATAAAATCTTACAGGGATACCATCTGGGCCATATGCCTTCCTGGTGTCTAAGGATCTTAATTGTTTCACAATCCTAGATACACTAAACACTATGTCAGCCATCATTGAGTTTGTTCGATAACTGAAAGGGGGAATAGAACTGCAATCCTCTACCGTAAATGAGTTTTTGAAAGCTAGGTTTAGAATTTTGGCCTTCTGTTTATCATCATCATCCGTTACATTACCCGTACTGTCAGCAAGAGAAGATATTGAATTATTTGTAGTGTTCATAGATTTTACGTATGACCAAAATTTTTTGGGTGTTTTTTAGAATCTGCAGATAAAATATTGCTTTCAAATTCGTTAAAAGAACCTCTCATTGACCTTTTGACGGCTGTCAGTGGGGCAGTGACTACGTTTAAAATGACTGTGCAAATTTTTTTGCTTTCTCAGCAACTTCCTAATATGTTTGTTGAACAAAGGTGGATCCTTTCCCTCCCCTATATTTTTGCTAGGCACATATTTCTCTAGCACGTGTTCGACAATACCTTTAAATTCCGATCAAAGGTGCTCAATATCTTTGTGTCCTGTGGTGCATGCTTGGAGCTGACTTTGAAGATATTCATTAATGACACTTTTATTTGCTTTCCCAAACAAGAAAACTCTATGCTGTTTCTTTGTTTTTTTTGCAACTGCCACTGACATAGAAGCCACAACGACATTATGGTTGCTAACACCTTCTTCTAGATTGACTTCCCCAAAAAGATCAGGTCTGTTTGTTGCCAAGATATACAATATGTTCCCATCTCGAGTTGGTTTCCTAACCAATTGCTAAAGGTTGTATGTTGAGAGCACTCCTACAATAACTTCACACGAGTTTTTGTTTCTGCCCCCTGTGATAAACGTGTAATTTTCCGAGTCAGTCAATGCCAGATTAAGGTCTCCACCTATAACTAATGGATAATTTGGATATTTATTTCCTATGTGCTCAAGACTTTCCCTGAAATATTCTGCGACGTTTGTTGCGGATGCTGGTGGTCTATAAAAACATCCTAATACAATGGTCACTCCTTGTCTGATTGACAGCTTTATCCAGACTATTTTACAGTCTGACCCAGTATCGATCTCAACTGCATTTAAACAGATTTTAACTGCAATTAACACACCAAATCCCACAGCATCAGTCCTATCCTTCCTAAACATTGTCCAATCCGAGTTCAAAATTTCACTGCTATTTATGTCTGATTTCAACCAGCTTTCAGTACCTAATACAATATTGGCATTACTACTGTTTATTTCAGAGAGTAACTCGGGGATCTTGCTACAGACACTTCAACAATTTATTAACATCAGATTTAGCATACTTAAATCCTTTGGAATGACCTGTTTAGGTGAACTAACAATTTTTACAGTTGGCACACCCAGATCCGTGTCATCAACTGGTAATTTTTCAGGCCAACAGTTTGTTTTTCGTGGGGAGGAACCTAGTCTAAAAAACTTCCATGTGCACACCACAAGTATTGTGCTACCCACATAGCTGTTTCCTGTGTGTAGTGCACCCCTGATCTATTGTGGGGCGTCCTACAACCTTCCACCCCATAGTGTAGGTCGAGGAATCTACAACCGTTTTCGCCACAGAGTCGACGTAGCCTCTGGTTTAGATTCTCCACTCAACTCCAAACCAGTCCACCCTGGGTATGATGCTGCAAATCATCAGCTTGGCTTCCATTCCTCTAGAGATGGAAGCCGCCTTTGCCAGTTTAGCCAGCCGTCAAAAGGACCCAAGGATTTCCTCCGAACCTCGACAACTGGCATCGTTGGTGCCGACATGTGTAACAATTTGGAGCTGGCTGCACCCCGCACGCTCGATAGCTGCTGGAAGAGCCTCTTCCACATCCCAGACAAGGCCCCCTGGCAAGCGCACTGAGTGAATGTTGGACTTCTTCCTCACCCTAGCCGCTATGCTGCTGAGGGGCTCCATGACCTGCCTAACATTGGAGCTCCTAATAACTAACAAACCCCTATCCCCACGTGCCTGTCCGGACCTTGCTGAAGGAGCGGCCATTATCCTGGCAGAAGGTACATTCTGATCTGGCTCAGCCCCCCCCCCCCCCCCCCAAGGCATGAGACAGCACACTGAATCTATTAGCAAAGTGCATGGGATTTGGCAGGAGCCTGCATTCTCCATGCAACCTTTGCCTTGAGGTTCAAGACCTCGACACCGTCCGCCACCCACACTAAGGTGAGAGTGGGCTGGCCGGCTCAGTCACACCTGATGTCAGCTCAGTGACAAGAGAGCTGTGACACCCCCCCCCCCCCCCCACCCTCTACACATCTAGTACAGCAGAGGCTGCCCCAGGCACCCCATCCCCACTGCACCTAAAGGTGGCATTCTGGAGCCCGTTGACTGTGGCAAACAAACCTTCCAGCTGCATTTGGACTGTGGCCAACTACTACTGCATCTGCACACAACAGACACAGTCCCTACCCATCCAACTAATATGTGATGTACTATAAGAAATGTAAGGAAACTTACTGTTTCCTGATAGGGGCTATCTAGTGAATACTAAAGAAAAAACAGTGACCTACAGTAAACTGCTACGGGCTACCTAATGAATATTATTAACGAATTAAACAGTAACCTACGGAAAGCTACACTTCTGATTATCCCTCATATTTATAATGTAAACAAATGCTTATGTACATGCCAAAATGACCTAATAAAACTATAAAAACTGCTACCTTCAATGTATCAAGTCTAAATGACACTAATAAATGTAAATACTGAGTATTGTACACTGACAGATGCAGGTACAAAACAAAACCTTTAGCTAACAATAAGAGTTCAGAATGTAAAGCACACAACAAGCTAAGGAATTTAAGCAGACGGCGAGGTGAGCTTTCTGCTAACTAAACCGTATGTAAGAAGGGCTCAGAAGCTGTATTATAACACTTGATTTACTCAGATATTGTATTGTAACACTAATTTACCACATATTTTACGTTTGCTTAACTGTTAACACTCACAAGTTGAACTAGTCAAATGTATACAAGTGAGGTTAGAGAATTCACTGTCAGTATCACTTTTCCTAATAAAACGTATAAAAACTGCTACCTTCAATGTATCGAGTCTAAATGACACTAATAAACATAAATACTGAGTATTGTACAATGACTTAATTGATAATCCCATGTATTTAACATCAATTAAGAATGTAAACAAACGTTTGTGTACACGCGAAACTGTTATAAACAGAATCTTCGCTTTTCCTATTCAGACACAAATAAAAAACTGAAACCTTGAATTTATCAAGTCTAGCTGACACTAATGCATGTAAATACTACAGAATATACTGCAAAAACAATTAATTACTAGCTAAATTACTTATCTCGTAACACAGCAAGTGAAAAGTGCTCGTAGCTGGCATCAGGGCATCTTGGTGCAAGACATCCATGTTGTATTGGCCAGAGACAGCTAGTGTTTCCTCTTTTATTTAAGAAAAAATCATTGAAATTTCCCTCTCCTGTCTTTGCAATGACTGGTTTTTATGACCAAAGCTTTTGTTTAAAATTTTCCACTATTGCCCAAATGAAAACTAATTATCTGATACTTCAAAAATTCTTGATGGACAACTGAAGAGGGTAGTATTCCTGCCTACAGCAGCTATGATAGCAGGGGTAACGGAGGTGTTGGAAATCAGCAACAGGGAAGTCACCATGGATGGCTGCGAGAAGCAAGACTGGTGTGTCATGTGGGTGGTACTGCCAATCCATATGTAAACCTTGCTGAAAGACTGCCTTGGGCACTGGTTTCACACTGTATGAAGTGTCTAGTCAAGAGTCATATTGCTACACATACAACAGCACTGCTTTATTTGTGGACTTTATGATTTTCTTGGGAAAACACTTACTTTGTCAGACAAGTGCAGCTTTTTTGCCCCTGGCATTAAAGACCTGGGCCACATTTCCAGCAGCACCCATGTGTGACCATGTTGATGTTATAAAACTTTCCAGCATCCACCTACCGGAAACAACTGGTCTTTTCTCGGCAGACTCACTTGCTGTACTATGTTTGTACCCAAAGCAGCAACCAGACACACAAAAAAGGCATCAAATTTGTGTGGTCAGCATCATGTCAACAGGCTTTTCAATACCTTTAGGATTATCTAAAAACAGCCAAGTACACATCGGACATGTGACTGATGCTCCCAATTGATATACCACAATATGGGATTGGGGCAGTTTTGCCCCATAAAATCTCAAATGTCTCCAAAAGATTAATTGTCTATAACTCAAACATTGTTGTTGTTGTTGTTGTTGTTGTCTTCAGTCCTGAGACTGGTTTGATGCAGCTCTCCATGCTACTCTATCCTGTGCAAGCTTTTTCATCTACCAGTACCTACTGCAGCCTACATCCTTCTGAATCTGCTTAGTGTATTCATCTCTTGGTCACCCTCTACGATTTTTACCCTCAACGCTGCCCTCCAGTACTCAAACATTAACAGCAGTATAAATAAAATATTCACAGAATGTAAAACAGACTTTAGCGATACTTTATGATGTGAGTAAGTTTGATGTATATTTGTGAAGCAGCAATTTCCATCTGACTGTAAGCCATTGATACTGCTTTTCTAGCACAGGTCCACGCTCAAGGAGAAAACTGGGCCAAGTCTGCAGTGATAGGCATTGTTCTTAAGCAGTTATAACTATGAAAGCCACACTTCTACCTTACACACCAACATGCCAATGCAGACACCATGTCCTGCTTTCCCAATGGTCCTGACACCAAATTTGATCCCCAGGAAACGGTTCGTTTTGTATTCTACCACCACCTGTGATAAATCCTGGAACATCCTACTGACAGCGCATGATGTGCCTAAAGTGTTGGCCAATGACCTGGTACTGCAAATGTTAGCGACGCGGTTGGGGTAGCCTGAGCATTTACCAAAACAAGCAGACCTGGGATTTCTTAGCAATTTTTTGATGAAGCACAGGCTCAATGCAACAAACAGCATCTTAACATTAGCCACAGACATCTATGAATGATGAGTCCTCATTCTGCCTCCGCTATGACTCACCATTCTTGAACTACTTCATGGGTCACTAGGGGATAATGCACAAGACGGAAGTTGGCAGCACATGTACCGGTCTAGTAATGACTGTGCAGCTGAACACTCATTCCACTCCTGTTGTACCTGCTCCCTAAAGCAGGTGGCTCCTGCACGACACTCCTCTCCATAGCCATGATTATCCATGGGAGAGGAGAGGGGGAGAGAGGGAATATAACACACACACACACACACACACACACACACACACACACACACACACACACATACCACCCACTGGAGAAAAGCATGTTGATTTTGCCAGGCCATTTCAGGGAGATACGTGATTGTTTGTGGTAGATGCTTTTTCCGACTTCCTTTTTGTGATGTGGATACCATCATCAACCGTTCATGCTACCATCCACACCATTTCTATGATCTTTGCAATTGAGGTAGCACCACACAAACTGATGCCAGACAATGATCCCAGTTTACTTCAATGCAATCCAAACCCAAAGTCTTCTGCCACTACAACAGCACTGAACAACTGACCACCTCCTCCTTCCACGCGGCCCTGACTCAGAAGCTGTGCAGTCAGAATGTTTGAAACATGAGACCTTGTTGACAATGTTGACCAAGGAGGCACTACACAGATTCATTACCAAGTATAAGTCCACACCTGTCAAAGGGGCCAGTACAGCTGAAATATTGTACTGATGCAGGCATCGAACCCTGTTAGACCACCCACCATCCATGCCCAGCTGAAGTACAGGTTCGGCCATTTGGAGGACACCTATGCCCGGGTGCCCACATTTGGCTGATATACATGGTGGACCCATGGGGTCATCCTAGGCCATAGTGCACATCAGCTGATTGATGTTGCGGCTGGTCCCAAGGTCATGGCCTGTCACTGAAACCAGCTCCAACTGCAACTGCATTCATAAACAGTCCCATTGCCTCTAACTGAAGGAGCTCACACCTATGCAATCATCTTTTGTGCCACTAACCAAACCTCTGAACTCTGTGTCCCTTGCCATCCACTCACAGGCACAACCTATGGCACACTCATAAGCACACAAATGAGCCCCCCCCCCCCCAATACCAAATTTGCCTCCAACTCCACTTCCTGCCACAGGACCATGCCAGGTCATTGGAGCTGGCCATGCTGCTGGATCTCTTGGTGGGCACCTCAACTATGCCTCACCCCCTCCCCCGTCCAACACTGGCAATGGTATAAACCCTGCCATTATTTACCCTGAGTGCAGATTTAAACAGGAAGTACTAGTATCACCATTTACATTGGATATTGATAACAGTGGCGACTCTTGCTAGCAGTGAAATCTATGCAGCCAGCTGCAGAAGGCAAGAACTTAAATCATTAGTTATTTAGGGATTAGGCAATAACCAATGTTTTATTTATTTCTCTTTGTTCTAATGTTAAATCTGAAACTGGTCTATTTCAGCTGAAACCGGCCACAACAGTTCATAAAACGTGATCTACACACTTTAAAAAATTTCAAGGCTGAGTCATTCACCATTTTTGTGTTACACAAGCTCAAAGTAGGGGACAAAATAAACTGTGGCAATTTTTAAACTTTTTTTTCTTTGCTGCGGTAATTTTTTTAATAAACAAAGTACACCAAGTGCCTTCCAGCAGTTCTCCAGGAAAGTTACTTGTTATCAATCCTATTTAACTACAAAAGTTTTTTGTGTGTGTGTGTTCTAGAAGTCATTAATATATTAAAGAAGCTACCACTTATTTTACCAAATTTGTGCTTACTTTGATGCCATACTGCTAAATATTACCAACTGTAATGACTCTGGCGATGGACGTTATGTTGAGTGGTGGTTGTGGGCACGTCACGGTCAGGATGCTGATGGATCACTATCCCTGGATGCATGTGCATAGTGGTGTGGTGAGCGGGTGCTTGTCTGATGCCCTATGAGCATTAGTAAAACGGCATTAAAGACCCAACACTTATTGTCTAACAATATACAGATGATGTGGCAACATTGCAGGCTGCTTGTGGAATCAGAGCAGTGGCAGTGAATACCCAGCCATGAAGGTGCCAACATCAGCATGTGGACCATGTCGTTGTGGCAGAGGTGCCCAAGTCTGCTGAGGTAGTGGGTTGCCCACTGCACATCAGCTACACTGCCTGGCGGCAGCTGAACAGCAGTGCACGAGGCACGACATGGCATGCTGCAATCTCTGGACAGAAGAGGCAGCCAGCAGCAGCTGCAGCTGCATAGTCTACCTACAGCAGCAGACAGGAGACGCCCATACTATGGCAGAAGAGTGGCCACCCATCCAGGCTCGTGCTGGAGGCCACAAAGTGGCCCACTGATCGAAGGGGACTAAGTTTTCCAAATCAGACTCTGCATGGATGGCAGCTCTTCGGCTAACAGTGCCCACGTCTGCAGGGTGGGATATGCAGCAAAATGGATGCTTATAGATCGCTAGATAAGTAAATGGCGGTCCAGGATCGGTCCCTCCTCATTGCAGGTCACTGGCTGCATATATCTGTACTGAAAATAAGAAATACTTATTTGGGCCTCACCCATGATTGTTATGCTATCATATTAGTTTCTTCACCTCAACTCCCAATAGAGATGCAGCCTGGGCATGGGGAATCAGCCATCCGAGTTGTGGATGCTCCATCTTCCTGCTGTGTCTGTACTTTGGTGCCTCTGACTGCCCGGCCAGGCTATGGTGTGAAGTAACCAACTCGTTGGTGCGTCCATAATACAGTGGTATCTGTGGCTTCCCCTTGTTGAAATTCAGTCCAGCCATTATAGCTTGACCCACTTTCCTTGGCTTCTTATGTTGTTGGGGAAGGCATCATGTCGCCATGGAAGGAATCTGAATTTTACTCGGCTGCACCAAGTACATTATTTCGTGGTACAACACAACTCACTATTGTTATATTTAATGCTGATAGATTGTTATTTTGATGTGCTGGAATTTTATACATTTGCTAATATTTTTACTTTTTATGCATACCATAACCAAGAAATTATAACGAGAATGTGAAACCAAAATTGGAATAATAAAAAAAAAGGAGAAAAGGCTACTACTCACCCACAAATCATTGTACAAATGTACTCTGAGTATTAGACACACGTGCACATATTCATTTCCATACACACACTGGCTAACATGTGCTTCAGTTAAGTGGTCAGTGTCAGCCACCAACAATTATCACCCTAACAGCCAGGCTGCCACCAACACTTAACACACAGGATGCATTAGCCCTTGTGCACCTGGAAAAAAACTATGGGCAGATGTAATAAACTATATTAATTACATTTGTACAACCATCTATAGGCGATAGGTAGTCTGTTCTTTTCGAATTACAACCAAGAAATTAGCCACTGAGGACACTGAGCAATTCGTTGGCAACTTAAGATATCAAGCACGCACAAAAAATAGCATTTTTTATTTACTAGGCTTTTCAAGGTGTTTTAGCACAAGAGTGGCTAACTTATTTTCTGGAGGACAGATAGACTCAGATGTTGCTCCTGACATACCACATTGCACAACTGGTTGTTTGTCAAAAGAACTTGAGTCACTGAATGAATTTTGACTTGCTTAGTAAATACTATTGACATTATGGTCTGATTATGACCTTTAAACAGATTCATGAAGCCTTGCTTCTCTCTCAGTTTGTTTCCTGCAAAAGTACTCCTGCAATCCTTTCACAAAAACATGGGTCATTCCATGTCAATTCAACCAATTTGAGAAAATGTTCCAGCTGATAGTCTCAGATTTGGCTGAAATTTAGCACACCAATGCTACCAAGTGTGGAACACTCATGTACAAAATTTTAAGTTCCTCTGCCAATTAGTTCCAGAATAATGGCTTGTGAAAGAAGGTGGCGTGACCCGGAAATTGCAACCCGCATCTGGCAATCTATCTTCAGACCCAACTTCAGGTCTTAATAACTTTGGAACTATTCCGCACAGTCCAGTGAAATTTTTACAACCCAGTAACATCTACTTAGAGAACACACTCTATGAATCAAAACACCAACAACATATTTCCGAGGGAAAATAAATTCCAAAATGTGGTTAAAAAAATGTAATATGTTAAAAGGTACATATTATAGGTGCCCACTATGCCAAATATAATTCACTCAAAAAGGGTATAATTTTTTTTAGTGGTAAGCTTAATGTGGCCTAAACACACACAGAACTAATCTTGCCCATATCAGTCTCACAAACAGAGTTACATGCACACGAAAATACAAAAATTTGAAAAATTACCTGAAAAACATGTATTTTCTAAGTGTGGTAGCACAAAAGGGACAAGTGATATCCAAGCCAAATTTCAAACACTGCATAAGTAGACCATAATATATTATGTGGCAAAATTTCAACTTGTTATTGCAAGGCAATTGTGTACAATAAAAGTTGACAAGAGTTGTATTTGGTTACGTTTCTTTTAACACGATTTAGCAAGTAATAGTGATGATGCAGACAGCTTGTTTCAGATAAAGCTGCAGCAATTGTTGGAAACCATTAGGCAACAGAAAGTTAAACAATGGTAGTTTTCAGGGACAGAATGAGTCATTGTTAGGCAGGAACAACAAAGGAAACAAGCAACAATTACAGGTTACTCATGGTTTTAAGATTCTAGTTCAGACTGGTCGTTACTGTTGTGGAAAGTCAGTATGGAGGTGGAAGAGTGTACTAGTGGTGCTTTTGTTCAAACAAGTTGCAGTATTGGTAGAACTCAAGCATCTGAATGTCATAAAACAACATATGGAACAAAATGTGGCATTCACTTTGTACTGTTTGATCTGGATGAATCAGACCAAGATTTGTTGCTATGGAGATCAGGGATACACCCTGTGGGTGGGCACAAGAAGTACAGTTCCAGGAAACTTTAGTGTTTGTTATCATCATATGAAAGTGTTTCTGGATAAGTATTCTTTCCTACAAAGAAGTTGTTTTGATCCATTTTGGATTCATAAGAAGACAGTGAAGTGTAGCCTCAGAGAAATTGATATAAAATCAGTATTGAAAGTGAATCAGTGCATGGGAGTTAACATGAAACCAGGACAAAATTTATGTTCCAGGTGTGTTACACTGCTAAAAAATGAAGAATATGCTGATAATTTACATGACAGTGACGAAGAGTATCAGCCACCTACAACCACAGCGGATGAGCAATTAAATACTTCAGTGACTGCTCTTGGTTTGTCTCCCATGAAGACACACAAAGTTGAGAAAAGAGACAGGCCCAGCTATGGTAGAAGAAAACTACAAGAAGCTCAAATGTAATTAAAACACAAAATAGCTGACACACTAATGGTGGCAGAGGAAGAACTATCAGCTCCAAAGGAACAAAAATCATGCCAGAAAATGCTCTGATTTGGACTAAATCGTGCATGATTTGAAAGAAAAAATGTGCCATATGCACACGCCAGAAAAGAGTAGCTATTCTTATCCTTGCACCTTCCAGCTGGTCTATTGACTACACTGCAAAGGAATTCAATTTTTCTACATATATGGTACAGCAAGCTAGGAAAATAAAAGCAACCCAAGGAGTGCTTCCACAACTACAGCAGGCTCAGGGTAAGCAATTGAGTTCAGAAATAAAGGTGCTAGTGTCAGAGTTTTATGAAAATAATGACTACAGCCGAATAATGCCCGGAAAAAAAGACTATGTAACGGTGAAAATGGGAAATGTATGTGTAAAGATGCAAAACAGACTGTTGCTATGCAACATATCAGAACTATATGTAGAATTCAAGGAAAAGTATCCCAATACCAAAGCAGGTTTGTCATCTTTTTTCAATCTTCATCCAAAATGGGTTGTGCGTGTAAGTGCAAGGGGCACACACAATGTTTGTGTACGTGAGACCCATCAAAACGCTACGCTGATATTTGCTGCTATAAAGGATTCTGGTCTGGATTACAAAGGTGCAATGAAGCTGCTAGTGTGTGACATCAGTTCCTACCAGTGCATGATACACAGGTGTGAGAAGTGTCGTGGCAAGGCGAATCTTGCAGAACACATGAATAACAAACTGTATGGTGAACTCCTTATGAATGATGATGAACTTGTTTCTTATAAACAATGAACACACATGGATCGCACAAGTCTTGAAACAAAGCAAAGTACAGTGGAAGATTTTGTTGAAATGTGTTGTCCAAAACCGGACAAACTGACCACACACAGCTTCACAGCAACAGCACAATTGGCTTATCTCCAGTTTTGTAAGGATAATTTGAAACAAGATGAAATTATAGTAATATTAGACTTTTCTGAAAATTATGCATTTTTAGTTCAAGATTCCATCCAAGGATATCATTGGGACAACAGTCAAGCAACTCTCCAGCCATTTGCGATTTACTATAGAGGTGAATCAGGTGATGTGTCTGTCATGAACCTGTGTGTTTTTAGTGACTGTTTAATTCATGATGCCATTGCAGTTCATGCCCACATTCGCACTGTCATGGTGTGTGTGAAAAACAAGCTGCCTCACATACATTTTGCGAAATACTTCAGTGATGGGGCAGCTAGTAAGTGCAAAAACTGTAAAAATCTTAAAAATTTATGCATGCATTACCATGATTTTCAGATTCACGCAGAATGGAATTTTATCGCAGCAAGTCATGGTAAAAATTAATGTGATGGTATTGGTGCTACCATTAAGCGCATGGCATCATGAGTTAGTCTGCAGCACCCTACAGAAGGTCACAACTAACACCTCTTCAATTATTTACCTGGGTACAGAAAAATATCTCTGGCATACAATCATCCTATGTTTCGAAAGATGAGGTGAAATCAGTCGAAGTGTTGCTAAAAAGCAGACTAGAACACGTTAAAACTGTTGCAGGCACAAGAAGCCATCATCACTTCTGTCTAGCGGACTCTGACAATGTGCAGATGAGCAGACTGTCCGGTTATAACTATAGGTTCACGCACAACATGTGTCTTCACAGTCTGTCTGACTCAGGATTCAGAATCAAAAGCAGCAACATACAACCAGGTTGCTATGTTATTGCTGTTTTTGATGACAAATGGTACTTGGGATGTGTTGCACAGTGCTGTGAAGCAGAAGGTGATGTATTTGTGAACTTCATGGCACCAGCAGGACCAGCAAGCTCATTTCATTGACCACGTTTGGAAGACAGGTGTTGGATTCCTTTTGAACATATTCTTATGACAGTTCCAGTTCCTACCACAGTGTCAGGAAGACAGTACAATTTGCCACTCAATGTACAGAGTACAGTAGCTAAAGTGTGGGAGAACTTCTGTTCGAAGCACAATCAACTGGTTTTTAGCAGTTAAGGTGCAGTAAACATTAATGATAGGATGTGTTAATCTGTCTATATGTTGTTGCTTAGTGATTAAACAGTTGTGGGAGAGGATAAGAAGAGGCAGAACATTTTACAATATGTTTTTACAAAATTGTGTTGTGGAACAATGGCCACATCACCAAATACATCTGTCAACTTCCACTGTACACAAATGTCTTGCAATAACATTCTGAAATTTGGAGATATATATCATTATGGTCTACTTATGCAGTGTGTGAAATTTGGCTTGGATACCACTTGTCCCTTTTGTGCTACCACACTTAGAAAATACATGTTTTTCAGGTAATTTTTCAAATTTTTGTATTTTCGTGTGCATGTAACTCAGTTTTTGTGACTGATATGGGTATGATGAGTTCTGTGTGTGTTTAGGCCACGTTAAGCTTACCACAAAAAATTTATACCCTTTTTGAGTGAATTATATTTGGCATAGAGGGTGCCTACAATATGTACCGTTTAACATATTACATTTTTTTAATCACACTTTGGAATTTTTTATTTTCCCTCAGAAATATGTTGTTGGTGTTTTGATTCATGTAGTATGTTCTCTAAATGGATGTTACTAGGTTGTAAATATTTCACTGGACTGTGTGGAATAGTTCCAAAGTTATTAAGACCTGAAGTTGGGTCTGAAGATAGATTGCCAGATGCGGGTTGCAATTTCCGGGTCACGCCACCTTCTTTCACAAGTCATAATTCTGGAACTAATTGGCAGGGGAAACCAATACTTTGTACACGAGTGTTCCACACATGGTAGAATTACTGTACTAAATTTCAGTCAAATCTGAGACTATGAGCTGGAGCCCCTGGTTGAACTGACACGGAATGACCCACATACCATTTAATTTAGACAGGGCTTTATGTGCTCTTGATAAAGCAAGAGCAGCTAAATTCAGAAATCTAACAAAAACTGTGCCCACTATACCAGAATGACATACACAGAAACGTCTGCTCTGCTATCTTGCTCAAAGACTTCAAACGCTGAGGGCAATAAACAAATGGAACCCGCAGAAAAAGTCAATTTAGTTTGTCACTTCTTGACCATTCTCTACTAAACTGTCAGTTATGAAATGAGAGTCATAAGCCTACATGAAACCTCCCCAGGGGATATTATTATTATTATTATTATTATTATTATTACTACTACTACTACTACTACTACTACTACTACTACCACCACCACCGCCACCACCAGTCGCCTGGTTTGACATCCTGCCCCTCTTATTCTTTTTTTAAAAAAACTCGCACTTAATACTGGATGGGATTATTTGTAATCGGGGGAACAAAAACTCTTCAGAAAATTTGCACTCTTTATTGCCTGTTGTCTAATAACTTTCTGTTTTGAGTGGCATAAAATTAAATATAGGATACATAAAACCAATAAAGACAAGAGACAAACAATAGAGTACATATTTCTTCAATCCTTATCTGCTAGCACTGTTTTCTCTCTAATCTTGCTACAGCTTTACATAGCATTCTTTCCTTTCTACAACAGAATCTATTACCTGAACAAAGTTCGTCAAACGTTTTGCTACATGAAAAATCGAAATATCGTTGTCTAATATTGCGTAGGCTGTTAATACAAATAGTATCCAAGACTGGTGTGGTTTCTCGATCTGATTATGTATATTTTCTCACTGTCTGCTAAACAAAACAAAATAGGCCTTTCTAACACTGCAGAAATTTTAACAGACACCAAATAAACGAGACTGTTTTGGCACAAATGGTCATTTTTATAACACATCAGAATATAATTCACGAAGACCAACATAACATGCCTATTAGGCCTACTATAAGCAAAAAGCTTTATGTCAGAAAACAGTTTCACATTTCATTCATACGCTCCAGTTTCTCGAGCATGAGATCGAAAAGTAGTAGTACGAGATTCTAATATAAATTTGGAATCGTCATATACTTCCCTAATTTGTGTGATGTCCCTGTTTCTTCTCCTTCCTCATTCTAACAAACAAGCTTGTCATGACTAATTCTGGAACTATTCCTGCCTTTGTCAAAACTTATTCACCGGTTAACTTCACTAACCCAACCACAATCACCGGTTTAGGTATCCCTGATTATTCTCCGGTTCGGCGTTGTTATGTTCCTACAAACCATTTTCCATGCTACTTCCAGAATAGAACTTAAGCGGCTGCTACATGGAGACTGTACAACTGGCCCTTACTAGTGTAGTGATCTGGCGAAAAATATTCTGACAACATTTCATTTTCCTGGATACACCGAGAAGATAATATGTAATCTTTCTTACCTGTTATTCCTGTTAGTCATTTATTTCCACACTGGTAGTCTGAATCTATGGATTTCCCTAGTAATTATAACAACGCTGATCATTCGCAAACCCAATCAACCACATAATCAGACAGTGATTGGCTTTCACTCGTTCGGCTTTACTCTGCTCAGCTTGTATAGCTCCGTCCCCTTTTGCCTGCAGGAAAGTTTATTTCTAGATGCGATGAGGATTCCCCTGACAGAGACATCACGTACGCTATGCACGCATTCAAAAATCAATTTATGATTTTTTTTTAACCTTGAGACCAAACTGCTGATGTCATCGGTCCCTAGGCTTCCACACATTGAGCACTGTGTTTTGTTGTTGTATGTGGCACATTTCCTTTGCAATTTATGTTTTGTTTTCGGTTTTTTTTTTTTTTTTCCTCCTCGTTCACATTTTATTGTTGCAGTATTATTCTGCAGTAGCGGGATACAGTAATATCCTTTGTTAGAGTACTGATTCTTACCAGTCAAAATTACAAAAATTTACTGAAAACTAAACGAAAAATTCCTGGAATTCTAAAATCTCCCGGCTGTCCTGGGCCGTATACACGCTGTAATAATAATGGCAAAACACAAACTGAAATTAGTCTATTATGGGCCAATGGAGACCACAGGTCCCTTACACCAAAGTACACAAGAAATATCCCTGAACAACCTCTGAACTTTTGTTAGCACAGTTTGAAATAACCTCATATAGAAGAGGTCCTCACATGAACATGGTTCCTACTGTTGTCACTGGAATGGAATAATAGAATTTGATGGCACCAGTGCCTCACGTATCAAACTGGACACTTTTCACACTATGGTCGCTACTGAATACATGAATGACACCGTGAGGAAGTTGGCAAAGTACTACTTCACAATGAAACTAATCAGAAAGTGCCAAAGTCTCAATGTTCTGTGGTGATCTAAAAACATGCACGTTCAAATATGAATCCATTATTTTTTTACATAAAAATCCTTTGCTTTTGTACGAATGACAAATTCAAAGTCATGTGATGAATTCAATTCTTCTGAGAACTGCCTATTTTATGGGCTTCCCAGGTAAGTCACCACCCAGTGTAATATCACAAAATCATTTCCTCAACCTCCTTTAGGTTAGCGCAGGGTGGAGCTGAGGAAATGCATGTTTTTCATTAGTGAATAAGTTATTCTGTTTTATTTATATAAAAATGTTTTACATTAAATAACAACATTTTTAGTTTTGAGATCCATATATATTAATTAGGTTCAGAAAATAATGTCACTGAATTAATGTCCTCCTTAATGACACAACTTCAGAGCCTCTCAAAGCTCTGCATAGAGGAGAGGGAGTAATGACTTCATTACAGACTATTTGGACAATATTAGTAATTAATTAAGATTTCTTACCTTCCCTATATTGTGTGTGAACTGTGTACAGGAAGACTTTGTGAGAAAGTTAATTATTTCCTAAGCACACTGTAGCCTGTAGCAGAAGTGTTTCTCGAAGATGTACTCAACAGTTTCACCTTAAGGATTGAATGCTCATTTTCAAACCTAAAAATTTGTTTTTGGCAGTGAAGCCATCCAGTCGCCATTTGCCAAGTAAGCTGTAAATGAAATAATGACATGATTTGTGGCAAGACCAAGTACACACAAATAACAACTATTTTGTTATTGGTCAAAACACAACCATATTTTAATAGTTCAATATGATGTTTCTAAATGAGAAATTTGCATATCTTTAAATTTCAAACACAGCTCAACAATGCCTAAGAATATGCCAATTATGTGTGTTCTTTACCATTTACTTCCAATTATTTCTATTTTCACAGGCATCTTTCATCCTGAAAAGAAGAGCAGTATATGTCACGAACCAGTTAGATAAATAAGCTTTCTCAATCAGGCGCTGGCCTTGAGCTGCAGTCATTTATGGTTGATACTACAATGAAGTTTATTGATTTCATTTTGTATACACAAGTGTGATGACAAACATCATCAAATGATGGAATCAGTAACAGCACACATAATATTAATATTTGACTTCCAGGGCACAAGGATACTGAATGACTTTTCAAATACTCTATGAGGAAAACTGACAAAGCTACAATAAGAACATTGTAAAATTAGGTATGAGTTCTATTACTGAAAAAAAGAAAGAGAAGCAACAGGGGGTTATTGATAGAAAAAGGCCTGAAAAGAGGGAGGGAAGTGGATAAGAGACAGGACGTGGGGCAGCAGGGGAAGAGAAGCAGCAGCCAGGATAGAGGTGGGAGAGGTGGAAGAGATGGGGAGCTGGGAGGGGCATCAGACAAAGGAAAGGGGTGGTGGGTAAGGAGGAGGGTGGCAGGTAAGGACGTGTGTGTGTGTGTGTGTGTGTGTGTGTGTGTGTGTGTGTATGTGTGTGTGTGTGTGTGTGTTTTTGTTTAGTTGTTAAGGACCGGGGGGCCAGTCAAGGAGGTGGGCAGGTAAGGAGGGGGATAGGTAAGGAGGGGGGCGGGTAAGGAGGGGGGCGGGTAAGGAGGGGGGCGGGTAAGGAGGGGGGCGGGTAAGGAGGGGGGCGGGTAAGGAGGGGGGCGGGTAAGGAGGGGGGCGGGTAAGGAGGGGGGCGGGTAAGGAGGGGGGGCATGTAAGGAGGGGGGGCATGTAAGGAGGGGGGAGGGTAAGGAGGGGGGCATGTAAGGAGGGGGGAGGGTAAGGAGGGGGTTGGGTAAGGAGGGGGGCGGGTAAGGAGGGGGGCGGGTAAGGAGGGGGGCGGGTAAGGAGGGGGGTGGGTAAGGAGGGGGGCGGGTAAGGAGGGGGGCGGGTAAGGAGGGGGGCGGGTAAGGAGGGGGGCGGGTAAGGAGGGGGGCGGGTAAGGAGGGGGGCGGGTAAGGAGGGGGGCGGGTAAGGAGGGGGAAGAGGGAGGGTGAGAGAAGGGGAGAGCGGCTGGGTAAGGGAAATGAGGGAGGGTAAGGGAACATGTCATCTGGATGAGCAGCAAGGTTTCTTCATAGTTGGTGCAAAACTGGTTCTCATATCAACAGCATGAAGACATACACATTCTTTATAGAATCAAAGTATGATAATTAGTGTAAGGTATTTTAGTCTTGGACTGTCAGTTACTTTTCGGTGGGTCCTGATTTGACATGCTGTAGAATGGAGACTAGGTGTTCTGCCACACTATTTAGTGTCCACAATTGCCATAGATGGTTTCACTGAGCCCTCGAGAAGACGTATCTGAAACGGAGACCCTTAATACACCACAATGCATAGGGAGGGTTAGTAGGGCCTGGTGACACAATGGTAAACCCTGCTCTCAGATGAATTCTTATTATTCTTCGACACTTTGTGGACACAGATGATGAACTGTGCCCTTCAGGTTGGCACATCATTCGTCATCAGATCGTAATATCAAATCTTGATGAAAGATAATGGTCACTGTTGTATTGAGTACAATAATCTGGCATACCCTGAATTACACAAAAGCAAGACTCAATACTGAGTGTAGTCTGTCATCTTGATCTGGAGGGAGCTACTCCACATCTTTTGCAATGTTGCCATGTCTCCAAAGTTATGTTTGATATGTTCCATGAAGAACTAATGTTTGGTCATTAAAAGATCTTGCATTCATTCTAGAACAGAATTGGTACTTTCGTGAGTGTGGCTCTCCGTGTAAATACCATTTTCCTTCCTACCATGGTGTATCCAAGGGCGGGAACGATTTGGGGTTTTACTGGCAAGCATCATAATCAGAGTTCCAGTTTAAAGCAATCGGTAGGACCTTGCAGTCACTGGCTTCAATAAGTTTCAATCACTTCATGGCAAGCTGTTCGACCAGCTCTGACTGGGGGCTTGCTCCATAGGTGTCACCCAGCCATGGCAACAGCTACCTGGTTTTTTGTGGGGGGATCCACAGCCTCCAAATGTTTGATAAATGTAAACATCAGCCGCAGTAGGCTGTAATGCGATTTTAATTTAATCGTGTCAATGACAACCAATACTATAATCCATAATGATTCATATCATCCTCATTCAAATAAATGTGCCTTCTTTCAAGTGATGACAAGTAGGATGACAAGCATTCCTCCTGTTAGTATGGAAGTGAGTAAAGAATTAGATATGTTGAAGAGAATAGCTTGTAGAAACGGTTACGATAATAGAATGGTTTCAGCTATACACAGTAAAAAACTGACTACCTCTGTAGAAAAGAATGTAGACAGTATTACACTAACAAATGAGTAGCCTAAAGAAAAGGTGAAGTATGCTACATTGCCATACTATGGACGCATTTCTGATAAGATAGCTAAGGTTTTCTGAAATATGAATGTACCGATAAGTTTTTGCACACAAAATCAAGAGTTCTCTATGCCATAGTACCCACAAGGCTGAAGTAATGAAGCAATCTGGGATCTACACTATGTGATCAAAAGTGTCCAGACACCTGGCTGAAAAAGTTTGTGGCACCCTCCACGGGTTGGGTTGTTTGGGGGAAGAGACCGAACACTGAGGTCATTGGTCTCATGAGATTAGGGAAGGACGGGTAAGGAAGTCAACCATGCCCTTTCAGAGGAACCATCCCGGCATTTGCCTGGAGTGATTTAGGAAAATCACTCCCTCCATGGGTAATGATGGAATTCAATATGATGTTGGCCCACCCTTAGCCTTGATAACAGCTTCCACTCTCGCAGGCATACGTTCAATCAGGTGCTGGAAGGTATCTTGGGGAATAGCAGCCCATTCTTCACGGAGTGCTGTACTGAGGAGAGGTATCAATGTCGGTCGGTGAGGCCTGGTGCGAAGTCGGTGTTCCAAAACATCCCAAAGGTGTTCTATAGGATTGAGGTCAGGACTCTGTGAAAGCCAGTCCACTACAGGGATGCTGTTGTTGTGTAACCACTCCGCCACAGGCCATGCATTATGAACAGGTGCTCGATTGTGTTGAAACATGCGATCACCATCCCCAAACTGCTCTTCAACAGTGGGAACCAAGAAGGTGCTTCAAACATCAATGTAGGCCTGTGCTGTGATAGTGCCACACAAAACAACAAGGGGTGCAAGCCCCCTCCATGAAAATACAACCACACCATAACACCACCACCTCTGAATTTTACTGTTGGCACTACATACGATGGCAGATGAGGTTCACTGGGAATTCGCCATACCCACACCCTGCCATCAAATCGCCACATTGTGTACTGTGATTCGTCACCCAACACAACGTTTTTCCCCTGTTCAATCGTCCAATGTTTACGCTCCTTACACCAAGTGAGGTGTCATTTGGCATTTATTAGCATGATGTGTGGCTTATGAGCAGCAGCTCGAGCATGAAATCCAAGTTTTCTCATCTCCTGCTTAACTGTTATAGAACTTGCAGTGGACTCTGATGCAGTTTGGAATTCCTGCGTGATGGTCTGGATAGATGTCTGCCTTTTACACATTACGACACTCTTCAACTGTCGGTGCTCTCTGTCAGTCAACAGACGAGGTTGGCCTGTACGCTTTTGTGCTGTACGTGTTCCTTCTCATTTACACTTCACTATCACATCGGAAACAGTGGACCTAGCGATGTTTAGGAGTGTGGAAATCTTGTGTACAGACTTACGACACAAGTGACACCCAATCACCTGACCATGTTCGAAGTTTGTGAGATCCACAGAATGCCCCATTCTGCTCTCTCACAATGTCCAATGACTACTGAGGTCGCTGATATGGAGTACCTGGCAGTATGTGGCGGCACAATGCACCTAATATGAAAAACATATGTTTTTGGGGGTGTCTGGATACTTTTGATCACAGCTGTGATGACTGAAAAAATTACTTGGGACAAACAGGGAGAAATTTTGGAGCTAGGCTGAGGAAACAGGAGTATTAGTACCAGTAATAAATCTTCATTTAGCAATCACGTATGTGCTAACAAACAACTTCGAATGGCCCTAACGCACGAGAGGTTTTCATGTTATTAGTAAAGGTAGACTGATGACTATCTATGGAGAAATGGAAATTTATACTGCTCTTAATAAGTATCCAGAATGTGTTCTAAATGAGCACTCAGAGTTGAAAATCAGGAATTTCCTGCAGAATTTAAAAAAAAAAGGTGTTATGTTATGCTCTGTTGCGTTGTATTCTGATGTTTGCTTTTGCATTTTAATACAACCTCTGATCCTTTGCTGTATAATCGGTTTCATTTTTAATGGCTCTTGTCTTTGACAATTTGGATTTACACTGATCAGCTCATAAAGGGTTTTCTATTTGTAAAATCTTAATAATGTATGTTATATCGAGACAACAGTATACTTGTAATGTCCCTATTACATTGCGTACACAGCAATTACTCCTTCACTTTGTATGGTAAGTGCTTTTTGTTTGCTGCCCCTCCCTACATTTGTATCTACTGACACATTGTTTATCCTCAATAAGTAGCCGCGATGTATGCAGACAATGTAGTGCTTTTCCATGTTGGTTTTAAAGGTGCTTGACAATGACAAGTAGTCAAAATTAGCTAATCGTAGGATTAAATAAAAATTGCATTACAGCCTATTACAGACCATGCTTACGTTTATTAAATGCCTGGTTTTGTGAGTGTTGCCAGAGTCCCACTGGGGATGTGCACCCACAACTTGCTGTTTGTGATGAATGGCGTAGCTCTTACTTTTCAAGTTTGATTTTTTTCCTGTGTAATCTCCTTGTTTGTTTCATTACACAAAGAAATTAGTTGAATGTAATTTGGTCTCCATAGGAGAAGGGTAAAGCAGCGCTACTAAGCCCCACATTTGAAAAAAAAATTCAATTACTTTTTACCTAATAAATATTAGACTAAAGTAGCTGATCAAGCAATTACTTTCAACTGAATTATTAAGTTTGTTGTATTTACTAAGTCAACCTATAACACAATTGTGTATAATGCTTTTGAGGTAAACACAATGAGAAAAATCAAATCATAGGTGACACATTCAGGAGACAGATACCATAAATGATTTTTCAGTCTTTGTTAAGTGACAATAGATATTTATAAAGTTTTGAAAGAATTCTGAAATCCACATATGATGCTTTGGCTGCAGAAGGGGCCAGAGACACACACTTCCAAGAAGTTGCTCAATACCACAATTTGAAAGAATCAGAGGAAGTCTTGCTACCATACAATTATCTGTTAATGCTTACTGCATTTCTTATTCTTAAATTGGTTCTTGATTTCAATAGCTTTTTTCTTGCAGTGTTTCCGTCAGGACTTATGAATAGAACTCCTGTCTACACCTACATCTATATACTCCGCAAGCCACTTGTAATGACCGAATCATGAAGGGCTGCCCAGAAAAAAAAGAAACGTCACTGCAGTATGAATATTAGCAGTATGCCTTGCATTATAGGTAGAGACGTACAGTGCAAGCCGTTTTTGTGAGTTGATTAAGTGGTCATACACATTGACAAAGTGCTGATTTCATGCTCACTGGTTGCAAATTGGAGCTAGAAAGCGACACAGCCACATACCACCTGTAAGCAAACAACAAAAAAATGCCATATACAAATTCTCTCAAACGTCAAGCAATCAGAGTTCCAGATCGAGGAGAGTTAGGGATCAAGGAGAGATCCAGCCACAAGCCTCAGAAGACTAACAACCTACAGTGGATAGTATGCGAGTGAGCATTATACTCAGTCTTGTAAACTAAAGACTTGCAAAGCTTCCCTCTGGACTAGGGTTACTGGTTTCATCGCACCTTTGTCTACATGTACCTACATCACTTTCATTGTGACGAGTACTTGAACCTACGCGTTCAATTAGGGCAACAGAATCTGACACTTCCACAGTTCATGATCTGTAGTATCACACGTTACTGTGTATACTGGAATCCTTATGAAGTTAATAGGCTGGGGTGGCCATTTGTTCTCATAAGTGAGTGGAGAATCTAGTCACTCTCATCTATGTTTTACACTTACTGAACTTATAAGCTAGTGTCTGTACTCTTCTGCATGTTCAATGTAAAAACATGAAGAAGCAATAAAAAGCACACCAGTAAGCCAGCCAAGAGTCTCATTTCCTTATCACCATCATATCTACCTCCTTAGCATAACATCCACGTCATTCTGTACTGTCTCCAACTACAGAGACATGAGAAATCTCAGCTTGATGTCATCACCGTTTCACTCCTGTACCGAACCAGTCACGTAGCAAAGAAAGAGATGACCTCAAATCCCTCGTCACCTCTGATCTGCGCACGGGCTTCTAAACTAACCCATGTCAGTTTACAATATGCTGAATGGTTCATGGTAGAGGGTTCCTTGTACCACTAATAGTCATTTTCTTTCTTGTTCCACTTGCAAATAGAGCAAGGGAAAAATGACTGACTGTGTGCCTAACGACAACACCTAACTGTACATCACAGTGCCATCAGCAAACAGCCACAGCTTGCTTCTCAACCTGTCCATCAGATCATTTATACATACATAGAGAATAAGAGTGGTTCTTTCACACTTCCCTGGGGTACTCTCAATGATAACCTCGTCTCAGTCAATCAAGTGTAAAATCTCAGATATCTTGAACTACACTCTGTTTGTAGCTATCATTATGTGAACTGCTTCCCTGTGTCTGGTGCTACATTTATCAAAGGCAGCAGCCTGTTTGGAAGTAATAACTGCTTGGTGTCCACTTTTCTTTTTTACTTATGGCTATGGAGTTTCAAAACAGTTTATTAGTTCATGTTCCACAACCAACCTTGAGATCAAGTACCAGTAATTCTGGTTCCACACTCCTTCAACCTGGTATCATGAACTTGGCAAATTGGTTTGAGAAAAAATGATAAGAGCTATATGAATGATTGCAAGTTAAATCAACAAACTATGAGTGAAATTATCAGCACTGCATGGGTAGTGGATTTTTCTTTTCTTTTCAAATGTATTTATATACACAAAGTAAATTCAAGAACAAATTGTTGAATTTGACATGTACTTCATTCTTGTCTCTTCCCAGCTGCCCTGCTCACTCAGATACTCTTTTATCTTTCTTAAGTACTTGGTGGTCGATTCCATGCACAAACCTTCACTGTCCTTTCATTCCTTGGGTAATCGAACACTGTTTATCTATCTCAACAGTAGTGATATTTAATGGACTAGCATGTGCTATGTCAAAAGTGTCATCAAGTTTTTCAAAACATCTTTTTCTTCTTGCTTATGAACATCCAACAATCTTCCAGAAAGTTTTCAAACTTGCTTCCATTGTCTATACAAAGTGCTTACATTTTGATATGCAGTTTCTCTGCTCCTGAGTTGGAATTCGTGCTTTTTCCCAATAAAAAATCACCTCCCACACCCAAAAAAATGTAACAGATATTTTAATGTTTGACAGATGATAGTTTGCTTCCAGTGGTTTCATGAGAATAATACAGAGTAAATAAATTTTCTCCTGTAAATGGACTGAAGATGAAAACAATGTCCTCAGTATGAGTGCTGTATTCTCTCTAAAGTGAAAGACGATTGGGTTTGATCATTAAAGAGAATGGCTCGGCTTGCTCTGCCTGTCTTGGGGTCTCTGACTCATAACTTCACTGAAGTAATGTTATGTGTGACATGACAACACATTCAGTTAAGGAGACCGAGGTAAATAAACAGCCCACATTTAGTAATTAATGAATCTGTCAATCAGAAGTACTATTTTTTGAAGTTGATGGTAATATTTTTATGGCTTTTCCTATTTTGAAGGTGCAGGGGCACTGGTTCTCCAGTGAGTCAAGGCCCATGATCGCCACACACATACCCAGAAAAAGAGTTGTCAACAAAAACTTCATAAAGCTCACTTTTAGGGTGGATAAGAATCAAACCATGATGTACTTCAAGAATTTTTTTTTAAGTGTTACATAAGAGCCACCCAGTGGAGAATTCGCAGATCAGACACCAGTAGTGTGATCCCTGTGCTGTCAGAGTAGTACATATCTATGCAGCTAAATGGTGACACCCTACAAAACTTCAGAGAAATTTAAAGAAAAGTCAAGGTTAAACTTGGCAGGGACCTAAAGAGGTTAAGGAAGGTAGAAAGTACTTAAGGAAGCATGAGAATAAATGAAGATAAGACCTAGGAGACAGCCAGGTTGTCTTCAGGAGAGTGGGCACAGAGAGGGTGAGTAGGGGAATAGAACTGGAGGTGTGAATTACAGTATAGAAAAGGGGTTCTCCAGTGGGTCAAGGCCCAAGATCACCACACACGTACCCATAAAAGAGTTATTGGCAGTGACAGTAATGATATTCTCACCAGAAAATAAGACTATATTTCACCTATGGTTGAACAATGCAAGAGATTGTAGTTGTAGTCTGGTGATGAAATAATGATGCTGATGTGTTCTGTTCCACGATTATTGCACAGTAATAACAACTGTGTAATTGGACTCTAAATCCTTTGATCAGTAGGCATCTTTGCAATTTGAACCACTACATCTGGTAGCCTTTGCACAGAGTATAGAACATTAATGTCCATAGTATGAACAGTAACTAACCCTTCGCTTTGAATTTGTTTCTTTGTTAATATGGATAAATAGTATCATAGATCTTTACAAATGTAGTGTTGTAATATGGCTGACATTATTCCTCCAATCACATTGATGCATTATCGTGAGATATGACCTCCTGTTAACGGTTACCAGATGTCTGGTAACAATTATACCAATCATTACAAAGGATTTTCACGGTTATTCGTCTTACATATGCGAATTTGGCTCTAGATTGTGTCGAATCTTGTATATTTGGATTGATTCCCCTGGTGGAAAGTTTTTTCCCTTTAGTATTAAGTACAAGACAAGTAGTTCATGTTTCTCCACTCGTTTGTATGTACTATGTAGGTCCAAATGTTGTTCACTTCGATGGAAGAACAAGCCTTCCTTAGACAGAATCTATACTTGACACATTATATTTCATTTATACGAGTCAGTGCCATAATCCAGTTTTATTCTAATCATCTGATGGGCCTTTTATTCAGTATAGTTTTACCCACACTCTAATGACCGTTCTTGAAAATGAGTGGATAGTCAATATATTTAAACTATTGTTGTTGCTATCTTCAGTCCTGAGACTGGTTTGATGCAGCTCTCCATGCTACTCTATCCTGAGCAAGCTTCTTCATCTCCCAGTACCTCCTGCAACCTACATCCTTCTGAATCTGCTTAGTGTATTCATCTCTTGGTCTCCCTCTACAATTTTTACCCTCCACGCTACCCTCAAATACTAAATTGGTGAGCCCTTGATGCCTCAGAACATGTCCTACCAACCGATCCCTTCTTCTAGTCAAGTTGTGCCACAAACTTCTCTTCTCCCCAATTCTATTCAATACTTCATTAGTTATGTGATCTACCCATCTAATCTTCAGCATTCTTCTGTAGCACCACATTTCAAAAGCTTCTATTCTCTTCTTATCCAAATTATTTATCGTCCATGTTTCACTTCCATACATGGCTATACTCCATACAAATACTTTCAGAAATGACTTCCTGACACTTAAATCTATATTCAATGTTAACGAATTTCTCTTCTTCAGAAACGCTTTCCTTGCCATTGCCAGTCTACATTTTATATCCTCTCTACTTTGACCATCATCAGTTATTTTGCTCCCCAAATAGCAAAACTCCTTTATTACTTTAAGTGTCTCATTTCCTAATCTAATTCCCTCAGCACCACCCGATTTAATTCCACTACATTCCATTATCCTCGTTTTGCTTTTGTTGATGTTCATCTTATATCCTCCTTTCAAGACACTATCCATTCCGTTCAACTGCTCTTCCAAGTCCTTTGCTGTCTCTGACAGAAATACAATGTCATCGGCGAACCTCAAAGTTTTTATTTCTTCTCCATGGATTTTAATACCTACTCTGAATTTTTCTTTTGTTTCCTTCGCTGCTTGCTCAATATACAGACTGAATGACATCGGCGATAGGCTACAACCCTGCCTCACTCCCTTCCCAAACACTGCTTCCATTTCATGCCCCTCGCCTGTTATAACTGCCATCTGGTTTCTGTACAAATTGTAAATAGCCTTTCGCTCCCTGTATTTTACCCCTGCCACCTTCAGAATTTGAAAGAGAGTATTCCAGTCAACATTGTCAACAGTTTTCCCTAAGTCCACAAATGCTAGAAACGTAGGTTTGCCTTTCCTTAATCTTTCTTCTAAGATAAGTCTTAGGGTGAGTATTGCCTCACGTGTTCCAATATTTCTACGGAATCCAAACTGATCTTCCCTGAGGTCGGCTTTGACCAGTTTTTCCATTTGTCTGTAAAGAATTCGCGTTAGTATTTTGTAGCTGTGACTTATTAAACTGATAGTTCGGTAATTTTCACATCTGTCAGCACCTGCTTTCTTTGGGATTGGAATTATTATATTCTTCTTGAAGTCTGAGGGTATTTCACCTGTCTCATACATCTTGCTCACCAGATGGTAGAGTTTTGTCAGGACTGGCTCTCCCAAGGCCATCAGTAGTTCTAATTGAATGTTGTCTACTCCGGGGGCCATGTTTCGACTCAGGTCTTTCAGTGCTCTGTCAAACTCTTGACGCAGTATCATATCTCCCATTTCATCTTCAACTACATCCTCTTTCATTTCCATAATATTGTCCTCAAGTACATCGCCCTTGTATAGACCCTCTATAGACTCCTTCCACCTTTCTGCTTTCCCTTCTTTGCTTACAACTGGGTTTCCATCTGAGCTCTTGATGTTCATGCAAGTGGTTCTCTTATCTCCAAAGGTCTCTTTAACTTTCCTGTAGGCAGTATCTATCTTACCCCTAGTGAGATAAGCTTCTACATCCTTACATTTGTCCTCTAGCCATCCCTGCTTAGCTATTTTGCACTTCCCGTCGATCTCATTTTTGAGATGTCTGTATTCCTTTTTGCCTGCTTCATTTACTGCATTTTTATATTTTCTCCTTTCATCAATTAAATTCAATATCTCTTCTGTTACCCAAGGATTTCTATTAGCCCTCGTCTTTTTACCTACTTGATCCTCTGCTGCCTTCACTACTTCATCCCTCAAAAGCTACCCATTCTTCTTCTACTGTATTTCTTTCCCCCATTCCTGTCAATTGTTCCCTTATGCTCTCCCTGAAACACTGTATAACCTCTGGTTTAGTCAATTTATCCAGGTCCCATCTCCTTAAATTCCCACCTTTTTGCAGTTTCTTCAGTTTTAATCTACAGGTCATAACCAATAGATTGTGGTCAGAGTCCACACCTGCCCCTGGAATGTCTTACAATTTAAAATCCGGTTCCTAAATCTCTGTCTTACCATTATATAATCTATCTGAAACCTGTCAGTATCTCCAGGCTTCTTCCATGTATACAGCCTTCTTTTATGATTCTTGAACCAAGTGTTAGCTACGATTAAGTTGTGCTCTGTGCAAAATTCTACCAGGCGGCTTCCTCTTTCATTTCTTAGGCCCAATCCATATTCACCTTCTATGTTCCCTTCTCGCCCTTTTCCTACTACCGAATTCCAGTCACCCATAACTATTATATTTTCGTCACCCTTCACTATCTGAATAATTTCTTTTATTTCATCATACATTTCTTCAATTTCTTCGTCATCTGCAGAGCTAGTTGGCATATAAACTTGTACTACTGTAGCTGGCGTGGGCTTCATATCTATCTTGGCCACAATAATGCTTTCACTATGGTGTTTGGAGTAGCTTACCCACATTCCTATTTTCCTATTCATTATTAAACCTACTCCTGCATTACCCCTATTTGATTTTGTGTTTATAACCCTGTAGTCACCTGACCAAAAGTCTTGTTCCTCCTGCCACCGAACTTCACTAATTCCCACTATATCTAACTTTAACCTATCCATTTCCCTTTTTAAATTTTCTAACCTACCTGGCCGATTAAGGGATCTGACATCTAATTAGTTATTAGAGGAACTGTGAGTATTTTACATATGTGATGAACTGTTTTGACTGACAACACCCTGTTTACTTCTATTTGGAGCACTGTTATGTACTTGATCGTTCTTTTACTAATGCAGGCCTATCACAATTGGATTATTTTTAGATTAATGAATTGAGTCATATGTATTTATTTTACACCATTAACTACCTTTTAATATATTAACTGGGTTCCATACCATTCTTCCAGTTCCTCCTCACTTGTGTTTCGTATCATTATAAATGATGATGTTTTAGTAACCTATTTCACTTTGTTCCTTATAGTGGTGACGATACAGTGTTATACAAACATAGCTCCTTTCCACATTTCCCACCTTTCACTATTTATAAACAATGGAATCATACCTTACATATGTCTGATTGGCAATGCATATTTTCCTTCCTGTTAGTTAAATTTTCCTTCTTGTTAGTTTAACTGTGCACACAAAGAAGGGTTTAGGGTATTATTATTCACTTTTAACACAATTTTAGTACTGTTTCATGCCTATATTACTATCTCTAAGAGTAACGGTTTGTCACCTACACTATATATATATCCCACAGACTACTGATGTCTCAAATTATTTGTTTTATGTATGGTGTGTTGTATAGGGCCTGTAGGTGGCGTTGACGCAATGTCGAAACTAGTAGCCAAATAAATATGAAATCGTAAGTACAACTGGAGGAGTTTTATTTTAAATAAAAACTATAAAAAGTTTTCAACCACCTGGGGTAGGGAGGGACGGGACTGACAGTTGGCCACACGTGTAAGGAAGTTGGATCCTCTTCACTGCAGATCATCCACCGTTGTGTCAAACACTCAGACTAGAGGCTCTGACCATGCGGGAAGTTTCAGCTCTGGCACCATCACAGTGTTCTCTGCTTTGTAAGGAGGCTATGATTATGTTGGTACCTGATGACACTCTCTTCCCTGCCCCCAAACAGATTGGCTATAGTGTTGGGCTTCAAGCACTTAATGTGATTCACTCCCATAAAAAGTGCTTAAGATAGAACTGTAAAATGGGTGGAATGTGTGATACATTGAACAACTTTCCCCACACCACTGTAAAATTCTGAATAAACTTCAAATCAGACAAAATGTAATTTAGCTGAATGAACTGATGAAGAACAAAATCTGGCGAAATCCAAATGAGTAATAATAATCTACGTCCTACTGAAAAGACAGTATATCAACGAGGAGGCCATCCTATAGACAAAGTGAGAGAAAAAAATAGACAGTAGCAGTGCAGTACTGGAAGGAAGGAATACTGCAATGGCTTGGGGCCCCATGCTTGCCACCCATGTACACACTAATGAGTTGTGGGCACCTCGATGGAGAGGGGGAGACGAAGTACAAGGAGGCTGCAATGGGACTACAATGTGAATGGAGGAAAGAAGATTGTTGACAATGAGACAATTAGAGATAGAGAGCAGAAGGCTTGGAAAGGACAAAAATAAGGAAGGAATTCAGTTCAGCGGGTGCTCAGTCAGCTCCCCAAGGAATACAGCTGAGGCACCGTAACATGTTTAGTGCATTGATTGCAACAAAGACCAAAAAAGCATGCTATGCATTTTCACACAGGTAGCTCTTCAGAAGCTGGCTACTTCCTTAGTCATGCCTGTCCAAAAAGAAACCACTGTTATCAATTGCTCAGAGATGTAGTATAGTTACTTATCTCCAAAGGGGGAACAAATAAGCCAAGTTTGATCAAAATCTGAGATGGGCAAGAAAAAATACAAAGAATAATCCTATAGCCTCTCTTCAAGATGGACAAAATACTTCCACTTTTTGTTGGAGGCTTTCATCAAGCAAAGTTTCTTGGATCAGCCATTGGTTATCCACTCTTATGCTATTTTTTAAAGACACAGCTTCTGACACATGCCTGTATTCAGTATCTAGGATTTTTATCAGCAGCAGATCCATTGTGTAAGATTCCTCAGTTAATGTATTGTGTAAAATTCCTCAGTTAATGTTCAGAACAATCATTGCCCAGGATGCCTATCTTACTTGGCATCCAGAGAAATACTTTGGAGGTTCCTATATTATGAAGACCATACAAAATATTGTGAATCACGAAGACGAAGGGTTGAGTTGGAGAGCAAATTTCAACAGGCTTCAAACTACTGTGAGAACTAATGCACAGAAGAATATCTACGTGCAAAGGTTGTAGATGTGTGAGAGCTCTGTATTATTTCACCATGTAGATATTTTATATGGGAGGAAGTAGTGTTATTCATAAACATTTTATCATAAAAGCACAGCCAACTTTCTCATCATCACTGGAGCCGTCAGTACACAGAGTGTTTCAAAATTCCTATCACAGGCTTCTAGGGGTTGTAGGAGGATATTTAACAGGCAAAGTTTTGGTAAGGAACACTATATCTGGAAATTAACTGTCTGGATATGAAATAAGTATGACTGGATCACTTTCAAACCTTCCACATCACGGTACAGTACATAATGATAGAGTAGCACAACTCGTGTATCTAGAACATTTACTAGATTGCCTCAGGTCATTACACACCATCTTTGTCTGACTACAACAATAGCTGCACAAAAATGGTATGTTGGTTTGTGGATCATATGTATGAAAGCAGGCATCACAGATACACCTTGTGCAATGAACAGCAGTGTTGCCTCTTGGGGCAGCTCCTGTGAAGCATATAAGTCAGAGCTCATTGTCTCCATTGTGTGTGTACTGTGAAGGAAGAGATTTGAAAGTGATATGATGTTAAAACTTATTTTATATCCAAACGGTACATATCCAGACATGCAATTCTTTTCAAAACTTATCTACTAAGTCCCCTCTACAATTCCTAGAGGGCTGTAATAGAAACTGTGGAAACACTGTATATACACTGAAGTTTAAGTAGTTATGCAGGACCGAATAGAATCAGAGAGGTGAACATTAGCTTCTTAAAGATCCTTGAGGCCAGTGTTCGGTGCCTGATCTATGGGAATTTGGGAAGTCACATACTGACAACTACACCACAGTCATATTAACATCCATCGTCCTTCAGCATTGACAGTGACTGTGGAATGATGCACGTTCCAGTACTTGACCAAGGGTGACATGAATTCCTGCAGTGGCAGCTGGACTGCAAGCTATCTAGACGTAGATGCCAGAAAACCAATAGTGTGCTGCATCTGTGAAAGTGAAGTGCTACAATGTAGCAGTCAAAGCAAAAGGTACTATCAAATGAGTGCAAATGCACTAAAAACTTTTGAAAAGAATGATCTGACTCAGGAGTTTATTTAAATTTATATGTGTATTCTGGCATTTAACTAATTTGCTGTAATTTTATAATTTATGTTACATTCAGAAAATTTAAGCTGATAATGTCACATACCCCAGGAGGTACATACTGGTCACACATTACCACAAAGATAATTACTCTATTGTTCTGACATAAAAGTAGGGTATTCTGTTTATTATGTTATGTATGTATTTATCATGCCACATAAGTATGTCACATTTGGTTCAACTTAATGTCCCAAACTAGCATACAAATGTGCCACATTTAAGTGGAGGTGTGTAACGTTACGTGTATGTAGGTGAGATAATCGGCCGTCTAGAATTAGCAAGAGGTATGGTAAATTTCTTTGTGAAGAAGAACTGGCACTGACATTCACTGCACAATGATGACCAGCTGAAGTTTCAACCAATGGCCTACAAGATTACATAAATAAACTACTTTGTAAAGCCAATATTTATAAGGGGCAGTCAAATGAAAATGAGAAAGATGGAAAAAAATCAATAAACTGTTAATTATTTCAAAAGTAATCATCATAACTGTTAATACATTTACCCCACAGTGAGACAAGATGGTCAATGCCTTCACATAAAAATGCCTGTGGTTGCTTATGGAACCATGACTGTACCCAGGCATGCACCTCTTTGTCCGACGCAAATTGACAGCCATGAATGTCTTTCTTCAGGGCTCCAAACATATGGAAATCGCATGGTGAGAGATCAGGACTGTTCGTGGGATGCATAAGAGCTTCCCAGTCAAACTTCCGCAGCACAGTCGAAACAACCTTAGTAACATGTGAGTCATCTGGACACTTTGCACAAACAGAAGCATGCCATCAAGACCAAATGCTCAAGAATGTTGACAGACAGCATTATCATGTTGCAGGATAATGCCTGCCCACATGTTGCACAATTTTTTTCGACTACATTGCAGAAGTTTCATTGTGAAGCCCTTTAGCACCCTACATACAGCCTCAATCTCTCCCCCTGAGGGTTTCCATATTTTTGAACCCTGAAGAAAGATATTTGTGGCCTTCTATTTGCTTTTGATGAAGAAGTGCATGCCTGGGTATGATCATGGTCCCGTAGGCAACCGTAAACATTTTTCCATGAAGGCACTGTCTGTCTTGTCTCACCTCGGTATAGATGTGTTCACATGGAGATTAATTTTGAAATAATAAACAGTTTACTTACTTTTTTTCCATCTCTAATTTTCATTTTACTGTCTCTTATAAAAATACCAACAACAGCTGATTTGTGTAATGTTAATGTTGCAATTGTGCATTAAATCATTCATGGCAAGCTCACTTATAACAAAATGTTCTTTACATATTCCAAGCAGTTTATCCCAGACCACAAAGTCAGCATTATCCGGATTTGTTGTGAACTAATAATGATTTTAATGGAATATCAATGACTTTCCATACCATATTACAACCAGAAATGGAAATTATTCACCACTATGAACACCAATGATCTTGTGAGGTTCTCTAGACCTACTAATTATTATTATTATTATTATTATTATTATAGGAAATTTAATGTGAACAATGAGTACCACTATAACATGTTTCAACATAAAGTGAAACACATGATAAGAAAATATCAGTGTGCCTTCTCGAATAGGTGTGATAGTGTACAAAAAGTACGAAAAGATAAAAAATTTGGGCCGATAAGCATTGCTATGTCCACCTTATAACCCTGACCTACTACCTGATTTTCTTCTGTTCAGACCAGTTACAAAAATTATAACTCACCTCATATAGGATGTTTGTTCTGTAAAATGTGCTGACCAACAATCCCTTATGCACCACATTTTGAACAGCCGATAATAGGTATAGGAGAGAAATCATGTGTTGGTTGTAGGATGCAGCCAGTGTGTTGGTCCACGACACCATGATCTTTCTGGTTCCAGTCTTCAGCTAGATGTGACATGCACCATCTCCTCTCCTAATTCTTTTCAGACTTTGTTCTGACAAAACAATGTCTTTCCAAGACCACCATTGTTGGCTGATAGTCTATCATTCTTTGCTTGTCCTGGGTTCACCCAACTGTACTCCATACTCCATATTACAGGAAAATGAGTTTAAATACTGCATTTATTTCCAAATGGACTTTCTTTATATTTCCATATCATCAAACATCATGAGAAGGCCTACCGATACCTGTACAGTACAATTCAGAAATATTGACAACTGGAGTCAGAAAGTTCACTGGGTGATAGGATAAATATCTATATTCTGGAAAGAAGTGAGTTTCATTGTCTGTATATAACTTTTTCCACAGCCATCTGTTATTTGAATTATCAAATGTCCCTTGAAATTAAGAGGTGCTCTCTGTGTAGAGAATGCTTCATGTAAAGCCACATCCAGCAGGGTCAAATTATCGAGGCTAAAACAATACTTCCTCAATCAATATCAGAAGCAATTTACTGAGTTTCTTCCTCTCTTTCAGCCACACACCGTTATGGTGCATAATCTACCCATTGGTCTTTCTTACACAGTTTGTGAGAGCAACCTTACAGCAACTTTTTATGAAGATACTATACTCCCTGTGGGGGGGTGTCATAGTGACAGCCCTCTATGCGTCTGAATACAGTACTTGTGACTATATGTGGTAAAAAGATCCAGGAGGATTCATTTCAACTCTTTACACAACTGACATAAATAATAGTATCTAGTCCAGGGACTGCAAACTTATCAACAGACAGGATGTTTTCCAATACTCACAAACGGTAAGGCCAACTTCATTCATCTTTGTTGTTGAAATTGTCTAATGTCTGCAGCTTCTTTGTAATCTAACGTAGTGTTACCTTTGCTGCCAACATATATTATGTTATTAAAGTAATCAGTTATTTACTGGCCTATGTCAGATACATTAGTTAAAAAGCAATCCTATTGTTTTACTTGTGTTTATGTCCTTCAAAGAACATTTAAAAAGACATCATCGTTTTGCTGAGGCATTATTTGCCACTATTGGCCAATTTTAAACCCACTGTCATTTTTAAGGACATAACAGCATTCGCATGACCAAATGTACATAACTATTAGCAGTTTCAAGATCAAGTCAAAATGAAAGACAAAAATGCTGAGGCATATTCCAATCACATGACAGACTCAACTGGATAAGTCACATTACATAACAATCATAATTGTGGTCACTCCTGCCAAACAGTACAGCACATATATATTTTTGTGAGTCTAGGCTGCCAACTGATATAGATTTATTTGCAAAAGATCAATACTTGCCACTCTTGCACTCTCTTTCAGCTGATGTGTAACTATTAAAGGAGTCCACAAACTTTTGCGGTAATCTATAACTGATCTCTCTAATTATTTGTCAAACTTTCACCCTTGTGACCAAGAAAGGCTATTAGGTTTTCTATAATGGTCTGGACTTGAACCTTCACATTATTGACCATCACTGAAGATCAGGACTTATAATTCTACCAAAAAGCAAGCTTCCTCTTTAGTTGTCTAAAGGTCTGTGGCATGGTTGATCAAATTTCTAATGTGAGCGATTCAATCCTGTCAAGCAGGCTGTATAATGCGTAGTTTGCTCTGCTGAATGCCCATTTTTGCATCTTCCTTTTGAGGTCTTTTCTGGCTGAAAAGGGCATTTTTAATAAGTAGGCCCCCATAGATTTAATTAGACTACTTTCTTCATCATTCGTCATGAGTGGGAAATACACTGTGTGTTCAATGATTTTCATTGAAGCATAGGTGACTACAGCTACTGACAGCAAGTTGATGGTGAGTGGGATAAGTAAGATGTGATGAGTATTGCTAATGAATAATGGGATGAATCTTTAGTCCTACTGCTATAATGTCTTCTTGCCTGTGGAAGGCATAGACTTGTACTGACGGTAAATCAGAGTATCAGTTTTATATCCTATAGATACAGGCAAAGGGCTTTTTTTTCTTCCTTTCTTTCCCTTTAAAAAAGTTTGAGCTCTTCCAGAAGAGTTCTGAATCTATTCACATTTAAACAAAGTATAATAGCTTTCAATCAGTGAGGCTTTTATTTTTGCTTTTTCTCTCTGCTGTGGTGATTTGCAGCCTATGATGGAGGAAAAAGCAGTTGATTTTTTATTTTTTTATTGTCTTCATTACTGATCAGTGGAAGTAATCTGAGGTTCAATGGTTTCAATGTGATTTGATTAGGGTTTGAACAATTTATTGATGTTGTCTTGTTTTTACTTAGAAGAGGCGATGTTTGTGTGAATGGGGGTGCTGACTTTTTATGTGTTTGAAACAGAATATTATCTCTGAGTGTCACTGGTGTACTTGCTGTTGGCTTCAGGGCAGTTGGGGGATTACAGACAAGAGCAGCTAGGAGTATACATATTCATATGAGTTTATATTTGGTTGATTATTGGGTGAAAGGCTTTCAAGAACTTTTGCCTAAGAGGTGGCAAATGCTGAAGGCTGCAGCATTGGAGGTTTTCTTAGTATCATCACGGGGCATTCTCCCTGCCACTTCCAGTTTTTGAATTTTCCTTCTTCTCTGTGTAAGAACAGCAGCCACAGATCTGTATTGGATGACCACATAAGCAATTTACACATTTTGGCAGATCAGTATATGATTCTTCTTCTTCGTGAATCTCTGAACCACATGTATCACATATAGATTGACTCTTACAAACAACAGCTGTAGCCCAAACTTTTGCCATTTAAAGTGTCTCATAGAGGTGGGTATATCAAGTCTAATTATGAGGTAGATAAACACCATTCATAGTACTGCATCAGGTAGGATACTGTTTCAAAGCCATTTGACTCCTTTCACAAGTCCAGCAATTGTGTCCAAACATTCGTGATTACAGAAAGGGAAGACCTCTTCAGAGAATGTCTGCTCTACTGATTTACTATAGCTGGAATAAGATAACTGATTGGCAGATGTCAGTGTGAAGAGGAGTTTGCTGGCTACTACACAGGGTGCCACATTGTCCAGTGATTGATACAAAACACCCACAAAAATAAGAGAGATGCAGCACATGGTTCAGCACAGCCTCCAGGTCCCTACAATTTACAAAATACCTCATCAGTACAGAAGCACAAAATACCTCATCAGTACAGAAGCAACATTCAACCTACATAGTTTACAAATGCTATGCCGAACACCAGCATCACAGTAAAACTATTGAGCACATTGTCATGAATAAATATCAAATTATGTCTGATGAGATAAAAATTTTATCCCGGCTTCAACTTGTTGGGACTGTTATCAAAGAAATGGAAGAAATCAGAGTGCAAGACAACTTTAGCCAGGACATTCGCTACTATTTTGGTAATGTATAAAAAATGGTCTCATGACTTGGAAAGGCCATAAAAATAAATAAATAAAAATAAAAAGTTGTTCAATTCCTAAAGTTCCAACCAGTCATCAGACCTGACCCATGATGTAACTGTGTTGTGTTATGTGCGGATTTCTTTGAAATGGAGTGTTCTCGAAGAGGCCATTTATTAGTGTGCTGGCGTAAGCACACCATGTGGCAAAGAGGTTAAGAGCCGATAGATAGAGGCCAAAAACAGACTCGCAGGAAATGTGCCGCCAATGCCCTTTCGGTGGCCGGTATTTAGATAGCTGCCACGGATCGAGACTGGCGCACTGAATAAGTTCCAGTGTCATCAGTCGTAGCCCAGCGGGAATCGCAGTAGCAGTTAGCACCGCCACTAACTCAGAGACAAGCAGCACATAACAATCATAATAGTGTATGTAGTGGGCTTTGTACTTCACCAGTAGTGAGGCTAACATGGACTTTACAGAAGAGCTTGTACCACACTAAATATCTTGAGTTAAGTAAACTTTCCATTCTTATGAGTAAAGAACTCAGTTACTAAAGAGGGTACTGGCCACCAAACAACATCCTCTCCTTACTTCCCATTGTACAGCTCTGTAGAGACAACGAGATGACATAAAAATTAGTACTTTATGGCACTCTCTTGGGCTGAATGTATGTTTCAAAATTGCTTTCGAGTGGCATTATTGAGTGACTGGACTGGTGTAGTGTTGTTTGTTCAGGCTTTGCGTGTTACTTGTATGCGTAATATTGTAATTCAGTGTTTGGGGCTTTGTTAGTGAGTTACTGTAATGTCAATATTTATTGGCTACCAATTTGTTTTTGGCATTGGACATGTTGGTTCGGCATGCTGTTAATGGTTGGAGATTTAATTTTTGCTTTATATTTGTTGTTACTAGAAAATCCACTAATCTTTTGCTGCATGGCAATGTGTAATGATAAGATGACAAAGACAAAAGTCCTCATGTTCTATGGTCTAGTTGCCAATTATGTTAAGTTCCATTTTTGCGGGTAATTTATAAAATTAACCAAAGTTTGTGTGTTTTGGATCAGGGATGAATGTACGTGCTGTTGTCACTATGAAAATGTCTGGCAATCTATTCGGATGGGTTCTGTTACACCATCACTGAATAAGGCTGTAAATAGTAATACAAAGAAAGGCAGGAAGATCTTTCTGTTTAGCAAGACCAACAAGAAACAGATTTCAGATTACCTGAGCTGTTAGCAAAAACTATCATCTCCTGCACTAACAACATTGATTATTAATGGCAAAAGTTCACGACCATTGTACAATATGCTTTAGACAGGTATATGCCACACAAAGTTATTAGGGATGGAAAAGACCTGCAGTGGTTCAACAGCTGTGTTAAAACTGCTATAAAACTGCTATAAAAGCAAAGAGAGCTTCACTGTAAATTTAAACATAGCCAAAGCCTCACAGAGAAACACTAAACAAAGCCAAAATTTGCATAAGGAGAGTCTGAAAGTAAAATTCTATCTGTGGGCTCGACAGAAAATCAGTAAATGGATCGAAGCCACTTGTACAGGCACTCTGTGACCATAATGATGTTGAAATGGAGGATGTCACAGAAAAGGCTGAAATACTAAACCTCTTTTTCCAAAACTGTTTCACAGAGGAGGGGCGTACTGTAGTGCCTACTTTATATTGTTGCATGAATGACAAAATGGCCAATATCAAAGCAAGTGACCATGGGGCAAGAAAGCAGCTGAAATCATTCAATTGAGGGAAGGCATCTGGATGTGAGAGAATACCAGTATGATTGTACAGGGTGTTTCAAAAATGACCGGTATATTTGAAACGGCAATACAAACTAAACAAGCAGCGATAGAAATACACCGTTTGTTGCAATATGCTTGGGACAACAGTACATTTTCAGGCAGACAAACTTTCGAAATTACAGTAGTTACAATTGTCAACAACAGATGGCGCTGCGGTCTGGGAAACACTATAGTACGATATTTTCCACATATCCACCATGCGTAGCAATAATATGGTGAAGTCTCTGAATGAAATTACCCGAAACCTTTGACAACGTGTCTGGCGGAATGGCTTCACATGCAGATGAGATGTACTGCTTCAGCTGTTCAATTGTTTCTGGATTCTGACGGTACACCTGATCTTTCAAGTGTCCCCACAGAAAGAAGTCACAGGGGTTCATGTCTGGCGAATAGGGAGGCCAATCCACTCCGCCTCCTGTACGTTTCGGATAGCCCACAGCAATCACACGATCATCGAAATATTCATTCAGGAAATTAAAGACGTCGGTCGTGCGATGTGGCCGGGCACCATCTTGCATAAACCACGAGGTGTTCGCAGTGTCGTCTAAGGCAGTTTGTACTGCCACAAATTCACGAAGAATGTCCAGATTGCGTGATGCAGTAATCGTTTCGGATCTGAAAAATGGGCCAATGATTCCTTTGGAAGAAATGGCGGCCCAGACCAGTACTTTTTGAGGATGCAGGGACGATGGGACTGCAACATGGGGCTTTTCAGTTCCCCATATGCGCCAGTTCTGTTTATTGACAAAGCCGTCCAGGTAAAAATAAGCTTCGTCAGTAAACCAAATGCTGCCCACATGCATATCGCCGTCATCAATCCTGTGCACTATATCATTAGCGAATGTCTCTCGTGCAGCAATGGTAGCGGCGCTGAGGGGTTGCCGCATTTGAATTTTGTATGGATAGAGGTGTAAACTCTGGTGCATGAGACGATACGTTTACGTTGGCATCATTTGGGCCGCAGCTGCAACACAGCGAACGGAAACCCGAGGCCTCTGTTGGATCACCTGCTGCACTAGCTGCGCGTTCCCTCTGTGGTTGCCGTACGCGGTCGCCCTACCTTTCCAGCACGTTCATCCGTCACGTTCCCAGTCCGTTGAAATTTTTCAAACAGATCCTTTATTGTATCGCTTTTCGGTCCTTTGGTTACATTAAACCTCCGTTGAAAACTTCGTCTTGTTGCAACAACACTGTTTTCTAGGCGGTGGAATTCCAACACCAGAAAAATCCTCTGTTCTAAGGAATAAACCATGTTGTCCACAGCACACTTGCACGTTGTGAACAGCACACGCTCACAGCAGAAAGACGACGTACAGAATGGCGCACCCACAGACTGCGTTGTCTTCTATATCTTTCACATCACTTGCAGCGCCATCTGTTGTTGAAAATTGTAACTACTGTAATTTCGAAAGTTTGTCAGCCTGAAAATGTTCTGTTGTCTCAAGCATATTGCAACAAACGGTGTATTTCTATCGCTGCTCGTTTAGTTTTTATTGCCGTTTCAAATATACCGGTCATTTTTGAAACACCCTGTATATACAGTATACGAAAGAACTTGCCACCCTTCTAGCAGCAGTGTACTGGGGGTCTTTGGAGGAGCAAAGTGTTCTCAACGATTATAAAAAAAAGCATAAGTTATTCACGTTTTCACGAAGGATCTCTGACATCAGTCAGTTGTAGAATTTTGGAACATGTTTTATGCTTGTGTATTATGACATTTCTGAAGGCCAATAATCTCCTCTGTAGGAACCAACACTGATTCAAAAAATAACACCGTGTGAAACCCAGCTCATTCTGTTCGTCTACAAGACCCAGAAAGTAGTTGATACAGGCAACCAGGAGGGTGTTGTGCCCCTTGACTTCCGGAATGCATTCAACACAGTTCAGCACGGCTGCCTAACGAACAAAATATGAGCGTATGAAATCAGATACACTGTGGGACTGGATTGAAGAGTTTATAGTAAATAGAACACAACATGTAATTTTGAACAGAGAGAAGTCTTCAGACGTAAAAGTAACTTCTGGTGTGCCCCAGGGGAATGTTATAGTACCATTACTTTTCACAATATATATAAATGACCTAGGAGGTAATGCCAGAAGTTCCACAAGGCTTTTCGCAGATGATGCTGCTGTATTCAGAAAAGTTGCAAGACTACAAAATTGTAGTGAAATGCAGAAAGACCTACAGAGGATTGATGCTTGGTGCAAGAAGTGGCAACTGATCTTCAATATAAACAAATGTAACACACTGGGAATACATATACAGAAAGACCCATTATTGTATGATTACACGGATGCAGAACGATCACTGGAAGCAGTTAGGCATACTACCATAAAATATCTAGGGGTATGCAGACAAAGCAATATGAAGTAGTATGATCACATAAAATTAACTGCAGGTAAGGCAGATGCCAGACAGATTCATTGCAACAATCCTCAGGAAATAGTCATCAACAAAGGAAGTAGTTTACAAAACACTCGTTTGACCAATACTTGAACACTGTTCATCAGTATGAGATCCATACAAATAAGACTGATAGAGGAAATAGAAAAGACCCAAAGAACAACAGTACATTTCATTACAGTTTCATTTGTTGTTGTTGTTGTGGTCTTCAGTCCTGAGACTGGTTTGATGCAGCTCTCCATGCTACTCTATCCTGTGCAAGCTTCTTCATCTCCCAGTACCTACTGCAACCTACATCCTTCTGAATCTGTTTAGTGTATTCATCTCTTAGTCTCCCTCTACGATTTTTACCCTCCACACTGCCCTCCAATACTAAATTGGTGATCCCTTGATACCTCAGAACATGTCCTACCAATCGATCCCTTCTTCTAGTCAAGTTGTGCCACAAACTTCTCTTCTCTCCAATCCTATTCAATACCTCCTCATTAGTTATGTGATCTACACATCTAATCTTCAGCATTCTTCTGTAGCACCACATTTCGAAAGCTTCTATTCTCTTCATGTCCAAACTAGTTATCGTCCATGTTTCACTTCCATACATGACTACACTCCATACAAATACTTTCAGGAACGACTTCCTGACATTTAAATCTATACTCGATGTTAACAAATTTCTCTTCTTCAGAAACGCTTTCCTTGCCATTGCCAGTCTACATTTTATATCCTCTCTACTTTGACCATCATCGGTTATTTTGCTCCCCAAATAGCAAAACTCCTTTACTACTTTAAGTGACTCATTTCCTAATCTAATTCCCTCAGCATCACCCGACTTAATTCGACTACATTCCATTATTCTCTTTTTGCTTTTGTTGATGTTCATCTTATATCCTCCTATCAAGACACTATTCATTCCGTTCAATTGCTCTTCCAAGTCCTTTGCTGTCTCTGACAGAATTACAATGTCATCGGCGAACCTCAAAGTTTTTATTTTTCCCCATGGATTTTAATACCTACTCCGAATTTTTCTTTTGTTTCCTTCACTGCTTGCTCAATATATAGATTGAATGACATCGGGGATAGGCTACAATCCTGTCTCACTCCCTTCCCAACCACTGCTTCCATTTCAAGCCCCTCGACTGTTAGAACTGCCATCTGGTTTATGTACAAATTGTAAATAGCCTTTCGCTCCCTGTATTTTACCCCTGCCACCTTCAGAATTTGAAAGAGAGTATTCCAGTCAACATTGTCAAAAGCTTTTTCTATGTCTACAAATGCTACTGTAGGTTTGTCTTTCCTTAATCTAGCTTCTAAGATAAGTCGTAGAGTCAGTATTGCGTCACGTGTTCCAATATTTCTACGGAATCCAAACTGATCTTCCCCGAGGTCGGCTTCTACCAGTTTTTCCATTCGCCTGTAAAGAATTCGCGTTAGTATTTTGCATCCGTAACTTATTAAACTGATAGTTTGGTAATTTTCACATCTGTCAGCACCTGCTTTCTTTGGCATTGGAATTATTATATTCTTCTTGAAGTCTGAGGGTATTTTGCCTGTCTCATACATCTTGCTCGCCAGATGGTAGAGTTTTGTCAGGACCGGCTCACCCAAGACTGTCAGTAGTTCCAATGGAATGTTGTCTACTCCGGGGGCCATGTTTCGACTCAGGTCTTTCAGTGCTCTGTCAAACTCTTGACGCAGTATCATATCTCCCATTTCATCTTCATCTACATCCTCTTTCATTTCCATAATATTGTCCTCAAGTACATTCAATATCTCTTCTGTTACCAAAGAATTTCTACTATCCCTCATCTTTTTACCTACTTGATCCGCTGCTGCCTTCACTACTTCATCCCTCAAAGCTACCCATTCTTCTTCTACTGTATTTCTTTCCCCCATTCCTGTCAATTGTTCCCTTATGCTCTCCCTGAAACTCTGTACAACCTCTGGTTCTTTCAGTTTATCCAGGTCCCATCTCCTTAAATTCCCACCTTTTTGCAGTTTCTTCAGTTTTAATCTACGGTTCATAACCAATAGATTGTGGTCAGAGTCCACATCTGCCCCTGGAAATGTCTTACAATTTAAAATTTGGTTCGTAAATCACTGTCTTACCATTATATAATGTATCTGATACCTTCTAGTATCTCCAGGCTTCTTCCATGTATACAACCTTCTCTTATGATTTAGTGTTAGCTATGATTAAGTTATGCTCTGTGCAAAATTCTACCAGGCGGCTTCCTCTTTCATTTCTTCCCCCCAATCTATATTCACCTACTACATTTCCTTCTCTCTCTTTTCCTACTACCGAATTCCAGTCACCCATGACTATTAAATTTTCATCTCCCTTCACTATCTGAATAATTTTTTATTTCATCATACATTTCATCAATTTCTTCATCATCTGGAGAGCTAGTTGGCATATAAACTTGTACTACTGTAGTAGGTATGGGCTTCGTGTCTATCTTGGCCACAATAATACGTTCACTATGCTGTTTGTAGCAGCTTACCCGCATTCCTATTTTTCTATTCATTATTAAACCGACTCCTGCATTACCCCTATTTGACTTTGTATTCATAACCCTGTAGTCACCTGACCAAAAGTCTTGTTCCTCCTGCCACTGAACTTCACTAATTCCCACTATATCTAACTTTAACCTATCCATTTCCCTTTTTAAATTTTCTAACCTACCTGCCCGATTAAGGACTCCTCCTGAGTAGTCCCCGCCCGGAGACCCGAATGGGGGACTATTTTACCTGCAGAATATTTTACCGAAGAGGACGCCATCATCATTTAACCATACAGTAAAGCTGCATGCCCTCGGGAAAAATTACGGCTGTAGTTTCCCCTTGCTTTCAGCCGTTCGCAGTACCAGCACAGCAAGGTCGTTTTGGTTAGTTTCATTTAGTAAGCATTAAAGCACTGTGGATCTGTTCAGCCAACTCCAGTGGCAGGCGCTGCAAGAGAAATGCCCTGCATCACAGTATGGTTTATTGTTTAAGATCCGAGAGCGTATATCTCTAGAAGAGACAACAAATGTATTGTTTCCTCCTACATATATCTTGTGAAAAAAAATCATGAAAATAAAACTAGAGCGATTCAAGCCCACATGGAAGCTTACAATCAATAGTTCTTCCCACAAACTATTTGCGACTGGAACAGGAAAAGGAGGGTAGTGACAGTGGTATACCCAACAACCTCCACCATATACTGCAAGGTGGCTTGCCGAGTACTGCTGTACCTAAGTCTAGGCTGAGCATTCCTGACACTGTTTTGTTTACTTATGATCGTTATTGTTTTGTTTTTAGTGTGTGTACGGGTGGAGGGGTCTTTGTTTGCATTAATTTTGTGGATTTTTTCTAAAGTTGGCTTTCTGGATTTTCGAATGAGTTTTAGTCTGGGTATGTGTTTTATGTTAGTAATGGCATTAATTTTGTTTGACCCCACCCAAAACCCTCCTAATTCCCGCAGTTCTCTGGTTAGTATCTTGTTCTTCGTATTACTTTGGTTAAATTTTGTGTAATGGGATTGTTTTTGCCTATTTGCATCTTCAATGTATGATGTCATTGCAGTCATATTGTACAAGGATGAAATGACAGTGTCCACCATCTCGATGACATCATAGGTCAAAGCTGACAGCTTTTATCAGCTGCTTCAGTTATCCCATTTCTTCTTGACCGGTGTACAGTGGATACACATGTTAACTTTGTGACATTAAGTCATCTGGTGTGCCATAACGGATAATTGCATGAATACTGTATGCAGGTACCACACAAGATGGCAAATCTACTGTTTCCCATTCTTTACCACCCTTTGTTTTACCTCTAATGACCTTGATATCAGCTGGATACTAAATCACCAGGTGTGTGGTTCTTCTCCATTTTTACAACAAATGCCTACCTCTGAAGAAAAACAAATATTGTTTGAAAGAATATCTATGATTATAAGAATATTTATCTTAGTAGAAAATGAATAAACCTAGATTTGAGACACTCAGACTACACAAATTAATGAAAAGTTAACACAAAGGCACTTGTCTTTCCAATGTATTACCATTACATTTCTGGTGCCTCCTTAGTTCTCACTAAATCCATGAATATTTTGTACATACATTGATAATAAGATTGCAAGTGATATCACTCCCAATAAAAAGTATGTACAGTGCATTTAAGCAAAAATAATATGTTCTTTAAGCACTTAACTTTTCAAGCACCTGATGTGCTGTTTGGGTTTCAACAGGAATGATATTCCTGTCTTCAATAATTCTGTAGGTCTCCAGAAATTCTTTCTGATATTTTCTAAATGAAAAGTGATGTCATGTGGAGAATGAGATACATCTTCTACTAATTGCAGTAGTAACACTCTGAATATTCAGACCTGTCAGCTTGCAGCCATTGTGAATAGGATTTGTAGGGATTCACTTGTTCAGTGGGAGTTGGTACCAACAAATAGGTAAGCAAAACTACAGACAGTTGGTTTGTTCCTGAGATTTACAGCCTACCCAGGTTCCTCATACCAACAACCAAAAGTCTGTCTTAATAGAACCCTGGATCCTGAATGAATTTTCAGTCTGCAGCAGAGTGTGCACACATCTGAAAGTTCCTGGTAAATCAAAACTGTGTCCCAGACTGGGATTTGAACACGGGACCTACGCCTGTCACATGAAAGTGCTCTACTGACTGAGCCATCAAACCACAATTTGCAAATTGCCCTGACAACCATTGTTCACCTCCTGATCCAGCACATAGTTTTGATCTGCTAGGAAGTTTCAGAACCCTGGGTATTTGGATAATCGGATACAAGTATATTGCAGCAGCACTTGCCACAGTGGCTAGACATTTGTGATTCTTTTTATAACACTGCATCCCCTTTCTGATCGTCAATGGCATACTCACCAAGCTGATGGTTAATACAGCCAACTGTGATGAACAACATTCTACTGGTAGTGCCTGTTTATGGCCAAACTTACAGAGAGTGTTTTTTTACTTCACTAAGATGCATTTGCAAAATGTGTGCAATACACATTCCACTTTTGCAGCAGGGCAGCTACTTGATTGATGATTCTGTTATTAAGTATGCAGTTAGATTTGTAATGCACTACTAGCTTTGGGTGGCATACTAATCATCAGCAAGTGGTGTGACATGTATCTGACGCACCACAGAACTATATCTAAGAGATAAGGGGTCGACAGAAGCGTCCGATCCAACACGTCGGCTTTGACGCGTGACGTAAGGGTGTTGTGTGTGACGTCATGACGGCGCGGAGTTTGGTTTGAGTGTGGCTGTCTCCAGTTCTGTTTTATGTTATTTTATTTACTTTTCTGATCTGTTCGTTCTATCTTGTGAGATTTTTTTTATTTAAAAACACTTATTACTTATTTTAATTATCTGTTTCCTCGAATTTCTGTTTTAGTTTATTATATTTATCTTTCTGATCTGTTCGTTCTATCCCGTGAGATTTCTTTTTTAAAAAGACAAAAAACACTAATCAGCTACTGAAGCATCTTTATCTTCTATGGGTTGCAGGGGTTACGACCCCTGGGGAGGTGGGTGGGTATTCATGCATGGCTGTCTTCACTTACACGTTGTAGCTACGCAAGGCGTCTAAATTTGTTTATATTTAGTTTGCCCCCCACCCAAAACACCCCATTTCCCGCGCTTGTCCCGTTAGTGTCATTAGGCTTCTTGTGGAAAGTGTGTGTGTTTGTTTTTGTTTCCGCCATATTTGTGACGTCATGGGTCAAAGCAGATGGGTGGGATCGGACGCTTCCGTATTTCCGAGATAAGAATATTAGCAATCCCTTCCCCTGCTGGTGAAGAAAGATCAGTTTGTCTTATATTAACTGGATCATTATCTCCGCTGGTTACACTTGTTGCAATGCATGTAGAGCACTAAGGGAATTGGAGCACACGCGATTCTTTTTGTTCTGAAGACACATCATCTGCTCTAGTGCCTTCAGGATCACATGAAACTCTGCAGTAAATAGGTTGTATTAATTCAGACCACAAATCCTGATGAAACAACATGGAATATGACTGAACAACCTGACGATGTCAATCCATTTTGAGCCAACAGCATACACTATATTAAAACTGTGATGCCCACCTAAAATAAGTATCTGCATCTGTAGGAGCCAATGTGGAGATCTCTCCTACATTGCCTTAAAATGTTAAAATCAGCCACATTTACTTCTGAAAGGCAGTGCTTTGTAAAAGTACCTTAGGGCCTTGTTGATCACTGTCTATTATTAAAAAATCCTTCCTCTGGTTGGCAAGCAACAGTACAATATGCAGGTGTCTGCAGCACGGATAATGTTTTACAGGCCCCCAGCATTAGGAGTCACCATCTGATGTTAGTCCGCAGCTTGTGGTCTCGCGGTAGCATTCTCGCTTCCCGGCGGGGTCAGGGATTTTCACCTGCCTCGAGATGACTGGGTGGTGGTGTGTTGTTTTCATCATCATCATCATTCATTCCCATTACGGTCGGAGGAAGGCAATGGCAAGCCACCTCCACTAGGATCTTGCCTAGTACGGTGATGCAGGACTCCCGCATCATACCCTACACTCTGTTATGGAGTATAGGACTTCATCAGTATCTGAGGTTAAGTGGCAGATCACCAGCCTTAGCACAGGGACTTGGTATGGAGCTGGCTGTAAAGGCTCATTGTAAAGGGACACAGAGCTCTTTTACTGTGTGTAATAAACAGATCTCAAAAATTTTCCTTATCACATACAATAAGAGGCTGTCACGTATAAGTCCAGCACCACATGCAGGCCCTTCAGCCAAGTTATCATTATCTGAGGTAGAAAATTTCTCAAACACATTGTGACACTTTATTTCTTCAATACAGGAGCTAACACAATGACAACTGATGTCATAATGCGTTTAGCTGCTGACTCCGGGGGGAGGGGGGGAGTGGGAGCAAACTGCGCCTAAAAAGTAACCTGCTTCATCACATACCATTCAAAAATCGCATGCTTGTCGAAAACCACTCTTGATTCAAATGCGTTTCACGTGATGAAACGGCAGAAGTACACGTAAACTGGCTCAACACGAAAGAAACGAGAAATAAAATCAACAAACAGTTACCCCAACAATTTCGCTGATTACATACCTTTCATGATGGAATTATGACGCAATCAAAATGAAGTGGTAATTTCAAAATTATGCTTTACCTGCGGCTAGAATGTTATATCAGACCCCCTGAAATTTCGGTCGGTTTATAACTCAATTTGCTACCATGAAAAATCCCTTCCCTGAAACAAGCACATTTGCTGAACGAGACACCTCGCTAAGTACATTACGAGGTTGCGGGCAGCGCAAATTTTAAGTATCTTCTATATTTAGCAGCTCCATGCAATCGTATAATAAGGGCATCATTTTTATAAAATCGGGAATTTAAATTATATATACGTTTACGACAGTGCTAAAAAGGAAAGGATGCTTCCACTACACGCATCGTTACTGCACAACAATACTCTTTTCGCAATGAAGATGTTTAATCAGTCACGAACAAAATTCCGATTCAAACAATACCAATACAATATATATTAATACATGATTTCTGAAACAATGACAGTAGCGCGCTATGCTTTTTTATTATAGTAGTTATGTGCACAATCATCAGTATTACACTATCATTTTGTTTCTTACCTTACAGCTGAACTGTCCCTATCGTATTGTTAAACACGTAATATCAACAAGAACACTGCAATCGAACAACACACACCCACCAACACATATTTACCGCAAATCTCAAAGTGCATTATAAATATGCTACGCAAAGAGATTCTCCTTCGGTGCAAGAATTTACTTGTGTCTACGTATAGCAAATCTTGATGCCGATCGACTTGCGCTCAGATTTGCGATTCCTGGTGGCAGGCAGCGAAAGCTTGCATCACCTTTAGGACAAGGAACTGTTTGATTCATTCCGCGCGAAATTCAAAGTTCTTAATTACTTAAGTTTTTATACTCGTGAAAGTTGTCACAGAGTTCAGAACGTGTCGAAGTATCTAAGGCGCTTACGCAGCTTTTAGGACCTACAGTTTACTTTACAAAAAAAGTCCTCGAAAATATACCCCACAGCTAAAAACGAAATAAAGTTTAAATTCTTCCCAAACAACAAGTAATTTTTCACGAGATAAAAAGATCACTGAAAGATGAAGCACAGGCTGCAAAGTGGGGAGGGATTATAAGGTGTTCTAGAGGGATGGTAGGTGCATCCTGAGTGAGGTCGCCAGAGAGCGACGAGGCGGGTTTCAATCGATTAACAGATATCGTCTGACGTTCACTGCTAAATAGTATGTCGAAGGTGTTCTGTTCGAAAGCAAGAAGTCTGTAAGGACCCGAGTAAGAACACTGGATGACGCGCAAACAAGGTCGCACGGAGCATCCCATAATCGCCAGTAGCCAGTTCATTGCGGACTTAAACATCGGGTAGAATGTGGCTGAGGACATGGCATATAGATGTGCGCGATGTCTGCACTTAAACAGTCAACTAATGCCGGAAGCTCATTGTTCTGTAGGGGAGTAAGAGGCACAACGAATTCGGCAGGTAGGACAAAGGGCTCACTGTACAAGATGTCTGTGAATGATGGCTGTCGGTCCTCCTTGCAAGGACCCTGTATCCCTAAAAGGTTCCACAGTAGCACTTCTGACCAGGAACCGCTATGGCACATGAGTGTGCCTTAAGTGTGTGGTGGAAACGTTTCACGAGACCATTGCTCTGTGGGTTGTAAGTTGTGGTGTGTAATTTGTTGACACCACACAGTTCTCAAAGTTTTGAGAAGACTGAGGATTAAAATTGACGGCCCTGGTTGGTTGTAATTGATGAGGGGCCGCCGAAACGGGGTCATCCAGGAGTTAACGAAAGCATGGGAAACTGCCTCAGCCAAGTTGTTGGAGATGGGAATGGCTTCAACCCACCTCGTAACTGGATCGATGATAGACAAAATGTAGCGAAAACCGTCTGAGGGCGCTAATCGTCCCATCAATATGGATGTGGCATAGGTAACTCTTGCAGATGCTAGATTGTCCAAGAGGGGGCTTACTCCTCTGAGGTGGGATACATGCACATGTCCAAGCATGACAACCGCTTTTTATTCCTGGGCAAACGAAACTTTCAATTGTTAGCTTCATGGTAGCTTTTATAGCCGGGTGGGTCAGTCCGTGAAGGGATGTGAAGATCGTCTGGCACAGAGGATCAGGCACGACCAGATGTAGTGTGCCTGTTGATGTGTCACAAACAACTATTGTGGGGGAACGTGGGAGGGGACAACACTCAAGCCTTAAAGAGCACTTTGCGGCCACCAACATAATGGCTACCACAGGATCATATGTCTGTAAGAGTGCCAACTCATTCATGTCTAGGGGAGTCGAGATAATGTTTACATGGGACAAATAATCCGTGACGACGCTATCAGACCTTTGTATATACCATGCATCTGTGGAATACTGGCATATGAGGTTCATATGCCTGAGCTGTCGAGGAGAAACATCGTTTCCAGGGCTATGGATGGAATCAACCAGTGAGTAGTGGTTTGAAAAGATGGTGAATTTGCATCCTCGATATCGCTGTGGAAGTTTTCGATTGCCTTGTAGACCACGAGAAGATAGCTGTCGAATGTTGACCATTTCCACTGAAAGTGCCAAAGTTTCTTAGAAAATTACTGAAGAGGATCAGTTGTGTCGGCAATGTGCTGCTGCAATACCGCGTCTATCAATGAGTCATTCATGTCTGTGGTAACCAAAATGTGAGCATTGGGTATCAAGTGAGCCAGTGTGACAGTGTGGAAGAGGGCAGTCTTGAGTGACTCGAAAGCTGCGATCATATCATTCGTCCAAGACACCTTCCTAGCGCCTGAGGTGTTCATACCAATGAGGGTATCAGCAAGTAGGGCCGGGATAGAGGTCACATACGTTGTTGATCATATGACAACCAAGCTCATTTCCTCCCAATACGCAGCCATGTTCTCATCCCCCATACTTCATTCTGATGTACTTTTCTTAGGTCATGATTTTTGTGGCGGATATCAGTAGTTATTCTATGTCTTTGTTATGCGCCGTTTATTATTTGTTCTATGTTATTTGTTATAGATTGAAAACAGAACAGCCATGCAAGCTAAGATCGCACAACTTAAACTGACTTGACATGAAATGAAGTGTTGATGGACAGTGTGAGTACACCCTGATGTAACAGGACCAGGATGTGACGGTGCTGTAATGACTAGTGTAACTTGCCTTAATCCAACTTCATGAGAGTCTCAGACAGAAAAAGAATACTAACGAAATGTTCAACTGGGCAGTTTGTGTTGGACTTATAAAATAGTTTTTCTGCTTTAGTCGCTGAGAGAAGTAGAAAAACTGTTTCATACATTTTGTAATGCAATCGTTGACATGAACAAATACCAAACGACATGGGTCAATTTAAATTGTATTTTACTGTAGTACATCGATCCACATTCATCATTTTTTTTGTAAAGGTATAATATAACAGGGAACAAGTCTGTAAAAAAATGATATGATACATAACTGTAATGAAACATCCATAGGAACAATGGCTTCTGCACAATTGGTTTAATGTAAACAATACACAAGAATGGATAGAGGAATACTGAATGAATTGCGTTTGGCCATCGACTACCATAATATAATCTTATCGAAAGTTCTCTCATAAATCCCAAAGAAATTCTGGTCATGTGTAAAGGCTGTCAACAGCAGGAAAGATAGCACTCACGTGCTCGTGGATGACACAGGAACTGAGTTTCAAACTAAAAGCGGAAATGCTTAACTTCGTTTTGAAATATTCCTTTATGGTGGAAATTTCAGGAGTATTGTTACATGTTCAATTCTCTCACTACTGCAAAATGACAGACGTAGATATATCAGAGGCGATGAGAGACAGTTGGAATCGCTAAAACTGAAACAAACTCCAGAACCAAATGGCACTCCTATCTGCTTCTACATAGAATTTGTGGTTTCATTAGCCCCCCCCCCTCCCCTTAAAAACAACAAACCATAGATTTGCCTCAAACTGCGCCCTGTTGTTAGAAGCTAGCAAATGTCATCAGAGAGGGTCGAGAATATTTTTCCACCCAAGTGACAGTTCATTAGGCGCTCTCCTCATCCCCACCCCCTCCCTGAGACATCAATTGACTTTCCTTGATCTCTCAGGAACATCTTTAAAAATAAATATAAATCTACTGATTGTGAAAATTGACTGTTTTTACTTTAATATACACTGATCCGTGGTCTAGGGGTAGCGTCTTTGATTCATAATCAAAATGTCTTCGGTCCGGTGTTCGATCCCCGCCGCTGCCTAAATTTTGATAAATAGTCAGCATTGGCGGCCGAAGACTTCCGGCATAAGAAGTCAGCCTCATTCTGCCAACGGCCTTGTCAAAGAGGGCGGAGGAGCGGATAGAAGTTCAGGGCACTCTCTTGTCCTAGGGGTGGGAAATTGCCCCTAAAGGCGGAAGAATCAGCAATGATCAGCGACATGAGGATGCAGAAGGCAATGGAAACCACTGCATTAAAGACACGTAACGTGTATCCACAGGACATGTGGCCTGTAATTGAAGAAGTGTCATGATGATCTATCCATTGGCAAAAGATTCCGGAATAGTCCCCCATTCGGATCTCCGGGAGGGGACTGCCAAGGGGAAGGTTACCATGAGAAAAAGATGGAATAATCTACGAAAGGATAACGTTCTGCGAGTCGGGGCGTGGAATGTCAGAAGCTTGAACATGGTAGGGAAACTAGAAAATCTGAAAAGGGAAATGCAAAGGCTCAATCTAGATATAGTAGGGGTCAGTGAAGTGAAGTGGAAGGAAGACAAGGATTTCTGGTCAGATGAGTATCGGGTAATATCAACAGCAGCAGAAAATGGTATAACAGGTGTAGGATTCGTTATGAATAGGAAGGTAGGGCAGAGGGTGTGTTACTGTGAGCAGTTCAGTGACCGGGTTGTTCTAATCAGAATCGACAGCAGACCAACACCGACAACGATAGTTCAGGTATACGTGCCGACGTCGCAAGCTGAAGATGAACAGATAGAGAAATTGTATGAGGATATTGAAAGGGTAATGCAGTATGTAAACGGGGACGAAAATCTAATAGTCATGGGCGACTGGAATGCACTTGTAGGGGAAGGAGTAGAAGAAAAGGTTACAGGAGAATATGGGCTTGGGACAAGGAATGAAAGAGGAGAAAGACTAATTGAGTTCTGTAACAAGTTTCAGCTAGTAATAGCGAATACCCTGTTCAAGAATCACAAGAGGAGGAGGTATATTTGGAAAAGGCCGGGAGATACGGGAAGATTTCAATTAGATTACATCATGGTCAGACAGAGATTCCGAAATCAGATACTGGATTGTAAGGCATACCCAGGAGCAGATATAGACTCAGATCACAATATAGTAGTGATGAAGAGTAGGCTGAAGTTCAAGACATTAGTCAGGAAGACTCAATACCCAAAGAAGTGGGATACGGAAGTACTAAGGAATGACGAGATACGTTTGAAGTTCTATGACGCTATAGATACAGCAATAAGGAATAGCGCAGTAGGCAGTACAGTTGAAGAGGAATGGACATCTCTAAAAAGGGGCATCACAGAAGTTGGGAAGGAAAACACAGGTACAAAGAAGGTAGCTGCGAAGAAACCATGGGTAACAGAAGAAATACTTCAGTTGATTGATGAAAGGAGGAAGTACAAACATGTTCCGGGAAAATCAGGAATACAGAAATACAAGTCGCTCAGGAATGAAATAAATAGGAAGTGCAGGGAAGCTAAGACGAAATGGCTGCAGGAAAAATGTGAAGACATCGAAAAAGATATGATTGTCGGAAGGACAGACTCAGCATACAGGAAAGTCAAAACAACCTTTGGTGACATTAAAAGCAACGGTGATAACATTAAGAGTGCAACGGGAATTCCAGTGTTAGATCCAGAGGAGAGAGCAGCTAGGTGGAAAGAATACATTGAAAGCCTCTATGAGGGTGAAGATTTGTCTGATGTGATAGAAGAAGAAACAGGAGTCGATTTAGAAGAGATAGGGGATCCAGTATTAGAATCGGAATTTAAAAGAGCTTTGGAGGACTTACGGTCAAATAAGGCAGAAGGAGTGGATAACATTCCATCAGAATTTCTAAAATCATTGGGGGAAGTGGCAACAAAACGACTATTCACGTTGGTGTTTAGAATATATGAGTCTGGCGATATACCATCTGACTTTCGGAAAAGCATCATCCACACAATTCCGAAGACGGCAAGAGCTGACAAGTGCGAGAATTATCGCACAATCAGCTTAACAGCTCATCCATCGAAGCTGCTTACAAGAATAATATACAGAAGAATGGAAAAGAAAATTGAGAATGCGCTAGGTGACGATCAGTTTGGCTTTAGGAAAAGTAAAGGGACGAGAGAGGCAATTCTGACGTTACGGCTAATAAGGGAAGCAAGGCTAAAGAAAAATCAAGACACTTTCATAGGATTTGTCGACCTGGAAAAAGCGTTCGACAATATAAAATGGTGCAAGCTGTTCGAGATTCTGAAAAAAGTAGGGGTAAGCTATAGGGAGAGACGGGTCATATACAATATGTACAACAACCAAGAGGAAATAATAAGAGTGGACGATCAAGAACGAAGTGCTCGTATTAAGAAGGGTGTAAGACAAGGCTGTAGCCTTTCGCCCCTACTCTTCAATCTGTACATCGAGGAAGCAATGATGGAAATAAAAGAAAGGTTCAGGACTGGAATTAAAATACAAGGTGAAAGGATATCAATGATATGATTCGCTGATGACATTGCTATCCTGAGTGAAAGTGAAGAAGAATTAAATGATCTGCTGAACGGAATGAACAGTCTAATGAGTACACTGTATGGTTTGAGAGTAAACCGGAGAAAGACGAAGGTAATGAGAAGTAGTAGAAATGAGAACAGCGAGAAACTTAACATCAGGATTGATGGTCACGAAGTCAATGAAGTTAAGGAATTCTGCTACCTAGGCAGTAAAATAACCAATGACGGACGGAGCAAGGAGGACATCAAAAGCAGACTCGCTATGGCAAAAAAGGCATTTCTGGCCAAGAGAAGTCTACTAATATCAAATACCGGCCTTAATTTGAGGAAGAAATTTCTGAGGATGTACGTCTGGAGTACAGCATTGTATGGTAGTGAAACATGGACTGTGGGAAAACTGGAACAGAAGAGAATCGAAGCATTTGAGATGTGGTGCTATAGACGAATGTTGAAAATTAGGTGGACTGATAAGGTAAGGAATGAGGAGGTTCTACGCAGAATCGGAGATGGCTCTGAGCACTATGGGACTTAACATCTGTGGTCATCAGTCCCCTAGAACTTAGAACTACTTAAACCTAACTAACCTAAGGACATCACACACATCCATGCCCGAGGCAGGATTCGAACCTGCGACCGTAGCAGTCCCGCGGTTCCGGACTGAGCGCCTAGAACCGCTAGATGCAGAATCGGAGAGGAAAGGAATATGTGGAAAACACTGATAAGGAGAAGGGACGGGATGATAGGACATCTGCTAAGACATGAGGAACTGACTTCCATGGTACTAGAGGGAGTTGTAGAGGGCAAAAACTGTAGAGGAAGACAGAGATTGGAATACGTCAAGCAAATAATTGAGGACGTAGGTTGCAAGTGCTACTCTGAGATGAAGAGGTTAGCACAGGAAAGGAATTCGTGGCGGGCCGCATCAAACCAGTCAGTAGACCGATGACCAAAAAAAAAAAATTACACTGATCAGCCAGAATATTATGACCACCGACCTGCTATCCATATAAACCTGCCCCAGGTCATAGCAGTGTCACCTGGCGCGAAATGACTTCTAGCCAGACATATGCATGGTGCATGTAGTACCAGTGAGCATGTTGTGTGTGTGTAGAATGGGGGAGGTGTGTCATCTATCTGAGGTTGATGAAGGGCAGATTGTGGTGGTCCAGCGGCTCGGCACGACAGTGGCAGTCTGTAAGGATACATTCACAACTATCTTGCAAATGTCACATTTGCCATCCCACATTTACTGACACGGTTTTGCTTCTGTTACAATGTGCTTTAATGTAACCTAACCTAACCTTGTCAGTTTTTGCTACTGTAGCCGGAGTCACGGACAATGGCAGTTGAGTTCGCCCTTGTTCCACACATCGACACTAAGACATGGCAGTGTGCTGTCATAACATTGCGTACACTTAAGCTGATAATTCACTATTTACCCAATTAAGAATAATAAAGCAAAAACATAATTCGTGTGAAAATCTGTTAAATGATGCAGGAGTGGTTGCAAGAATAATGATAAAAACACCATATAGATCAGAGTAAAGAGAGATGAGATAGTTAAGCTGTAATTAAGACAAACCTATCAGAACTGATGCAGAGATAGCTGGAATGCAGGGAGGTGCGATAGCACGATTGGGGCCAAGCATAAACGAAGGACTCCAATATCGCCAGTCAGCATGGCACACCATGCCAGCGGGATGTGGAAATGGTAGATTCAGGGGCAGGGTTACACAGAAGAGAGATGGTGGAAAAGTTAAAACGCGGTTCTCGGAGGTGGACACCCCTTTACTTTTCTCTGTATGTCCATCTTTATACAGATGGTTGCGGGAGCTTGGCTGTTCAGTACAAAATGTCGAATCAAAACACGTTTCAGACGTCTAAATTTCCAACTGACATTTTATTGAGCAACCAGTTTTGGCGATATATTACGCCATCTTCAGGCCTCCTGACCAACGAGTAGGAAGAATTGCACTTCTGGTCCAGTCAAATCAGGGGCCAGCATTCAGTGGCTGTAGAATTTTTGATACGGTGATCGTTTCAGTCATCATTTGCCGATTGTTAAACAGTCGAGTGTTGTACTGTGGTCCCGATGACCCCTCTGGTCGCGACTCTCAATTTGTGAGATGTATTGACTTGGAGACTGACATAGTAGTTATTTACGGCCTTCCTTACTACCCTGACGAGGTGAGATACACCGTGCATGACAAAAAACATGAATGGTGTCTTTGCAACACAGATTAGCTGCGTTGTGGCACTTATAAATCGTAAACTCTTACACGCATGCAGTTTCGTGTGCAGTCTTGTTACCACTGCTAATGTCTCAATCGTGTTTGTGCAAATTATGTTGATTTTGATGGGAATCTTTGAATTTGTTTTGATGTAATAAGGACTGTACAACCACTTATTTTGAGGACACTGGGCCTCCATTAATATAGTTCACTTTTATGAGAATTAGTTTTTCTTTATTGGTAGTGCAATGCAAATTCCCCAAGTGTGGTTGTGTGTAAAGAAAACCAGGCAGAATTCACGTGCTGGAGAGCAGCGTAGCTATCACTGCACTAGAGATACAGGCAGGTGAGTTTTCTGAGGTTGGAGCAGTGCCGTTGGCTTGCAAAGATGCAGTACCGACAGGTAGTAGGTCAGTTCCCACAAAGTGTTACGCACCCCTCTAAGCCGCCTTCTCGCCGTAACATTGAGTGTCCCACAGCATGTTGTCAAATAGGGTGTAAGCGAACCTGACTGCGATAGGGTATTGGAAATTTTACATCATGCGTTCTCTTACATCCTATTAGCGTTAAATTGTGTTCTGAGTCCTCTGGTGTGAATGTTGTAGAAGTCTATGTGGACATTAAACGTGAACATAGCGAGTTATTAAGTGATTTTTATTCCATTTGTTGCGAGTTGTCATCGCTAATGGTGGTCGTAAGTGACAAATTCTACATAAGCTGGTGAGAGACATAATTTACAGGATTACACTTAGTTTATGTGTAAATCATGTGTATGTGTGTACCACAACTGTTCCTTAGAACTGGCAACAATGCTGTACCCACCCGTGTCTCGATCTGTGTGAATCGCCATCGTTCATGAACCAGACTATAATTATAAAATACACCCTGTATACAAACTGTCCTCTCAGCTTGGCTTGTTCTGTATGGACATTAAACTGGCCCTGCATGTCATATCCATTTAATTGGCCAGTAGCAGAAGTGATCCACTTTACTACTGTCCAATATTTTTGTGACATCAATCTATTGCAGAATCATAGAACTTATTCTGAGCTACTCATAATGAGGTATCTTGAACGGAATGACATCTACCATGCCAACCACCAAGGTTCCCAAAAATATCTGTCATGAGGATTCCAACTCGTGCTTTCTTCACATAACATCATAAAAGTCATGACTAACGCTAGCCAGGAAGATTACTTCCGAAAGGCATTTGACTCAGTACCACACGAATGCTTATTAACAAAAGTACGAGCATAAGACTTATCAAATGAAATCAGTGTCTAGTTTGAGGATTTATTGGTGGTGTGTTATCTGCAGTACATAGCTATCTATAGACGTAGAAGTAACTTCAGGTGTACGCCATAGAAGTGTATTTGGACCATTTCTGTTTTTGCTGCATGTTAATGACCATCAATAGTAATATCGGAAGTTTTGCATTTATCCCTTGCATAATCTCTGGGGTCTTTTTAGACCCCAAGGCTCGTTTAACTACAAATAAACAGTTATAATGTGGGTGTAGACTACTCACCCGCCAGATACGCTATTCACGGACTTTTTATTATATCTGGGTAAAATATTTATGATTATATCACAGTTTCTAGCACAGCAATTTGAAATTTTTGCAGTGGGGTCAGAAAGTACCCCAGATATACAATATGTGATTTTCAGTATTATATATAAGTCTTGCTATGAAAATACGTCTTGGCAACATGAACCTTATAAACTGACATTCATTTGTACATTGTTCTAAACAATGAATACAAATTACATTCACTTGCATTGTTATGACAAATTCGCAGTTTGGAATTGAGTTTTGTGGAAGGAAGACGTTTATTCATCATGGATGGTGATATGCATTTTGCAAGGGGCTACAGTCTCGAGAAGGCTTTGGTAGATTTACAGAGGAGTGATAGTGATAATGAATCATTTTTGGAAACGAGGATGACATTGATGCTGATGGAGATATGACAGAGGAAGATATACAGGTCGGAGATGAAGTGGATATGAGTGACTGTGAAGAAGATGATAATGGTATTCAGGTAACGAGTGCATCTACTTTTCTGTCTAGAAGTGGACAGATAACATATAATGCAGTACCACCTGATGTGCCCAAGCAGATTTCAAGGAATGTAATATGTGATACTGCACATATTCCACGTCAGCTTAGACCACAATTACAGACAAGGGCAGATTGTTTCAGACTTTTTATCACCAATCATATGCAGAGTGTAATACCAATGCATACCAATAACCTTGCAAAAGATAATAAAATTCTGTGCCCAACTTTTGAACGCTGCATTGAACTTGATTCTACAGAGCTGCACGCATTCTTTGGTCTATTAATAATAGCTGGCTTGCATAAGGCACATGGGAAGCCTTTGAGAGAATTTTGTTCAGAAAAGTATGGCTTACCTATTTTTGGAGCCACAATGAGCTTTTCCAGATTTCGTGATATTTTGATGTGCCTCCAGTTCGATAACAAACTTACAGGGGAAGAAAGAAAAGTTGCCTCTGGATCAAAAGCTGAGCCTATAAGGGCTGTGTTTGAAATGTTCGTTGATGCATGCACTTCGTCTTATGTCTGTGGACCTTATATTATAGTTGATGAGCATATGTGTACTTTCAGGGGACGGTGTCCATTCAAGGTGTACATTCCTTCGAAACCTGGAAAGTATGGGATAAAAGTGTGAGCTGCTGTAGATTGTGAGACCAATTACGTCATAACTGCACAAGTAAATATGCGGATATCTGCTGAAGGAAGGGAAATAAATCAAGGGAAATTAGTGGTACATGCTTTAGTTTATCAACTGAAGGGAAGTGGTAGTAACATTCACTGATAACTTTATTACAAGTTTTGATTTGGGACAAGAACTTCTTGCTAATAAATTGAGCCTTGTAGGAACTGTTCAGGCCAACTGAAAGGGGATACCAAACGAAATCTTGCCATCAAAACAGACGTGTCCCTTATCGATCACTTTTGCATATAGGCAGAATACAGTTTTAACTTCATATGTTCCTACACAAAATAAATCAGTCATGTTGTTGGCCACTTTACACCAAACATTTGATGTAAGTGAGCATTAGCACAAAAAACCTGAAAAACCAATGTTCTATGACTCAAAAAAGTCAGGAGTTGATACAGTTGATAAGATGGCTAGACATTATTCAGTGAAACAAGGAACATGAAGGTGGCCACTTGCTGTATGTTTTGATGTACTAGCTTTAGCTTGTCTCAATGCTTACATTCTGTATTGTAAATTTTAGATGAAATGAGAAACAAAAATGCAAGAAGAACTTGTCAAACCTCACATTGAATGACAAATCCTATCGCCCCAGTGCAGAATACAATACATTCATTCAGCAACAATATCCTCAGGCTTCAACGATCTTCTAAAGAACAAACAAACATAATAACCAGCAAGCCGATGTTGCAAATCTGAAAAGTAAATGGTGTGATTCGTGCATAAGGTCAAAGGACAAGAAACAATCAACAATGTGATGGGTGTCACAAGTCTGTCTGTAAAGAACATCCTAGGATAAGTGTACTGTGTAATGATTGTTCATCATACGGCATGGAGAGCGAGTAGGAATGTATTTCTAATAAAATTCCATGTAAGTGACATTACATATAATATTAATAAATTACAGTATTGTTACTGGTGTCTGGGTTATGTATATTTTGTGTTAAAATAATTTTGGAACTAAACAAACTAAATAAAATATGTTTTCATATTTCAAACAAATGTAGTAAATAATTGCAACTTATATATAACTTAATTACATTAAGAAGCTATCAATTTGTAATATCAACATTGTGCATGTGTTTCTCAATAAATTATAATTACTTTTGTGGTGATATTTTGAATTTTATCGCCATAAAGTTGCTTGAATCACTTTGGGTCAAAAAAGACCCCAGGCATACAATATCTTTTTCCACAGTTGATACCATGTGAGGGTTAATTAAGTTATCATACAATGAAGCGGTCTCCAAACAATTCTGAGCAAATATTCAGTCAAATCTTCTTAGAGAAGTGCAAAGATTTGTGACTTGCTTTAAATGTTCAGAAATGTAAAATTGTACACTTCCTAAAACTAAAAGGAACGTAATCCTATTACTACAATATCAATAAGTTGCAGCTTGAAGCAGTCAAATTATACAAATTCCTGGATGTAACAGTTTCTTGGGATATGAAATGGAGTGATCACATCGCTTCAGTCACAGATAAAGCAGGTGGCCGACTTCAGTTCATTGGTACAATACTGGAAAAGTGTAGTACGTCTAAAAAAAACTGTTCGATTTATATACCTCTATGGCTGTCCTCTGCAAACCACCATGAAATGCATGATAAATGATGCTTCCTATTGTACCCCTTGTAATTTTCGGTAATGCTTAGGGTATTTAAATCAAGCGCTAGTTATCACAACAATCACCTTTCCTTTAGAGGTAACAAGAATTTTATGGCTACTGAACTTCATTTTAGTCACATTGAATATTATAACATTTCCAAGTTAAAAAAAAAGTTGACTACAGAAATGGACGTTATGAGCAGCTGGCTCGATTGAATCTGACAGGTTGGCTGTAGGCCAGCATGAATGTTTTTTGGACTGGCCAGGTGTCTGCTGGACTGCAGACAGCCAAGCTGAAATGGACAGAGTGCTAAGCACAGGTACTCTAGTGGCAGGTAAGCGATGACGAACAGAGGTCGTCAGGTGTGTGTGAGCTCTGGCACCATGGTTACAGTATGCGCTAAACTGTAGAAACCCTGTGACTCGAAATATTGATACTGAATGTAATATTATTGAAAATACACAAAATGCCTTACAAGCTTGGTACGAAAAAAGTAATGACACATTTGGAACCATTCCAATGGGCCGATCTCACTGAAACTTAAACCATGTCTGTAATTCCAATGTTTAAAAAGTCATTAACACTTAGTACTGTTATTAGCTATAAAACTGTAACAACTGAACCCATTACACAGTTTACAATTATTGCCAAATGAAATGCTGATGATGAGAGCAGTCACATGAACAGATCATTTTTCTAATTAAACCAATATACAAAATATTATACAGCCAATTCACACTGGTCATCTGCCACCATCTCATCACAGCACCATCATATTAGGGAGTATTCACACTGTGCATCACGTCATGTGAGGTCACAAAGTCAATTCAAGACATATGATCTCAACTCACATGGTTGTCCTAATCTGTTTTCAATCCATAACAAATAATAAAAAATAATGGAGAACAAATAAAAAAGACGTTGGATAATGATTGATATCAAGCACAAAAGGCATGAGCGCATGAAAGCACAACGAGGACGAGAGCATGCCTGTGTACCAGAAGATGAGCTTGGTGGTCACGTGATCAGCGATCTACAGTGGTATCCTCCATCAAAACTTTGTTCTCGAGAAACCTTGATGGTGCTACGAGGTGATATGACACAATGTGACAGCCAGTGTGAATGCTGCCCTCTGAAATGCATTACGAATGTTCTGACATGCTGCGACATGACAACCTGTATGAACTGGCATCATATGTCAATGGAGAAATGCAAGTTATTTTCAGTTAGCCGCTGCATTGTAAAGTTGTTTCTGGTTCGCAGCAATGGTCGAGAGGGAAGTAATGTTTATGATTGATTTAGGCAAAATAAGTTTGCAAAACGAAATAGGTACAGAATACCAAAGTGCATTAGGAAATCAGATTGCAGTGTTAATGAATGTAGCAAATGTTTTTAGGTGTAAATTTGAAAAGTCAAGGGAAGCATTAGATAAGAGATTTGATAATTTGTACTCAAAAGCAGTATACGTCAGGGGAGAAACACAAGTTATGTTCTATCAGCAGCTGCATTGTACAGTTATTTCTGATCAATGGAACGAAAGCCAGTCCAAGTTGCAAAATATTTTATTTTTCATTCGATGACTAGTTTCAGGCTGAGACCCATTTTCAAATCAATGTAACAAAGTTGAAAATGGCATTTCCGAAAATGTCAACAAAATTTGTAATGGACATTCACAGTGCATACAGATCAGTCTGATCATCAACCATGGCTGACAGGTAAGTAATGTTGATGACTGACTGTAGGATAGCAGAAGTGATTTAGACAGAATAAGTATGCAAAAAGAAATAGGATTGGAATACCACAATGCATTATGGAAATGAGACTGCAGTGTTAACAAAAATGGTGACTCAATTTAGGCGTAAATTTGAAAAGTTAAGGGAAGTATTAGATAAGAGATTTGATAATTTGTAATCAAAAACTGATGAAGTGGTAAAGTGGAGCAATTCTAGCAAGAAAAATGTGACATATGAACTTGGGGAAAATATATCGGATTGTGAGAATGTTGACATCAGTTATGGGGAAGCATATGAAGAAACAATTGTAGTCTGTGATGAATCAGATCACATTGAGAATTAAGTATTTGGTGGTGAGGGTAGAGCATCAGAAACTGAAATTAAAATTGAGGAAGAAATTAGAGATATAGAAGGGAGCTGTACATAACTCAAAAATGTCGAAGAGGGAATGGCAGTTGATGCGAAATTGTGTTTTGTGGTCTTTGGCATATTGTGGTACAAATACAGAAGCACGTGCAGTATAAATTGCTAACAAATGCGAACTTCAGGTGTTCAGGCGTAAATAAATGCAAAGAGGGCACAAATTAGACTAATAAAAAGTTCATAATGGAGATGAGCATCCTCCAGGAGGAAACATTTCATTCCAGGAATGCTGTGTTCAATGAAGCATCTTGGGGAGGAATTTCATCAGTGAAATTAGCCAGCGGGCATGGGAAGTATAACTGTATTGAGAGTTTAAGCGAAGGAAAGTCACTCATTTTAAAAGAAGCCATGTGCAGTGTAGGTGCTGAGCAAGGAAATTTGTTGGTAGATTTTGCCATGGGGCATGGAAAGTACATGTGCTGTAATTTTTGCAAGGAAGAGAGCAAAATTTTATGGTAAAAGTGTCTTGCCAGTTTGCTGGAACGCTTTCTTTCATAAAATAGATGCTTAGACAATGGTAAGGATGAAAAGAGGGAGACTACAATCAATGACAAAGTGAGTCTGTTATAGGGAAAGGAGAAAATTGTGGGAATGAAGAAATAGAAGTGTATGTTAAATGGGATGGATGTGCATAATATACATAGTAGTTATAAGAAAAGTGATGTTTTTATGTTTATCATGTTTAAATTGCGTGGTACATGTAATTTGGATAAAATGAAAATGAACATCATTGAGTTGGCATTAACTGCAATTACTCAACTGTCTGTAATAAGGGCAGTGATGGTGCATAAATGGGAACATGTATAGAAATGGAGCTGAGTAGCAATTTAGATAGTAGAAATTAACGGTGGATTAATCTATGTGGCCCTGCTCAAAGGGTGCATGTGCTGTTAAGTTTGTGATTATGGTATTCTTCGATTAATGGATAATCAATGGGTCTGTTCAAAGGGAGCAAGTGCCTGGCATTGAGGTTTAAGTGGTGATTATGCAGCGGATGATATGAGGAGTCTTCATTTATTATTAAATGGGTCTGTTCAGAGGGAGCATGTGCTTGACATTGAGGTTTTATTGGTGATGATGCAGCGGATAATGTGGATATTCTATGAGATTTTTTGAGCTTGTGCCTGTACCCATGGGTGTACTGGGTGATGTTAAATATGTTAGTGTTAAATACGAGAGTGAAGTGAAAGTAATTATTGTAACGAAGTGTTGTTAACGAAATTTGCTTTGAGATAGAAGTGGAAGCACAGGTTTTTCATGGAAGGTTTTTATTAGATGTTTCTAGATAAGGCTTTGAGGAGTATTTGGATAAAGACGAAAAAGCAGAATAAATTGAAAAACGTAAGAAGAAGAAAATAAGACAATGGTTATGTTGAAGTGTGTGTTTATTTATCGACTTTCTGGGTAAGTGTAGCTATTTTGGGGGCTTTTCATTGTACAGTGTAGCCATAATAGCATGTTTTCTGTGTGATGTAATGTGCACAGCTGGGATGAATCTGAATATGAATGGAGGACAAGGAAAAAGGCTTGTAAGTTTTATAAGTGGTGAAATAATGGTTCTTTGGACGATGAGTATGATTATGTGGAGTGTGCTTATGGTTCTCAGTGGAATAACTATATGGGCTCTTTATTAAGTGTAATAGTGTATCTTTATTCATTAGAAATGTTGTGCAATCATAAGTATTTTGTGGTTTTAATTGTAATATGTAATTTGCATGGTGTGTGATATGACTGGCGCAGCTCATGTAAATGATACTGATGGTAGAAGCTTCATCTAAATGAGTGCAGCGAGGATTTGACTGTGTAACACGGATATGTTGGCATTTTTCAAGAATAAATGACGATTTAAGAGAATTTATTTTGGCATATAGGTGGACACATACGAAAATTTCAGGTTGCTTGAAAATTATGTTCATTTGGAAGGTGTAAGGGATGCATTTTGGATATTTGTATGAGACATATATGAATGCACACATATGGAAAAATGTCAGAAATTAACAAAATGTACAACAGTGGCATGGGAAACTACGTAGAAATGGGGGTTACTTCCGGTGTGTTATGGCGAGATGAGTAGCGGAATTTGATTGTGATTAAATAAAAAACAGTACATTTCATTGATTTATTTGTTCTCTTTCATATAAGGATGTAAATGTAATTGTTATGTTCAGAATTATGGATATCAATAGATATGGGTTTAGCTTAATAGTCTGGTGGGTATTTATTCAGCTGGGAAAGCAGGAACTGATTTATTTGATTATTGTCAATTAGTGTTGTAGGTAATTTGTGGGATACAAATGAGTCTCATTAAAATTTAAATGGTATTTGTTGAAGTATATGGAATGTTATGGGAATTAATCTTAATCCAGATTTAAGCATTTGCCTTGCTTCCTTCATATGTCTCAACTGAAAACTAAATACAGTGGGCACATGGTGAACTACTGAGGTTTCTTCTAGCCTGATCACTGGGGGGAATCATGGGTTGTTTGTTTGAAGAATGACTTTTTGGGGTCTTTTGTTTGAACATTTTGATATGATATGGCTGAGGGCACACAGCACTCCTGGCTGTACATTGACGGATATGGCACATCTACAGACACACCAATGAGGAACTGGACACAAGAATCTAGTCGCATCTAACTGGTGCAATTGCAAAACCAACTGTGTGTAAAAGTGAAAGTGTTTTTTCGTCTCAAACTTGAGTAGAACATATACAAAGACTGAAATGGGCACTTATTAGATTTAAAATTATTTTCTTTGGCAGATCAGTCAAAGGTTGTTTAATAAAATTATTAAATTCATGTTTAGGTTAGAGACATAATTTATATTTATGGTATATGTTGATATGTCTACATATACATTTCTAATGATTGTATTCATGGTGAGTGATTCACCACCCAGAAATTATTACACAACTTTTGTCACAAATCAGTATTAAAGGTATTACTGGTGTTATTTGCCATTATGCAAACAGCGAGATATGGTGCTAATTCATATAGCAATTACCAGCTGGCTCATTTGCTGCAGGGAGGTCTGAACCTGAGGATGGCCTGAGAAGCCAAAAGCTGGTTCATGACCAAATAAATATAATTTTGCAGGAAATTAGGAAGTGTTATGCTTTTTAATATTATCATCATGTTCTGCCGAACGTTGACAAAAAATTCAGTTAATGATTTATTATATGTATTTATGTAACATTGTTGTATATCTCCTGAGTGGTTGTTAGGCTGAAAGTGTTTACATTGAGTCAAATAGTGGTCATGTGACCAAGTCTGAATAGGCAATCACAACAGATCACCAGAGCACACCATTTTTTATCTTCTGTCTTTCAGAAGGGAGCTTTGCCAGTATGTGGCGGTGTGGTAAAGCCAGGTTCACACATGTAACAAAAGTATCGCCACAGCTAGTTGAATACTGCAGTTGCAATGTAGTTGTGTGTGTGAACTCCCAGTTTTTACTGGCTCAACTTCAGTGATGCAACTTCCGTCATGCCACAAAAAGTTAAATTTGGTTCTACTTTGTTGCACCACTTGCCTCTCACAACTGCTCCTTCGTGGCAGCATTTCGAAACTTGTGTATTCTGTCGTAGTTATCGTGGAGTAACTGCTGCTGTACTCTGTTCGATTTCAGTGTGTTTTCATTTTAATACTGAAAAAAAGTGAAAACAATGGTCGACAGGTACACTTTCGCAACTTCTTGGAACTACAAGAACAGCAGCCTATGTTTGATTTTCTGCAGTAGTGTATGAGTGTCTGTGAGTGTGTATGTGTGTGTTTGTGTGTGTGTGTGTGTGTGTGTGTGTGTGTGCGTGTGTGTGTGTGTGTGTGTGTGCGTGCACTATATTTGTAAATCAATTATGTATCCCACCATCCTGAAAGATTTTTGGATGAATAAGCAAATAAACTTAATATATGTAACCAAAATATAGAGTTGTATAAAATTCGTAATTTATGGGACCAAACATTGTATAAATCGTGAATTGCATGCAGGAAATAGTTCTCAAGTGTGATGTGTCATTGTTAAACTAAAAATTAGTTACACTAAAAGCCTATATCAACGAATACGACAAGATTCTTAAACCACGGAAGAGTGGCATGTCTGCAGATGATATTTAAATGCCATCTGTTGTTTAGTTTGACATTGCAGACAGCAGTTTCGTCTCCGAGTGTTATTTCTTTTATAAATGTGTTTACAGCCTCTGATTTACCCCTGTGCAGAGTCTATTTTCGGATTCAACATTTGGGTTTCGTCTTCCTTATATTTAACACTTGTCACAACTGTAAGATGCCACAAACTGCACTATGATATTCATAACTGCCCATATGATTTCATCTGACGCCATATTGAAAGCTGTGCAACTATGCGGAATTTGTGGCGATCTGTCTGAACGTTGGCTCACAATGCCACTACAGAAAGCTGCAAGCGGTAGCGCCACATTAGTTGCGTGTATGAACCCTGTCTAAGATACTGGGCGGGGTATGTTTCGCATATTTCGTTCTGTGGGCATAGGGACACAGAATTATTTCGAGGTCGCGAGTGAAAGTTTGTAAATTCCTGAACCCTGATTTCAGTAAGGAATTATGGATTCACTGCTTTTAATCGATTTGAATTGTGTGACTGACTTGGATGAAGTTAATTGGGCCACCACTGACAGTTATAAAATTTAGATTTGCTGTTAATAAAGTGAGAGATCATGCTGACAAACATTAAGAAAGTGATACGGTTTTCGCCAATTAGTGCACAACTGTGTGTATTTATGTAGCTCACCCTCTTGTCTATAAACGCTCTCTGTCTGCACAAAGTGCTTAGAGATTTTGCTCTCCTGGTTCAGATATTGACCAATGATTCATTCAGTTTTAAATGTATGAGGCCACCATTTGCATACACTGATCGGCCAGAGCATTATGACCACCGTCCTATTATCGACATAAACCAGTTCAGGCGATAGCAGTGTCGTCTATCGCAGTCAGACACACGCACAGTACATTTAGTATTGGTGAGTGTCCATGTGTAGAATGTGCAAGGTGCATGATGTATCTGAGTTTGACCAAGGGCAGATTGTGATGGCCCAGAGGCTCGGCACGAACACTTCAGAAAATGCACGACTTATGGGGTGTTTGATGAGTGCTATGGTGAGTGTCTTCAACATGTGGTAAAACCAATGTGGAAACACCTCCAGACGTTGTAGGGTTGGGCAGCCACCCATCATTACAGATGTCCGACATTGTAGGCTGGGCAGACTGGTAAAACAGGACAGGCGGCGAACTGTGGCGGAACTAACGTCAGACTTTAATACTGCACAGAGTACAAGTGTGTCTGAACACACAGCGCACCAAACATTCCCAACGATGGGCTTCTGCAGCCGACAAACCATGCATGTACCAACGTTAACACCAAAAACATCGGCAACTGTGACTGAAATGGGCACGTGATCATCAACTCTGGATGTTGGTGCAGTGGCAGACGTTGCATGGTTTGATAATGCCCGATACCTTCTTCATCATGCTGATGAGAGGACACGTCGTCTTCCATGGGAATAGCTGCTTGACACCTATACCGCCGGACAGAGACAAGCTGGCGGCAGCTCCAATATGCTCTGTGGAACATTCACATGTGCATCCATGGATCCAGTAGAGCTCATGCACGGCACCATGATGGCCAAGGAGTATCATACACTGGTTGCAGACCACGTACATCCGTTCATGACCATCATGTTTCCTGACAGCAGTGGTATTTTTCAGCAAGATTATGCGCCCTATCACAAGGCCAGGAGTGTGATGGAATGGTTGGAGGAACACAGTGGTGACTTCCAATTGATGTGATGGCCCTCAACTTGCCAAATCAGAACCTGAAGGAAGACATCTGGGATGTGATTGAACATGGTGTCAAATCTCATCGCCCCCTCCCCGAAATTTATGGGAATGAGGTGACCTGTGTGTCCAGATGTGATGCCAACTCCCTCCTTCCAACGACATACCAAGGCCTCATTGCTTCCATGCCAAGATGTGTCACTGCTGTTATCCATGCCAAAGGCGGACATATCGGCTATTTTACAGGTGGTCGTAATGTTCTGGCTGGTCAGAGTATGTTTGCATATCTGAATTAAATATCTAAAGCTACTTGAAAACAGTCAAGTTTAGCCAACATTACTATCGTTTGGTGTTTTTTTAACTATTGCACACTTAATTCCATTACTTATTAATCTTTATTTTGCTAGGTTGTCTCATTACTGGTACAAAGGCTTGTGCAAACATAATTGTGTTAAATATTTAGACTTTACAGTGATTGGGTACGTCCACCGTCCTACTGACGACAGCATACCGGGCTAGTAGTTATTGACCATACATTGCCTGCACTTTGTTGGGACATTCTGCAGTGTCATTTATTTCGCAAGTGAGATACGACACAAGCGGAGTAGAAAATTCCCACAAGTGAAGTCGTAAGAAGAGCGAACTCTCTCTGTTCTCGCTGTGCTGGGGGTTGCAAAACCTGTAACAAAAAATCTCTTCCCCTGTCAACAGGCTAGGCCTTAGTCTTCTTCACATGTACTCTCTGCTGTCTTTTCCTCTCTTATCCGCGTATTCGGTCGTAGAAAAGTAAAGCTTGCTGCGTTAATTACACTACTACAAATCAACCTGAGCTCTGAATAAAAAGCATTGGCCAATTGCACTGAAAATGACTACCGAATTCTTGGAAGAAGCTTAATCCACACACACACACACACACACACGCACACACACACACACACACACACACACACACACATATATATATATATATATATATATATGAATGAGATGAAAAATAAAAGTTTCTTATCAATTTTACTAATGAGATAATACTTGAAGAAATTAGTATTTAAGATCCCAGCAACAAACCAGAACAGTGGCAGAATAAATAAAATGAAAGGTATTAAACCCAATTAAGTCTATCGCTTGTAAATAGTCTTATCATAGTTGCAAGTAGTCGAAGAGTTCACTTACTTATGATGTTGGGGAGATGTCAGACAGCTTACTGCCTGCTCCGATATCGTCCCTCACTTAATTTTCTGGCAGAAAGTTTACAGTGGACGTGGTCACTACTATACAATGATTTAGAGAGATAAAAAAATCACTGTTTCAAATATCTTTTATGACTGTTGTAATATCAACAAAATTGGTAGTTTATATAAATGCAGTTCTGAACTGTAGCTACAGTGTTAACGTCAGTTAATAAAACGTTCTTCAGTCAAGCTTTCACAAGATGGTGACAATCCCTCCGTTTAACACTTGCTGACTGCCCCAGCTGTCTCGAGGCTTTCCCACACAATGTCGAGCTTTTGCATCTACATCTACATGGCTTCTTAGCAATTTGCTCTTCAGTGCTTGGCAGACTGTTCATTGATCCATTTTCACTCTGTTTCTTAACTGTTCCACTCTCAATCCACTATGTGGGAGAAACAGACGCTTAAATCTTTCCATGTGAGCTCTACCTTCTCTTATTTTATGAAAACGATCGTTTCTCCCTATGTAGGTGAGTGTTAACAAACCTTTTCCCATTTGGAAGAAAACGTTGGAGATTGAAATCTGACAATATTCTGCCTGCTTCTATTTTACAAAGGTCACACTCTCATGATTCTTTCACCACTCCTGTCACCATCAAGAATTGCTCCCACTGACAGTCTTTCAATCTACTTACTTGCATTAATATTTTAGATCCTTGTGTGGCTCAGAATAAAACAAAAATTTAGTATTTTGTCTACACTGACAAAACATTACACTCTTATTAAGTAATAATTATAACAATGTAAGAATTTGTATAGTAACGTAACAGGTCTCTGTATCTGTAACTCAGGTTTTCCACCAATAAATGGTTTCCTATCTGATCCTAGTGACACTAGGTCTTTCTTTGCTGTGCAAAAACCTCGAAGGCATCCATCTTTGTACCAGTCAGCATTATTGCTCCATATATGACAACTTAGAGGAAACAATGTTACATGAAAATGCATGTATAATGCAAGATGAATGACTGCTTAAATAGCGCTGTGCACGATGTAATTATTAATATAGTCTAGTCTTTCCAGTCTCAATGGAAGGTATACATAAGTGGTTGTGATTCCTCAAATGATGCTGGTTCTTGAAATATGGGGAGTAGTCATTTGTGGGATAGCTGACGTCTATTTTAAGTGTCCACCACTTCAGGTTTTTCAGCATCTCTGTGATGTTCTCCCATGAGTCATACGAACATGTAACGTTCGTCTTTGTATGCATTCAATATTCGCTGATAGTCCTATTTCGTACGGATTCCACACACCAAAGCAAGATTATAGAGTGGCTCGCACAAGTCTTTGTAAGCAATCTCCTTTTTATAATGAGCGTATTTTCCCGGTGTTTTACCAGTGAACTGAAGCCTGCTACCTGCAACTGAGTCTACGCAATCATTCCATTCGCCACACCTGCAAATTGTGACATCGAGCAGTTTGTATGAATCCACTGATTCCAACTGTGATTCACTAATATTGTAGTTATAGGATACTGCATTTATACATTTTGTGAAGTGCATAATTTTATATTTGTGAACATTCGAAGCCCGTTGCTAATATTTGTATCCTGTAATAAATTATGAAGCTCTGGCTGAAAATTTGCACATTTTTTTCGTATCATAAGCTACTTCATTTCCGATAACTGCATCATTTACGAGAAGTCTGTGGTTGCTATTATGATTGTGTGCCACATCGTTAATATACTAAATGAACAGCGAGAGTCCCAACTCTTTTTCCTGAGGTACACCTGAAATTACTTCAACATCTGGTGATGAGTCACCATTCGGCGCAACATGCTGCCAAAAACCAGCTTATTAAGTTTCAAGTCCCAGCATTAAGCGAGGAATATAGGAAGATACTACAAGCCCCTATGTATCACTGGCTAAGAAGAGTGGAGGCTAGATTAATCTAATTATAACATACAAAGAAGCATCTAAACAATCATTCCTTCTGTTTCCCATGTGAGAAGAAGCTGTGATAACTGGTATAGTGGGAAGTACCTTCTGCCATACACCTGACAGTGACTTTCAGAGGACAGATGTAGATTTTTTAAAAATGATTTTACGGGTATATATTTTATACTTAAACCACATCAAATAGTTTAGAACTGTATTACAGTACAAAATACCCTATTTTCTTGAAGTTATTATTTAGGTACAACTACCTGAAAGAATCGTAATTTCTACAACGAAAAAAAAATTACAGATGATATGCATCTGAAGGCCACGTTTATGGCACTGTTTGTCTCAAGTAAATTCCTTACAAAACCGTGAAATTTCAAACCGTTTGTAAGAAGTTCATAAATTTCTATACAGACTGCTTCCTGAGGAATTCCTCTAGGCATTAGAAACATTTATCAATCAAATTATCCAATCTGACATTATGACTTGACGTAATATCTAAATATTTGACTTCTTTGTACATCCTGTTGTCAATATTTTTATGATAATCTGATGTCCCTCGCTGGTTTAAACTAACTTTTATTTAATCAGGATGGATATTTGTTTTCCCGCCATGTGTTACAGTCATGGATATTCTTCATTTCTGTGGCACAGGTTTAGATTTCCATTTACATATTTCTTGATTAATATAATAGTGTCAGAAATGTAAATACATGATAAGGAAGAATTTTTGTTTTCTGAATAATGATTTACGAGAGTTCCTTCTTGTTACACGATCCTACTACACTCAAAATTCTCTGTAGCATCTGGGAAAGTTTCATACTGCATACAGTATCACTGCAAAATATTATATCTGTATTGAGACGAAATGTTAGGCAGAGAATTATTTCTTGGACTACGGCCTAATGTCCAGAAACAAATATCAGCAATAACGCAAATACCAGTCGTGTGACTTGCATTCTATGATTAAATGCCTTCGTGAAGAGAACGTATCATGAACAGTTAAAACATTTGTAAGGCACAAGGAGGAACAGATCTCATATAATTAGGTCTCTCACCTCTTTGCTGCGATGCCGGGACACGTCAAAAACAGTGATTTTTATGAGGCTGAAGAGAAACTTCATTTGGCATTTGCACATCGGATCTAAGATTGCACAGAGTGTAAGGTTCAAGCCACATTTTGTTTCCTTATTTTCCAGTTTTACAATTTTGTATCGCATCTGCAGATATCATGTAGCATTCAGTGAGTGAAGGTGGTGTTGCAGAACGCACACAATTGGGAATAAGGCCGTATCCTACGTGAGCGACAGAAGCGAGCGACAGCTTCAGGCGACAAACACAACAGCAGGTGTAGCTACGGAAGTGTCATACGCGAGCGACATCTGCGTCGCTGCCTGTCTCCCACTGCAACTGGCGACGTTTGAATTCAAACGTGTTTGAATCTTGTCGCTGCAGCACGCGCGTCAGAGAGCGACAGCCACATGTCTTCTTGGCAAAGCAGCGGAGCGGACCCGACGGCAGTTATGAATTACTTAACATCCGATTTTAAGAAAACTATTCGGTGAAAAAATTTGATTCTTCCGCAACCTATAGCTTGACATCTTTAAACGATAAAGGTCTGGATTTATTTTCATTATTCGTCATAGTTCTGTGCTGCACGAAATTGAGTAGATTAGATTAGATTAGATTCATACTTGTTCCATAGATCATGAATACGACACTTCGTAATGATGTGGAACGAGTCAGGCTAATAAAAGATGTCTGTACAAGATATTACATTACACAAAATATTGCATGACACTAATGTTTAAGTTTTTTTTGCTTTTTGTTTTTTTCCCCTTAATTTATATCTAAAAATTCAGTCAATGAGTAGAAGAAGTCGTCATCTAGAAATGCTTTTAATTTATTTTTAAATGTTAGTTGGCTATCTGTCAGGCCTTTGATGCTGTTTGGTAGGTGACCAAAGACTTTTGTGGCAGCATAATTTACCCCTTTCTGTGCCAAAGTAAGATTTAACCCTGCATAGTGAAGATCATCCTTTCTCCTGGTGTTATAGCTATGCACACTGCAATTACTTTTGAACTGGATTGGATTATTAACAACAAATTTCATAAGTGAATATATATACTGTGAGGTTACCGTGAGGATCCCTAGATCCTTAAATAGTCTGCAGGATGACTGTGGGTGTTCTTCAGCAATTATTCTAATTACACGTTTTTGAGGAATGAATAATTTTCTACTCAACGATGAGTTGCCCCAGAATATGATGCCATACGAAAGCAGTGAATGAAAGTAGCCACAGTAAACTAATTTACTGAGATTCTTATCACCAAAATTTGTAATAACCCTAATAGCTGAACTCAGATGTTTCAGCAGACCATCAATGTGTTGATTCCAGTTTAACCTCTCATCAATGGACACACCTAAATATTTTGAAAATTCTACCTTAGCTACAGACTTCTGTTCAAAGTCTATATTTATTACTGGAGCTGTGCCATTTACTGTACAGAACTGTATATACTGTGTTTTATCAAAATTTAAAGAGAGTCCGTTTGCTGAGAACCACTTAATAATTTTGTGAAAAACATCATTTACAATTACAACACCTAGTTCTTGGTTTTTGGGTGTTATTACTATACTTGTATCATCAACAAAACGAACTAACTTTGCATGTTCATCAATGTGGAATGGTAAGTCATTAATGTATATCAAGAACAGTAAAAGACGTAAGACCAAACCCTGTGGGACCCCGTACTTGATAACCCCCCCAGTTTGAGGAATCAGCTGTTGTTTTAACATTACATGAACCACTTATTTCAATTTTCTGCGTTCTTCCAGTTAAGTATGAATTAAACCATTTGTCCACTGCCCCACTCAAACCATAATGATTTAGCTTATCTAAAAGAATTCCATGATTTACACAATCAAAGGCCTTTGAGAGATCACAAAAAATATCAATGGGTGATGTCCAGTTATTCAGAGCATTTAATATTTGATCAGTGAATGCGTATACAGCATTTTCTGTTGAAAAGCCTTTCTGAAAACCAAACTGCCATTTTGTTAGTACTTCATTTTTAAAAATATGGGAGGCTACTCTTGAATACATTACTTTCTCAAAAATTTTAGATAGAGCTGTCAGAAGAGAGATTGGGCGGTAGTTGCTAACATCCGACATATCCCCCTTTTTATGCAATGGTTTTACAATGGCATATTTCAGTCTATCGGGGAAAACACCCTGCTCCAAAGAGCTATTACATACGTGGCTGAGAATCCTACTTATCTGTGGGGAACAAGCTTTAAGTAGCTTGCTGGAAATGCCATCAATTCTGTAAGAGCTTTTACTTTTCAGTGAGTTTATTTATTTTACTGATTTCAGAGGGAGAGGTTGGTGGAATTACAGTTGTTTCAAACTGCACAGGTATGGCCTCTTCTATTAGTAGCCTTGCCTCTTCGAGTGAAGATCTAGATCCTATTTTCTCCACAACATTTAAAAAATGATTATTGAAAATATTTTCAATTTCTGATTGTTTGTTAGTACACTTGTCATTCAGTTTTATGGCACTTAAGTCTTCCTGTGCTCTTGGTTGCCCTGTTTCCCTTTCAATAATATTCCAAATTGCTTTAATTTTATTATCAGAGTTACTGATCTCAGACATGATACACATGCTTCTGGACTTTTTAATAACTTTTCTTAGTACCGCACAATAGTTTTTATAATATTGAACAATTTTGGGGTTAGTACTCGCTCTTGCTGTTAGATACAGTTCTCTTTTACGGTTGCAAGATATTCTTATTACGTTAGTTAGCCAAGGTTTTTTATATGTTTTCTTGGAATTATGTTTAACTATTTTCTTGGGAAAACAATTTTCAAATACCCTTAAAAATGTATCATGAAATAAGTTATATTTCAAGTTTGCATCAGGTTCCTTATACACTTCATCCCAGTCTAGCTGCTGTAGGCTTTCCCTAAAGTTTGCAATATTTATATTGCTGCACGAAATTTTTAAGAATTTGCGGAGGTAAAATCACATTGTGTAGTCTTCCCATGTAGTTCATTTAAAGCCATACATTATTGCATATGAAATGTAACCAATATATCTAAATTGTATTTAAAGTTGAGACATCTCTTTTCATTCTTGAGATATTAGTTGTTATACAGGGTGTTACAAAAAGGTACGGCCAAACTTTCAGGAAACATTCCTCACACACAAAGAAAGAAAATATGTTATGTGGACATTTGTCCGGAAACGCTTACTTTCCATGTTAGAGCTCATTTTATTACTTCTCTTCAAATCACATTAATCATGGAATGGAAACACACAACAACAGAACGTACCAGCGTGACTTCAAACACTTTGTTACAGGAAATGTTCAAAATGTCCTCCGTTAGCGAGGATACATGCATCCACCCTCCGTCACATGGAATCTCTGATGCGCTCTCCATACAGTGACGTGGTCGACGTTACCTTGTACAGCAGCAACTTCTCTGACGCTGACATTAGGGTTATCGTCAACTGCACGAAGAATTGCCTCGTCCATTGCAGGTGTCCTCGTCATTCTAGGTCTTCCCCAGTGGCGAGTCATAGGCTGGAATGTTCCGTGCTCCCTAAGACGCCGATCAATTGCTTCGAACATATTCCTGTCGGGACACCTTCGCTCTGGAAATCTGTCTCGATACAAACGTACCGCGCCACGGCTATTGCCCCGTGCTAATCCATACATCAAATGGGCATCTGCCAACTCTGCATTTGTAAACATTGCACTGACTGCAAAACCAAGTTCGTGATGAACACTAACCTGTTGATGCTACGTACTGATGTGCTTGATGCTAGTACTGTAGAGCAATGAGTCGTATGTCAATACAAGCACCGAAGTCATCATTACCTTCCTTCAATTGGGCCAACTGGCAGTGAATCGAGGAAGTACAGTACATACTGACGAAACTAAAATGAGCTCTAACATGGTAATTAAGCATTTCCGGACACATGTCCACATAACATCTTTTCTTTATTTGTGTGTGAGGAACGTTTCCTGAAAGTTTGGCCGTACCTTTTTGTAACACCCTGTAGAAGTGGACGGATGGCTCGCCGCGCGTCCGAACCTTTCCTGCGCCTCGGGAATCAAGTGGTCGCAAAAATCGTCGTATCTCATAAAATGTTCAAGGTATCGAACTGACGAATTTTGGAAATGACAGCACGTAGAAAGGACTATTTTATCATATGATTAACACTCGATACGTTTTGTAAACACGTGAGCAGAGCGACAACAAGACTCCCTATAACTTACACCATGAGCTTTTGTCCAAATTTTCATAGCCAAACAAAGGGAGAGAAACGGGTAAACGGGGTATCAAAGTGACCAGCATGAGGTCTAGTTTGGCACGAAAATATTTAAGTGTTTGAAAGTAATCAAGGTAATTAACGAAAACCTAATTAATATGATGAGGAAAAATGGAAATATATCTCGAAAAGCTGCTGCCAAGCTATGTAAATGAAGTGTCGAAAATTTCATCTGTTCAAGACCTAGCTATTTTGCACATAAAAGAAAAATTTGTGCGGTATTTAAATGTCAAAAAGGCTTCCTTCGAATCAAGTACGTTAGGAAGGCAAACGAGGAGTCAGTAAGATCAAGCTTTCTGAATAAAACTTGAAATTAAAAAATGAAAGAAATCAGTCAAATATTTTATGAAATGATTTTTGTAAAAGAAATAAGTGGATCAGAGAAATGTTCTACTTGCCTTTGCCATGAGCAAATTGTTGCTCATGTCGGCACTAATGACTCCTGCCGTCTGGGTTCAGAGGTCATTCTCAGTTCGTACAGAGTTGGTGAAGGCGGAAAGCCTCGCTCGCGGGGTGGAATCTGAGCTATTTGTAGTATCGTTCCCAGAACCGATCACGGTCGTCTGGTTTGGAGCCGAGTAGAAGGCTTAAACCAGAGGCTCAGACGATTCTGCGGAGATCTGGGGTGCAAATTTCTCGACCTCCGCTATCGGATGGAGAAATGAAGGGTCCCCCTAAATAGGTCAGGCGTGCACTGCACGCAGGAAGCGGCTACAAGGGTAGCGGAGTACGTGTGGGGTGCACATGTGGGTTTTTTAGGTTAGAGAATTCCCTCCCTAGGCCCGACACGGCGCCTCCTGAGACGCGGCAAGGTAGGAGTAGGCAAAATGCAACAGGGAATAACAATGTTAATGTGCTAATAGTAAACTGCGGGAGCGTCTACAGAAAGGTCCCACAACTGCTCTCATTAATAAACGGTCACAATGTCCACATAGTACTAGGGACAGAAAGTTGGCTGAAACCGATGTAAACAGTAATGAAATTCTAAACTCAGATTGGAATGTATACCGCAGAGACAAGCTGGACAGTGAAGGGGGAGGCGTGTTTATAGCGATAAGAAGTGCAATAGTATCGAAGGAAATTGACGCAGATCCGAAATGTGAAATAATTTGGGTGAAGGTCACAGTTAAAGCAGGCTCAGACATGGTAATTGGATGTCTCTATAGGCTCCCTGGCTCAGCGGCTGCTGTGGCTGAGCACCTGTAGGATAATTTGGAAAATATTTCGAGTAGATTTCCCCACCATGTTACAGTTCTGGGTGGAGATTTTAATTTGCCAGATATAGACTCGGAGATTCAAACGTTCATAACGGGTGGCAGGGACAAAGAATCCAGTGAAATTTTTTTAAAGTGCTTTATCTGAAAACTGCCTTGAGCAGTTAAACAGAGAACCGACTCGTGGCGATAACATATTAGACCTTCTGGTGACAAACAGACCCGAACTATTTGAAACAGTTTACTTAGAACAGGGAATCAGCGATCATAAAGCGGTTACTGCATCGGTGATTTCAGCCGTAAATAGAAATGTTAAAAAAAGGTAGGAAGATTTTTCTGTTTAGCAAAAGTGACAAAAAGCAGATTTCAGAGTACCTGACTGCTCAACACAAAAGTTTTGTTTTAAGTACAGATAGCCTTGAGGATCAATGGACAAAGTTCAAAACCATCGTACAATATGCGTTAGATGAGTATGTGCCAAGCAAGATCGTAAGAGATGGAAAAGAGCCACCGTGGTACAACAACCGAGTTAGAAAACTGCTGCGGAAGCAAAGGGAACTTCACAGCAACACAAACATAGCCAACGCCTTGCAGACAAACAAAAATTACGCGAAACCAAATGTAATGTGAGGAGGGCCATGCGAGAGGCGTTCAATGATTGGTTCAAATGGCTCTGAGCACTATGGGACTTAACAGCTGTGGTCATCAGTCCCCTAGAACATAGAACTACTTAAACCTAACTAACCTAAGGACATCACACACATCCATGCCCGAGGCAGGATTCAAACCTGCGACCGTAGCAGTCGCGTGGTTCCGGACTGCGCGCCTAGAACCGCGAGACCACCGCGGCCGGCTTGCTAGATGCAGACACCACATTCGATGTTCCCTCAACTAAATAAAGGCGCGAAATGTGCAGAAGGAGTCAACCATAATAATTTACACGCGAGGGAATAATGGTCCAGCGCAAGCACACATCCATATTGAATCTTCTAAAATTTCCATGAAATCACGAAAACTGTTTGACACGTACTAAGTATTAGCACGCTATTCGGCCATCTAGAGGACGATACGCTTAAGTAAGCTACATTACTTCACCCCAGTAGGCCTCTCTCTGCGTATGGGAGCCACAGAGTATTCTCGCTGTCTTAGGGTACATCGATCGGTGTCAGACTGTGGCAGCAATCGCAATATTTAATTGTAGTTACACTGGTAAATATGTTCCTAGCTTCCAATATCCTTGTGAGTCTTGTATGTATTTGATGATCTGTAGATAGCTTTTCTAGTTTAACTGTCAATGCAATTTAGCAATCTGTGCAAAATAATTTTACAGTTGAAAGTCTTGTCTGCAGAAAGAAAAAAAAGGTGGATGGTGTTTCGACATCGGTGGCATCAGTAATTCGGCGGGTAAATTCGATAAGAGCCAGTCATAATGCTCGATTCATTCACAAGATATCCTTTGTGCTGGGATATAGGAGTCTCTACATAGCGGTGGGAAAGTTTGTGTGTTGACAGTAGGAAGGGTAATACGTGATGGACGGGGTATCACATTAGGACCGCTGGGAAGAGTGCATCCGATGTAATTCTGGGCTATTTTCGTAAACAGGTTCTGTTAGAGCAATGATATCCGTGCATACAAGCTGAGATATCACGAAAACTCCTACAAAAGCACACATTAAGTATTTCTGGGACACTATGCAATTTACTAGAGTTCGACTTGTTTATTATTTTAGGTAGCCGTGTGGCTTCAGTATAACATTAAGAATGTTGCTAGATGTGCTTGCGATGGTATGTAGCTACGCGCAGCGATGCGTCAGCTACACATCACACATAGTCCGTTAGAATCACTAGGGAGAAAGCAGCTTGTGCTTTTCTGGAACTGATTTCTGCAGTGTCGCTCAGCAATAAGCTCTTCACCAGACCGCAGGTAGAGGGAGGGTTCATGCCAGCAGCAGCGAACCCACATGCACGTGGCCCACCTTGGAGGGTCAGCGCTTTGAAAATAGCTCTTTGCTCCCGTCCACTCTCGTCATCAACACTGCCTAGGTGATTACGTATTTCGAGAGGAATTTCTCAGGTACTAAGTATGAAAGGGATGTCACTTCCTCATGCTTGATGGCACCTGTGCGTTGTTTGACAGCTGATGGCCGCCTCACTTCGCTGGGGCTACCTGTAGCCTACGGTGCGGTCTAGAGGACAGCGGGTGATGGAGGGTGCTTGCTTGTGTTGATTGCGTGTCTGTTGCACTAATTTTGTGAGCAGGTCTGTAGGATGTGCTATGCGTTATTTGGACAGTTTACGATTTCGTGTCTGCACATCAGTGTACTACATTATTTAGGAGGAGTTTGCATTTTTGTGCTGAAATTATTTCGGTAAATTAGGAGTTGTTTGCGTGTCTGGAGAGCGTTATTTAGAAGTAATTTAAAGGTCTGCAGACTGTGTATTGTGACATCAAGCACATCAAGGCGAGTGTTTTGTGTCAGTGTGGTAAATATACTTCATCCCTAAAGAAACTGTTCCAAAATAAATAGAGTACACTCCTACCTTACTCTCCCCAGCAGCCCAGAGCAGGCTGAGTCATTTTCGCGCCATTTCCCCTCTCCAGACCAGCATCTTGGATTATGTCACAGAATGGACGACAGTGCTCTCTGGTGGTTGTACTGTGTGCTAGGTCTATACCTACTGTTGAACATGCTCTTTGCTGCTATCTTTGATAACTGTACTTGAGTCATCAGCTGATGTCATGGTTGCCATATTGGATTGCATCACGGGATGGACGGCAGCGCCCTCTGGTGGTGGTACTGTGTACTAAGTTAGTTGGAGTGCGGACCTCCTGCCGAACACACTATATGGTGCTGCTGTCTCATATGGACTGATGCATGATTTTGACAGTTGACAATTAGCAAGCTAGTTTGCAGATTGTTTTAGATGGATTCTTATTTGACAATTTACGAGTTGTTTAGCTCTCTGCACGTAGACATATTGCATTATTTAAGAGCGGTTTACAGGTCTGTTGGCTGTGCGATATTTTGGCGATAATTTGACAGTTTACAATTAGCAAGCCCATGTGCAGATCTGAGTCCTTTTCCCACCAATCCCTAGGAAGAGGTAGCTGTCGAGTGACTTGGGTTAGTGGAGGTAACCTTTCTTTCTCGCCATTTTCTTAGCTTAGTAGAGATACATGAATTGTCCTTTCTTTACTACTAAAATTCAAACTTGGTGCCCATTATTAGGGAGAGGTGGAGGTCGGATGACTTAGGTTTGTGAGGGGAAACCCAAGTGACCTATCTTCCTGCGATTTTCTTAGGATAGTAGAGATAGCCCATTTGACCTTTCTTTACCACCAAAATTCAAACTTGGCGCCAGTTCCTAAGAAGAGGTGGCAGTCAGGTGACTTAGGTTAATGGAGGTAGCCCAAGTGACCTACATTCCCACGATTTTCTTAGCTTAGTATAGGTGTGATGCATTATCCTGTTGGAATTTGAACTTTCTGCCATTTGTCTGCGGCAGGGGAGGGGGCAGTTAGGTCAGTGAAGGTAGCCTAATTGACCTACCTTCCTGCCAAAATTCAAAATTCCCGCCAAAATCCGCCATCTTGAATGATGCCACTCTCACCATCTTGGATAACATGCACTGTCGCCATGTATACACTCCGCCATCTTGGATGATGACATCGCCGCCATCTTAGATACATCTGGCAACAATGGAGAGCGGGGCTGCTCTTACTTTGTCCCACTACTCCAGGCATTGTGCATCAAGCTTTGTACAGGCACAGTCGAGAGAACACAGGTCAGGAAGGCGGCGTAGACCACGCAGTAGCACTCCTCTCATTAACTGAACTGCGAGAAAACACGGACATTGGACAGCGGAGCAAAATACTGCGGTCTGTGGATACTCTGTGGAAGTGCGGCAGGCGATTATGGGAGGCACTTGGAGTTGTGTGTGACGGGCTGCCAAGTGCATGACCATCAAAGTGAAAGAAGACACTGCTCGAGCATCGGTTCAGCGTTCGCGTCGTCCAGAAAGCATGGCAGACTATGCTCTGACTCTGGAGGATGTGACCAGCAAGGGTGCTGTCGGATGCTGATGATGCCGTGGTTTACGGTAAGGTGCCAAAATTGAGTGACTGTAGGAATGTGGGAAAGTGTAAGTTAATATGGATTAGCACCAAAACAATGATTGCATACGTGAGTGCAATATGAGGAATCCATCGAAAGGGAATGCAGAGCCATCATGTATTCTGTCACTGTGATAGATGAGTCTAAATGTGGTGGTTGTCAGTTCCTTTTGGACATCAGTTTGGAGACTACACAATGCGAGCAAACTTTTCCTGTTTCCTTATGTTGTAACTGTCTTTTATTTAAAATCAGCTGATGTGTAGTGTGTTATGATATCCGCTGTAAGAACATGATCTAGTTTCCTGCAAAAGGCCGCAGATCAAAACTTCTTAATGTCAGTTTAGAACCTTTCACATGCCTCGAAGTCGTGGCAGAAAAACGAAATGTTTGGCACTGTAGAAAAGCATGTTAAACACAGTGTTTCAAACAACTAGAAAGGACCAGAGGGAGCGTCTTTTGCCACTTAGTATAATCTGTGGGATACTATCATTCGCCTAGAGTATAGGTGATCAAACTTTAAAGTGGCCTCTGCAGTGCCTTTATATTTAATAGGATTGTGCCACACAGGCAGCAGTAGCCGTGTGGAATTAGCCGAGCAGTCTAAGGCGCTGCAGTCATGGCTGTGTGGCTGGTCCCAGCGGAGGTTCGAGTTCTCCCTCGGGCATGGGTGTGTATGTTTGTCCTTAGGATAATTTAGGTTAAGTAGTGTGTAAGCTTATGGACAGATGACCTTAGCAGTTAAGTCCCATAAGGTTTCACACACATTTTCACAGGCAGCAGTAGCAGCAGCAGTTTGAGGTGTAAATTCGGTGAGGGACGGGGTATACCATTAGGAATGTTTGGAGGGCTGCACGCTGCGCTATTCTGGGGAGCATTGCAAAATCTCTTTCTCCATGCTGGACCACACCGCAGCTATGGTTCATTGCCCCAGCAACGGTGCCTAGGTGACTTCTACATCAGATGAAGTTAGTGGAGCTTTTATAGTTCATAATTTTTCTCTGCTGGGGGTTAGAGAATAGCGATGATAGCATGATGGGTTGATTAATTTGAATGGATGCGGATCTGCTTTAGACTGTAGTATTTGTATCTAATTTGGAGACGTACCACATTATGTGCATTTTCGCCGAATGGTCAAAACACAGTCCTGTTGCACTAATTCAGGTCGTTCTGTTTCTACACGGGTTGCACAAGGTGGTGGATATGTCTTTCTCTGTCCTCTGCTCAGTTACAACTTCAATTGGAACGATCACATGTGGAAAGCTGTAGAAATGGGATCAGTTGCAAGATGCGTAAGGGGTGACTAAAACCACGTTGGAATTTTACTGTAGCAGCCAGGTTCAGGAAAGGTGACTCGTTTCGAGATATGGGTGTTCCCAATATATGATTGAGTAGTGGTTGTAATTATTAAAGGGATTGTCAATAGGATCCAACGCAGGTGTGTGCTTGAATGGAAAGACCCGATTCCAAATAATGGAGATCATCTCTAGCAGATAGTGCAACACTAGAGATCTGAGAAGCTAGTGTTCATTTTCTTACAACCTCAATTAGCACATCATCTACCAATACTGTTTGGGTTCCTTCACAATCAGTCAAATGGTTCAAATGGCTCTGAGCACTATGGGACTTAACATCTGAGGTCATCAGTCCCCTAGACTTAGAGCTACTTAAACCTAAGGACATCACACACAGCCATGCCCGAGGCAGGATTCGAACCTGCGACCGTAGCAGTCGCGCGGTTCTGGACTGGAGCGCCTAAAACCGCTAGGCCACCAGGGCTGACTCAATCAGTCGTTGCCTATAACTCATTGGATATATCGCAGAACCTCTGATATGGTATTGAGTCAGAATACGTTAGAAGTACTACAGAAATGTCTAGTTGAGGTGGTGTGAGGGAGTCGCAAAATACTGTTTACATACAACATTCCACTTTCTAAACTGAGTAATTTTATTATGAGGTTGCACTGTCGGCGACATGTTGGTCTGATAATATCCCACGATCACCATCACGGTATTTGTCTGGATAGAAAAACCACCTCATTCAGAGGTGATGTACCTCGATTTGTAGAGCGTGTATAGCCTTTAACATTGATACTTGTATGCATCTGTAGAACCAAGATCGCTTGTGACAGCAGAGGGAAGAGTATGTCAAGTCATAAGAATGGTACTGATATTTGTATTTACAGAGCCATAGCCATCAACAGGGTGTATTTCCGATACTTCGCTCATTGTCAAATGTCTTTCAACTGAGACCATGATTGTAACATTTAGTTGTAAGTACAGGGATAAAATATATATGTGTTCGATTTCTTAGGATAAACATTCTACTTGTGTGTGCTTGGCCCGCACCGCCGTTGACCTGTGCCGGGGTGATTCACATTTCCCGTTAATGGAAGCAGCTGTCAGAATGAATACGGAGGTGCCTTTGTGCTGGACAATTATTCCCTCCCATGTAAATTGTTCGGTTGACTGCTTCTGCACATTTTGCGCCTTTATTTAGTTGAGAGAAGGTTCGATTATGGGGTGTGCATCTAGCATGTGGAAGACATGTTTGCCAGTTCTCTAGACATGAGAAATAACTTAGATGACCTTGTAAATTATAGGAATGATTTCGAATCTGTTACATCACCGAGATCAGTATTCGCGGGTGGAAATATCATTTTTCGTCTGTTTGTTTCTAGTTACTCAGTGGTCTATAGCACGCTCCACCTAGCTTAAGTTTAGGGTTTGTGTAGAAATAATTCTTAGTCTGTATCGGTAGGATACTGCTGTGTGCGAACCATAAGAAATTAGATATCTTCTTGTAATCCCAGAGTCTGGAGATGGGTGTAGAAACGCGAGCAAGCAGGCAGGTCCGGAGCAGAAACAGTAACGCGTTTGTACCGAGGGAGGCAAATGAGCCAGTTTTGCACAACAGTTCTAATAGTGACTTTGATCCACTGACAGATTTCTGATGTAAAAGGGATGATCTTGTATGACGGAGGATATGAATTGTATGTTTACTCCATTGACACACTATGCGGTGATAGATTGCTGTGTTGGAGATCGGTTTCATGCTCTAATATTCAATCTCCTGTCCTCAGTGGGATAGCAGTATAATTGAGTTAGAGTCCTTCCATATTTGACGATATGTATGGCACTTTGCGAAATTTAGTTCTCGGTGCAATATGGTGATCAGTGTAAAATAGTTTATTACCGCCCAATGCACTTCTGTAGAAAGAAAGAAAAGGCTGACAGTGCTTTCCTAGGCCTAAGGAGTATCGTGACATACAGCTGGTTTGAGTGTAGGCATATCATAATTTTTTCAGGTGCTGTACAGATATAAAAGATAACTGCACTGTTTGTGTAAAATGTGTATAAATTGCATTGTAAAGTTACTGTGGTTTATGTTGTGGCATGACTAGGGAGGATTACTGTGTGCCCTATCGTGAGGGATGTATACATTCAGCACATCGATAACTGCGAAGGTTTGAAAGGGATGTCGCTGCCTCATGCTTGAAGGCACCTGTGTGTAGTTTGACAGCTGACAGCCATGTCACTTCACTGGGGCTGCCGCAAACCTCCTGTACCGTCCAGTGGACAGGGGGTGGCTGACAGTGCTTGCGCGCGTTGATTGCGTGTCTGTTGGATTATTTTGCGAGCAGGTCTGTAGGCTGTGCTATGCATTATTTGGACAGTTTAATAGTTGATTTCGTGTCTGCACATCAGTGTACTGCATTATTTAGGAGGAGTTTGCATGTCTGTGCTGAAACTATTTCGATATATTAGGAGTTGTTTGCGTGTCTGGAAAGTGTTATTTAGAAGTAGTTTACAGTTCTGCAGACTGTGTATTGTGACCCCAAGCACATCAGGGCGAGTGTTTTGTGTCAGAGCGATAAATATACTGTATCTCTAAATAAAATGTTCCAAAATAAATAGAGCACACTCCTTTCTTCCTCTTCCCAGCAGCCCAGTGCAGGCTTAGTCATTTTTGCGCCATTTCCCATCTCCAGACCAGCATCTTGGATTATGTCACAGGAGGAATGACAGCACCTTCTGGCAGCAGTACTGTGTACTAGGTCAGTTGGACTCTAGATCTCGTGGTGGAGAGGCTGACTGCAACAAAAGACTCATGTCCAACACAGGCAGAAGAAAGCACTCTCTGGTGGTTGCACTGTGTTCTAGGTCTATACCCCATGGTGAACACACTTTTGGCCGCCATCTTGGATATCGGTACTTGTGTCATCAGCTGACGTCATGGCTGCCATCTTGAATTACGTCAGGGAATAGACGACAGTGCCCTCTGGTGGTCGTACTGCGTACTAGGTCAGCTGGAGCGCGGACATCCTGGTGAACACACTGGATGGTGGTGCTGCCTCTAATTGTGTAAATAAGGACTGGTGCATGATTTCGACAATTGATGATTAGCAAGTAAGTTTGCAGAGTCTTTTAGATGGATTACTATTTTGACAATTTACGAGTTGTTTGGCTTTCTGGATGCAAGTGTAATGCATTATTTACGAGTGGTTTGCAGGTCTGTAGGCTGTGCAATGCTTTATTTTGACAGTTTACAATTAGCAAGCCCATGTGCAGAGCCTTGTACATGAGTTACTTAGGAGTAGTTTGCAGGTCTGTATGCTGTGTGGCATGTCAGAGCAAGTATTCCGAGCCTGCCGCTGTGGCCAAGCTGTTTTAGGCACTTCAGTCCAGAATCCCGTGGCTGATACGGTCACAGGTTCGAATCCTGCCTTGCGCATGGATGTGTATGATGTCCTTAGGTTAGTAGTTTTAAGTCTAGGGGACTGATGACCTCAGATGTTATTTCTCATAGTGCTTAGAGCCATTTGAACCATTTGAAGCAGGTGTTCTGTATCACTGTGATAAATATACTCCATCCCTAAATAAATAAAGTACACTCCTTCTTCTCTCCACCGGCCCAGTGCAGGCTGAGTCCTTTTTACACCAGTCCCTAGGAAGAGGTGGTGGTCAGGTGACTTAGGTTAGTAGAGGTAACTTTTCATTCGTGCCATTTTCTTATCTTATTTGAGATACACGAATTGACCTTTCTTTGCCACCAAAATTCAAACTTTGCGCCAGGTCCTAGGAAGAGGTGGCGGTCGGATGTCTTAGGTTAGTGGGGGTAGCCAAAGTGACCTATCTTCCTGCTATTTTCTTAGGATAGTAGAAATAGCCCAATTTATCGTTCTTTACCACCAAAATTCTAACTTGGCGCCAGTTCCTGGAAAGAGGTGGCGCTCAGCTGACTTAGGTTATTGGAGGTACCCTAAGTGACCTATCTTCCCGGGCTTTTGTTAGCTTAGAAGAGGTGTGATGAATTATCCTGTTGGAATTTTATTTTCCCGCCATTTTTTGGGGGAGGGGAGGTTAGGTTAGTGAAGGTAGCCCAGTTGACCTATCTTCCCCCCAAAACACAAATTTCCCGCCAAAATCCGCCATTTTGAATGACGCCACAGTTGCCATCTTGGATGACATGCACTGTTGCCATGTATACACTCCACCGTCTTGGATGATGGCATCGCCGCCATCTTGGATACATCTGGCAACAATGGAGATTGGGGCCACTCTTGCTTTGTCCAACTACTGCCTGGTTCATCCCTACCCCCCCCCCCCCCCATATCAGCACCTCGATCACTGTGTGCGGTGTGCTGTAAACAGTGCAGTGAAGTCTATTGTGCTCCACGAACACCAGGAAGGTTTACTGTGGTTCCATTCCCGACCGTTTTGGCACCCCTTTACCGCCAAGAGCGGCACTGAAGAGAGTTTTTCCTCGTCGCCAGACGACGCTGAACAAAGTGTACTGTAAACCATTCATAGTCCACCCTGTTCAAAGACTACGCCACGAGCGAAGACGCCCCTTGACTAAAAGGTAACAACTAGTTAAATATTGTTGTAGTTGTTAGCTTTTGGGAATAATATCTCGGAACTGGCTCACGTGCCTCTTCCATCACGCCCTGTTATTTATCGCTGTCGTTGTTAATTAGCTCGCCACTATGAGCGTATATGCCCTTCAGGAGCATAGAAGGGAACCTAAATCGTTCCTTCGCATTTACAAGTTTCTTGCGACAGTGTTTTGTGATATGTAGTAGTACAAATCGAAATTATTTTCATTTTTCTTCTCTTCTGCAGTCATCCATTCATAATCTGTATACTGGATGCCAGATAAATTTATAGAGACGTCTTCGTTTTGTTTTTCGAAAATACAAACATGTTTCAGCTGTGTATGGAGCAGTATGTTTGTTTAACTTATTTTCATATTGCCAATATTTACACACTTGATCCACATGCTGATTTGCGTGGTATAAACCTGCTAGCATTGACCAGTTAAACATGCGTTATCCTTTGACTTAACATTTATTGCTGTGCGTTTGCCTGCTATCACCTTGGGCAGTGTTGTGCTGCATGTAATTCCTTATTTTCAACCATGTGAACATGCAGCTTATCTATTTCTTTCAATTCCTAACCGAAATCTCTTTCTTGAAAAGCTTGAAGTTCCTTTAACAGTTTATCAGTAACATTAGTTGAGTAACAATCATCATTAATTTCGGATGGTATTAAACTTGCATTATTTGTATTGAGAAACATTTGTTTTTGCTTGTGGGGCCTTGGTAAGATATAGTTGCAGATTGCTGAAAAATGGCTTTTAAGTGATTGTTTAATTAGATGAACTCTGTCCTCAAAAATGTGAAAACATGCGTCCAAGATATGTCCACACTCTTTAAACCCAAGCCTATTATATACCTCACCTGTACATTATATTCTGCTTCTAAATGCGGACTCAACAACAGCCCATACAAGATCACCTAATTTAATTTATTTAGATGCTAATTCACCCATTATTACTTATACAGTAAAGTTTCAGTGGTGGCAACTACGATATTCATGACCTTAATTAATGAGAGACTTCTCCATCGGCAATCTTCTTCTTCGTAAGTTGGGCACTAGTCGCAGCATTTAGTCTGTTGTTCCATGATTGATCTGCTGAATTTTTGCTTGCAGATTCGAAGAAACTGAATGAGGAAGAAAGCCTGCCTTAGGAAAGACAACATCATGACATTCGTAGATATGACAAGGCCAGAAACTCGCCCGCAGGAGAAAAGAGAAGATCAGAAGAGGTTTTGTGAACGAATTGTATAAGCAGAAACGTATCAGGAAGAAGAAGAAACAATAAGTGCAAGATGTATCACTTCTTTGTAGAGAGTTGCGACACACATTGAATATTCGGGTATTTAACGACAGCCCTGCAGTTCTTTGACTAATGCTCTGACTGGGTACTATAGACGACAGCCAGCAGGACAGGTTCAGCAACATTGAATAAAAAAAACCATGCCTGAGTTACAGCAAGTAATCAGTAGGTGAAAATATGTAAGACTGTTAGTAGTAATATATCTGTTACACTTACATGTTGTTTAGAGAGCTGCTCATGTCTTCCAATAAGAAGAATAACGATGCTGGTGGCTATGATGATTCGACATTTATAACTTTATCGAGTTGGTTGTTCCTGCTTTTATAGTCCCTACCAGCATTGTCAGCAACTGCTGACATCTGTCCCTGTGTACCAATGCAATTTCATATTTCACTGTCTCGACCAGTCCTGAGAAGTTGGGGCTTGCAAAATGCATATTCAGCGGATTCAGTCTTGTCAATACCTAAATGACATGCGTATCATATTATGCCAACTGGATGCAAGACTTGTCGTACACTGAGTCAACGAGTTCAGTATTTCCATTGCTTAGTCGACATGTGTGTCATGTTACGCCAACCCAAAAGTAAAACACACTGTCACAGTCGTAAACCATGTAACAAAATGAAATGGTTTATAAAAACATGATGCAGTATTTCGTCAAGCTACACCCATAATATGATAAATAATTGTTATTAAATCGTCGACAACTCTGTCGGAAAACTTTTGATCATGACGTAAAACGCAGATAACTTTGAACATGGCAACTCATATGTGGCAGCAGTCAGCATATCTCGCAGTGTGCCATTGTGCACAACCTGAGCAGTGCATCAGTCAGCTCTGTCATTTAAAATATGCTGCTTGCTTGCCTTTTGCAACCCTCCATGAATGCTGTAATTTTTTTTCTGGAGAGCACCTTATTGTGTCTGCAAATTCATGTTGTATCATATCGAATTTCAAGCAATATCTTCTACATTTTCAAGGAGGTACAAGACCTACTCAAATATTTTTATTTATTTACTAGGGGCTGCTGAAAAGTAATAGCCCTGAATTTTTTACATGAAAATTCTTAAGGGTTTTTAAATAAAACAAATGTTGTCAACATTGTACACATTTGTGGATGTTACGAGTTGTATATCAGTAATAAACACCTTAGCTGATGAATGAACATGCAAATACAACATGGCTGTACAAATGTAGCGCACTGAGAAGACAGAGGTGCCACAAAGCTTCCCCCCCCCCTTTCGCTGCAGTGTGGAGCATGGCGGAGGGAAGCTTTCTCACTTGAACACAAAATCTTCGTGCCAGCGCAGTGGTTGAAGGCGGCATCCAGTATGAGAAGTGGGTGCCTAAGAAATCATGCCGACAGGGTCACGTGCATCTGACTGCTGTGCAGGAGCGCCACTTGAGCTCACATGGTGGTGTCAGTTGGCGAGGCAGCGGCGATTGCAGGCAGACCAGAGTTGTCGCCTGCGGGTGATAGGCTGTCGTGTGGAATTTTGCTACTCTGCACAGCTTGCACAGTCGAGCGAAAAGCGTGGACTCGAATTGTCGTCACTGATCTGTAGTAAGTGAAAGGGGGGAGCCATATCTCATGACCCACGCCAATAGGAAAGCGTGAGCTATGGTCTCTGCCACTATGTCGGCAAGAGGGATCGCCTCAACCCAATGGGTTCCGCAGTCGATCATAGACAATATGTATTTGTTCTCCTTGGAAGGGGGGAGAGGACCAATCAAGTCAATGTGCACGTGCCGAAGGCGACCCCTGGGGACGTCGAACTGTCCTAAAGGAGTCTGCACACGACTGTCCCCTTTACTACGTTGGCAAGTGACACCCGCGTGCGTCCAGGAGCGGTAATGATGCCGCACGCTGGGCCAGACGAAACGTTCAGTGACTAGTATTGTCGTTGCCCGCGTTCTGGGGTGGACCTGGTTGTGTAAAGCGTCGAAGATCCCACGTCGAAGAGCGAACGGCACCAATGGGCGGGGGAAGCCCGTAGAAGCGTCGTACAGGGTCAGGGTCGTCGACCCATGCAGGACAACAGGTCTGATAGCGAGCGAAGACTCGTTGTCTGAAGCCAATTGCTGTGTATCTGCACCTTCAGTCTGATGTCTGGTGCGGTTGTCTATGTTCAAGTGTGCAATATGAGATAGATAGTCACCTATAACATTTTCCGTACCACAGATGTAGCAAGCGTCTGAGGAATGTTGGCAAATACAGTCCATGTGCCAGAAGTGTCATGGTGGGAGGTCCTTCGCTGGGTTGCATATAGCGTCAACAAGAGGTTTGTGGTCCTAGTAGATAGTGAAAGGACGCCCCACCAGGTCGCACCAGAAGTGTTTGACTGGCTCATAGACCGCGAGAAGCTTGCGGTCGAAAGCCGACCACTTAGACTGACTCCTGGTTAGTTTTTTTGAAAAGAAACGGAGTGGCTGAATGGAGTCCATGGTGTGTTGTTGTTAAGACAGCGCCCGCAGTTGACTCGCTACCATTGGTCGTAATAGAAATACATCGGGGTCACCACTGTGGATATTTTGTGACGTAGATGGGTAATAACGCACTTTAACTGTCTAATGAACATTTATTTAAGGACAGTACAAGGCGAATACATCATGGCTGTACAAACATAGCGCTCTGAGAAGACATAGACAAAGTAAGTCAAAGATCCTCAGGTCCAAAGATATGGCGTTTACGCCAGAGGAGCCACACATTTATTGTTCATGTCTACATATTTATTTCTCAACATAGTCACCCTGTTGTAACGCTACATGCATGTATGAAAATAACACGGTCGCTTAGAGTTGGTAGCAGGTAAGGTGAATTTGCATGTGAAGCTGAGTGCTGGTAGACCCAGGTCCGCCAAAGTGCCATGGCGTGTCCAGAGGCAGCGATCGTTGCTAGCGAGCCAAGGTGCGGGTGCAAAGACTTGACAAGAAATGGGAAAAATATCAGTGCGGGTAATTTGGACGATGCGTTTATTGCATAAAAGAGCTGCTTGGCCTACAGCAATCGCCTAGTGTCATACAAACTGAAAGATGGCTTGTTACAGCTCTTTGATATTCGACAATAATTCAGCCAAATATTAAAGCAAATCTGAATACATATGTGACCTCAGAAAAATGAGGCACAACAATATTTTCAACACCTTCAAAATTACAGAAGATAATATTTCACTTCAAATAAACATTTTCACAGTGGACCTCTGAATTAACAAGTTTTAAATGGTTCATGCGATTTCAGCACACAATATCTCAGATAATGGCATTGCACTATAGCTATCATCACTGAAAGCTATGTATCTGTATCTATTTTGATTTTGATTTATTACATTTTTATGGCTTTTCATTATGCAAATGCTTGTCAGAAGATCCTAATCTCCACAATCATACAGCAAATGAATACAGAATGAATACCTCACATTTTGTCATGTTTATTTAATGAACAGTATACTATTTTCCCAGTAACTTTATTTAAATATTAATTACAATTTATATTAGAAATTCATGACAATCTATTATCATTTATCATGAGAACAATTGCACCACAATTACAACACCATGATTAGCTACACACAGAATTTTAACACTGCCAAAAGCACTCTCTAAGTCTACAAATGCTATAAACATAAGCTTTCTGTAACCTATCTTGTAAGGTAAGTCGTAGGGTCAGTATTGCCTCATGTGTCTTTACTGTTCTCCAGAATCCAAACTGATCATCTGTAAGGTCGACTTCTACCAGTTTTACCATTCTGCTGTAAAAAATTCATACTAGTATTTTGCAACCATGACTTATTAAACTGATAGTTCACTAGTATTCATACCTGTCAGCATCAGTTTTCTTTGGAATTGGAATATTCCTGTAGGCAATATCTATCTGTCTACTAGTTATACATACTTCTAAATCTTTACATTTGTCCTCTAGCCATTCCTGCTTAACCATTTTGCAATTCCTATTAATATCATTTTTTAGGCGTTTGTAGTGCCGTTTGCCTGCTTCATTTGCTGCATTTTTATATTTTCTCCTTTCATCAATTAATTTCAATACCTCCTATGTCACCGAAGGATTTCTGCTAGGCCTTGTCGTTTTACCTGTTTGATCCTCAGATGCCTTCATTATTTTGTCTCTCAAAGCTAGCCATTCGTCTTCCACTGGATTCCTCTCCCTTTTCTAGTCAGTCGTTCCCTAATGCTGCCTCTGAAACTCAGAAAGTACAGCCACGATTTTTATCTAATAGCCCCTATGAATCAAGACACAAAGGAATTACAATCACTGGCTGTGATTGGGCATTGATTTAAATCACTGGGAAAACTCGAAAATTTGTGGCAGGCAGGGATTCGAACTCAACTCTCCTGCTTAATAGGCAGATGCACTGGGACAAGAGGTACTCCAATAGTAGAGTGTGGATAAGTTGAGAATTTGGGTCTGACAGAAGGCGTGCTGGAGTAGTCCATGCAATAGCAATAACCACCTTGTCTGGATGGCACAGTGGTTAGCACATCTGCTTCGTAAGCAGTAGACCCAGGTTAAAATCCTGGTCAAGCACAATTTTTCGACTTTCCCCACTGATTTAAATCAGTTCACACTCAGGACCAATATCTATAATTCCTAAATGTCTTAATTTCTCTTGACTTAACTATAAACCTACCAGGCAGTACACCTGATTTGATAATGGTATATCAAACATTTGTGAAGATGATGTACTTTATATGTTTATGCTTTTTGTCCCAGGTGGAATATTTCCTAAATTAATGGGGTTAAAGAAAGATCATGATCAAACAATAGAAACCAAGGACATTGAGACAGTTAAAGACCAGCTGATAGTGCTCACCACGTCACAGCATGCCATGGCACTGTCACATCAGAGTTTATTCACACCATATGACATGTCATAAAGTTTATTAGTATCCAAAGCAAACTTCGTAATGTACATTGTTGACTGATTTTGTGTGGTAAAGTTCTCATAATTGAAACAACATATCAACACATTGACATTTAGTTGCTACAGAAAATATATACATACAAACCCATCACACAACGTTTATAAAGGAATAAATAGAGTCACTTTACCTTATCCATTATGTTTTGTTTTCTTGGATCAACTGATAACATCACAAACAACTGTATTTTTCTCCTTTATTAGACCTGACATTTTCACTTAAAATGCTGTTGAAAGAAAATTGCATCAACTTATGATCTTATTTATATACAGTGAGGATGTCATCTCTATTCGGTTATTTTAAAACCTAAATAATATTTCGCTTTCAGATCTGACCCCGCTTGTGGAAGAGCACTCAATGGAAAATAGATCCAAGTCGCCACGAAACATTTCCAATTTGCCATGAAAACAACGGAAAATAACAAAGAAGAAGCACGCTGAAAATAGATTAACTTCTGATGGAGTTACCAAGAAACCCTGATGTCACATGTCGTGACCTGGTGGTCCACTGACAGCCTGCGTGAATGCCATCATTTGAAATGCATTGTGGAATGTTTTGACATGATGTTACATGCCAGCCAGTATGATTAGGTCTCAAATCCATCAAATGTAACACATTGCACGCAAAGACTTTTGACCACTGATTGGTTAACTATCATCTTGGAGAATCAGTCATTAAATGATAATTTTGATTATTTACCATATAGCATTACCATTATCTTTAATTAATACTGTCCCCTCAGCTCTAAACACAACAGGTTAAGAACAAGGACGAATCAGAAAAGAAATTTAACTCGCTGGTGTACTCCTTACTTGAATAACTGAGGGATTCTGTGAAAAAGTTATTATGACAAATTTTATACTAACAGTGCCAAAAGATGCTTCTCACAAGCAGGCCTAAATAATTGCTTAAACAGTATTTAATGACAATCTATTATCATTTATCATGAGCACAATTGCACCACAATTACAACACCATGATTAGCTACACACAGAATTTTAACACTGCCAAAAGCACTCTCTAAGTCTACAAATGCTATAAACATAAGCTTTCTGTAACCTATCTTGTAAGGCAAGTCGTAGGGTCAGTATTGCCTCATGTGTCTTTACTGTTCTCCAGAATCCAAACTGATCATCTGTAAGGTCGACGTCTACCAGTTTTACCATTCTGCTGTAAAAAATTCATATTAGTATTTTGCAACCATGACTTATTAAACTGATAGTTCACTAGTATTCATACCTGTCAGCATCAGTTTTCTTTGGAATTGGAATATTCCCGTAGGCAATATCTATCTGTCTACTAGTGATACATACTTCTAAATCTTTACATTTGTCCTCTAGCCATTCCTGCTTAACCATTTTGCAATTCCTATTAATATCATTTTTTAGGCGTTTGTAGTGCCGTTTGCCTGCTTCATTTGCTGCATTTTTATATTTTCTCCTTTCATCAATTAATTTCAATACCTCCTATGTCACCGAAGGATTTCTGCTAGGCCTTGTCGTTTTACCTGTTTGATCCTCAGATGCCTTCATTATTTTGTCTCTCAAAGCTAGCCATTCGTCTTCCACTGGATTCCTCTCCCTTTTCTAGTCAGTCGTTCCCTAATGCTGCCTCTGAAACTCAGAAAGTACAGCCACGATTTTTATCTAATAGCCCCTATGAATCAAGACACAAAGGAATTACAATCACTGGCTGTGATTGGGCATTGATTTAAATCACTGGGAAAACTCGAAAATTTGTGGCAGGCAGGGATTCGAACTCAACTCTCCTGCTTAATAGGCAGATGCACTGGGACAAGAGGTACTCCAATAGTAGAGTGTGGATAAGTTGAGAATTTGGGTCTGACAGAAGGCGTGCTGGAGTAGTCCATGCAATAGCAATAACCACCTTGTCTGGATGGCACAGTGGTTAGCACATCTGCTTCGTAAGCAGTAGACCCAGGTTAAAATCCTGGTCAAGCACAATTTTTCGACTTTCCCCACTGATTTAAATCAGTTCACACTCAGGACCAATATCTATAATTCCTATATGTCTTAATTTCTCTTGACTTAACTATAAACCTACCAGGCAGTACACCTGATTTGATAATGGTATATCAAACATTTGTGAAGATGATGTACTTTATATGTTTATGCTTTTTGTCTCAGGTGGAATATTTCCTAAATTAATGGGGTTAAAAAAAGATCATGATCAAACAATAGAAACCAAGGACATTGAGACAGTTAAAGACCAGCTGATAGTGCTCACCACGTCACAGCATGCCATGGCACTGTCACATCAGAGTTTTTTCACACCATATGACATGTCATAAAGTTTATCAGTATCCAAAGCAAACTTCGTAATGTACATTGTTGACTGATTTTGTGTGGTAAAGTTCTCATAATTGAAACAACATATCAAAACATTGACATTTAGTTGCTACAGAAAATATATACATACAAACCCATCACACAACGTTTATAAAGGAATAAATAGAGTCACTTTACCTTATCCATTATGTTTTGTTTTCTTGGATCAACTGATAACATCACAAACAACTGTATTTTTCTCCTTTATTAGACCTGACATTTTCACTTAAAATGCTGTTGAAAGAAAATTGCATCAACTTATGATCTTATTTATATACAGTGAGGATGTCATCTCTATTCGGTTATTTTAAAACCTAAATAATATTTCGCTTTCAGATCTGACCCCGCTTGTGGAAGAGCACTCAATGGAAAATAGATCCAAGTCGCCACGAAACATTTCCAATTTGCCATGAAAACAACGGAAAATAACAAAGAAGAAGCACGGTGAAAATAGATTAACTTCTGATGGAGTTACCAAGAAACCCTGATGTCACATGTCGTGACCTGGTGGTCCACTGACAGCCTGCGTGAATGCCATCATTTGAAATGCATTGTGGAATGTTTTGACATGATGTTACATGCCAGCCAGTATGATTAGGTCTCAAATCCATCAAATGTAACACATTGCACGCAAAGACTTTTGACCACTGATTGGTGAACTACCATCTTGGAGAATCAGTCATTAAATGATAATTTTGATTATTTACCATATAGCATTTCCATTATCTTTAATTAATACTGTCCCCTCAGCTCTAAACACAACAGGTTAAGAACAAGGACGAATCAGAAAAGAAATTTAATTCGCTGGTGTACTCCTTACTTGAATAACTGAGGGATTCTGTGAAAATGTTATTATGACAAATCTTATACTAACAGTGCCAAAAGATGCTTCTCACAAGCAGGCCTAAATAATTGCTTAAACAGTATTTAATGACAATCTACTATCACTTATCATGAGCACAATTGCACCACAATTACAACACCATGATTAGCTACACACAGAATTTTAACACTGCCAAAAGCACTCTCTAAGTCTACAAATGCTATAAACATAAGCTTTCTGTAACCTATCTTGTAAGGTAAGTCGTAGGGTCAGCATTGCCTCGTGTGTCTTTACTATTCTCCAGAATCCAAACTGATCATCTGTAAGGTCGACTTCTACCAGTTTTACCATTCTGCTGTAAAAAATTCATATTAGTATTTTGCAACCATGACTTATTAAACTGATAGTTCACTAGTATTCATACCTGTCAGCATCAGTTTTCTTTGGAATTGGAATATTCCTGTAGGCAATATCTATCTGTCTACTAGTGATACATACTTCTAAATCTTTACATTTGTCCTCTAGCCATTCCTGCTTAACCATTTTGCAATTCCTATTAATATCATTTTTTAGGCGTTTGTAGTGCCGTTTGTCTGCTTCATTTGCTGCATTTTTATATTTTCTCCTTTCATCAATTAATTTCAATACCTCCTATGTCACCGAAGGATTTCTGCTAGGCCTTGTCGTTTTACCTGTTTGATCCTCAGATGCCTTCATTATTTTGTCTCTCAAAGCTAGCCATTCGTCTTCCACTGGATTCCTCTCCCTTTTCTAGTCAGTCGTTCCCTAATGCTGCCTCTGAAACTCAGAAAGTACAGCCACGATTTTTATCTAATAGCCCCTATGAATCAAGACACAAAGGAATTACAATCACTGGCTGTGATTGGGCATTGATTTAAATCACTGGGAAAACTCGAAAATTTGTGGCAGGCAGGGATTCGAACTCAACTCTCCTGCTTAATAGGCAGATGCACTGGGACAAGAGGTACTCCAATAGTAGAGTGTGGATAAGTTGAGAATTTGGGTCTGACAGAAGGCGTGCTGGAGTAGTCCATGCAATAGCAATAACCACCTTGTCTGGATGGCACAGTGGTTAGCACATCTGCTTCGTAAGCAGTAGACCCAGGTTAAAATCCTGGTCAAGCACAATTTTTCGACTTTCCCCACTGATTTAAATCAGTTCACACTCAGGACCAATATCTATAATTCCTATATGTCTTAATTTCTCTTGACTTAACTATAAACCTACCAGGCAGTACACCTGATTTGATAATGGTATATCAAACATTTGTGAAGATGATGTACTTTATATGTTTATGCTTTTTGTCCCAGGTGGAATATTTCCTAAATTAATGGGAATAAAAAAAGATCATGATCAAACAATAGAAACCAAGGACATTGAGACAGTTAAAGACCAGCTGATAGTGCTCATCACGTCACAGCATGCCATGGCACTGTCACATCAGAGTTTATTCACACCATATGACATGTCATAAAGTTTATTAGTATCCAAAGCAAACTTCGTAATGTACATTGTTGACTGATTTTGTGTGGTAAAGTTCTCATAATTGAAACAACATATCAAAACATTGACATTTAGTTGCTACAGAAAATATATACATACAAACCCATCACACAACGTTTATAAAGGAATAAATAGAGTCACTTTACCTTATCCATTATGTTTTGTTTTCTTGGATCAACTGATAACATCACAAACAACTGTATTTTTCTCCTTTATTAGACCTGACATTTTCACTTAAAATGCTGTTGAAAGAAAATTGCATCAACTTATGATCTTATTTATATACAGTGAGGATGTCATCTCTATTCGGTTATTTTAAAACCTAAATAATATTTCGCTTTCAGATCTGACCCCGCTTGTGGAAGAGCACTCAATGGAAAATAGATCCAAGTCGCCACGAAACATTTCCAATTTGCCATGAAAACAACGGAAAATAACAAAGAAGAAGCACAGTGAAAATAGATTAACTTCTGATGGAGTTACCAAGAAACCCTGATGTCACATGTCGTGACCTGGTGGTCCACTGACAGCCTGCGTGAATGCCATCATTTGAAATGCATTGTGGAATGTTTTGACACGATGTTACATGCCAGCCAGTATGATTAGGTCTCAAATCCATCAAATGTAACACATTGCACGCAAAGACTTTTGACCACTGATTGGTGAACTATCATCTTGGAGAATCAGTCATTAAATGATAATTTTGATTATTTACCATATAGCATTACCATTATCTTTAATTAATACTGTCCCCTCAGCTCTAAACACAACAGGTTAAGAACAAGGACGAATCAGAAAAGAAATTTAACTCGCTGGTGTACTCCTTACTTGAATAACTGAGGGATTCTGTGAAAAAGTTATTATGACAAATTTTATACTAACAGTGCCAAAAGATGCTTCTCACAAGCAGGCCTAAATAATTGCTTAAACAGTATTTTATGACAATCTATTATCATTTATCATGAGCACAATTGCACCACAATTACAACACCATGATTAACTACACACAGAATTTTAACACTGCCAAAAGCACTCTCTAAGTCTACAAATGCTATAAACATAAGCTTTCTGTAACCTATCTTGTAAGGTAAGTCGTAGGGTCAGTATTGCCTCGTGTGTCTTTACTATTCTCCAGAATCCAAACTGATCATCTGTAAGGTCGACTTCTATCAGTTTTACCATTCTGCTGTAAAAAATTCATATTAGTATTTTGCAACCATGACTTATTAAACTGATAGTTCACTAGTATTCATACCTGTCAGCATCAGTTTTCTTTGGAATTGGAATATTCCTGTAGGCAATATCTATCTGTCTACTAGTGATACATACTTCTAAATCTTTACATTTGTCCTCTAGCCATTCCTGCTTAACCATTTTGCAATTCCTATTAATATCATTTTTTAGGCGTTTGTAGTGCCGTTTGCCTGCTTCATTTGCTGCATTTTTATATTTTCTCCTTTCATCAATTAATTTCAATACCTCCTATGTCACCGAAGGATTTCTGCTAGGCCTTGTCGTTTTACCTGTTTGATCCTCAGATGCCTTCATTATTTTGTCTCTCAAAGCTAGCCATTCGTCTTCCACTGGATTCCTCTCCCTTTTCTAGTCAGTCGTTCCCTAATGCTGCCTCTGAAACTCAGAAAGTACAGCCACGATTTTTATCTAATAGCCCCTATGAATCAAGACACAAAGGAATTACAATCACTGGCTGTGATTGGGCATTGATTTAAATCACTGGGAAAACTCGAAAATTTGTGGCAGGCAGGGATTCGAACTCAACTCTCCTGCTTAATAGGCAGATGCACTGGGACAAGAGGTACTCCAATAGTAGAGTGTGGATAAGTTGAGAATTTGGGTCTGACAGAAGGCGTGCTGGAGTAGTCCATGCAATAGCAATAACCACCTTGTCTGGATGGCACAGTGGTTAGCACATCTGCTTCGTAAGCAGTAGACCCAGGTTAAAATCCTGGTCAAGCACAATTTTTCGACTTTCCCCACTGATTTAAATCAGTTCACACTCAGGACCAATATCTATAATTCCTATATGTCTTAATTTCTCTTGACTTAACTATAAACCTACCAGGCAGTACACCTGATTTGATAATGGTATATCAAACATTTGTGAAGATGATGTACTTTATATGTTTATGCTTTTTGTCTCAGGTGGAATATTTCCTAAATTAATGGGGTTAAAAAAAGATCATGATCAAACAATAGAAACCAAGGACATTGAGACAGTTAAAGACCAGCTGATAGTGCTCACCACGTCACAGCATGCCATGGCACTGTCACATCAGAGTTTATTCACACCATATGACATGTCATAAAGTTTATCAGTATCCAAAGCAAACTTCGTAATGTACATTGTTGACTGATTTTGTGTGGTAAAGTTCTCATAATTGAAACAACATATCAAAACATTGACATTTAGTTGCTACAGAAAATATATACATACAAACCCATCACACAACGTTTATAAAGGAATAAATAGAGTCACTTTACCTTATCCATTATGTTTTGTTTTCTTGGCTCAACTGATAACATCACAAACAACTGTATTTTTCTCCTTTATTAGACCTGACATTTTCACTTAAAATGCTGTTGAAAGAAAATTGCATCAACTTATGATCTTATTTATATACAGTGAGGATGTCATCTCTATTTGGTTATTTTAAAACCTAAATAATATTTCGCTTTCAGATCTGACCCCGCTTGTGGAAGAGCACTCAATGGAAAATAGATCCAAGTCGCCACGAAACATTTCCAATTTGCCATGAAAACAACGGAAAATAACAAAGAAGAAGTACAGTGAAAATAGATTAACTTCTGATGGAGTTACGAAGAAACCCTGATGTCACATGTCGTGACCTGGTGGTCCACTGACAGCCTGCGTGAATGCCATCATTTGAAATGCATTGTGGAATGTTTTGACATGATGTTACATGCCAGCCAGTATGATTAGGTCTCAAATCCATCAAATGTAACACATTGCACGCAAAGACTTTTGACCACTGATTGGTTAACTATCATCTTGGAGAATCAGTCATTAAATGATAATTTTGATTATTTACCATATAGCATTACCATTATCTTTAATTAATACTGTCCCCTCAGCTCTAAACACAACAGGTTAAGAACAAGGACGAATCAGAAAAGAAATTTAACTCGCTGGTGTACTCCTTACTTGAATAACTGAGGGATTCTGTGAAAAAGTTATTATGACAAATTTTATACTAACAGTGCCAAAAGATGCTTCTCACAAGCAGGCCTAAATAATTGCTTAAACAGTATTTAATGACAATCTATTATCATTTATCATGAGCACAATTGCACCACAATTACAACACCATGATTAGCTACACACAGAATTTTAACACTGCCAAAAGCACTCTCTAAGTCTACAAATGCTATAAACATAAGCTTTCTGTAACCTATCTTGTAAGGCAAGTCGTAGGGTCAGTATTGCCTCATGTGTCTTTACTGTTCTCCAGAATCCAAACTGATCATCTGTAAGGTCGACGTCTACCAGTTTTACCATTCTGCTGTAAAAAATTCATATTAGTATTTTGCAACCATGACTTATTAAACTGATAGTTCACTAGTATTCATACCTGTCAGCATCAGTTTTCTTTGGAATTGGAATATTCCCGTAGGCAATATCTATCTGTCTACTAGTGATACATACTTCTAAATCTTTACATTTGTCCTCTAGCCATTCCTGCTTAACCATTTTGCAATTCCTATTAATATCATTTTTTAGGCGTTTGTAGTGCCGTTTGCCTGCTTCATTTGCTGCATTTTTATATTTTCTCCTTTCATCAATTAATTTCAATACCTCCTATGTCACCGAAGGATTTCTGCTAGGCCTTGTCGTTTTACCTGTTTGATCCTCAGATGCCTTCATTATTTTGTCTCTCAAAGCTAGCCATTCGTCTTCCACTGGATTCCTCTCCCTTTTCTAGTCAGTCGTTCCCTAATGCTGCCTCTGAAACTCAGAAAGTACAGCCACGATTTTTATCTAATAGCCCCTATGAATCAAGACACAAAGGAATTACAATCACTGGCTGTGATTGGGCATTGATTTAAATCACTGGGAAAACTCGAAAATTTGTGGCAGGCAGGGATTCGAACTCAACTCTCCTGCTTAATAGGCAGATGCACTGGGACAAGAGGTACTCCAATAGTAGAGTGTGGATAAGTTGAGAATTTGGGTCTGACAGAAGGCGTGCTGGAGTAGTCCATGCAATAGCAATAACCACCTTGTCTGGATGGCACAGTGGTTAGCACATCTGCTTCGTAAGCAGTAGACCCAGGTTAAAATCCTGGTCAAGCACAATTTTTCGACTTTCCCCACTGATTTAAATCAGTTCACACTCAGGACCAATATCTATAATTCCTATATGTCTTAATTTCTCTTGACTTAACTATAAACCTACCAGGCAGTACACCTGATTTGATAATGGTATATCAAACATTTGTGAAGATGATGTACTTTATATGTTTATGCTTTTTGTCCCAGGTGGAATATTTCCTAAATTAATGGGAATAAAAAAAGATCATGATCAAACAATAGAAACCAAGGACATTGAGACAGTTAAAGACCAGCTGATAGTGCTCACCACGTCACAGCATGCCATGGCACTGTCACATCAGAGTTTATTCACACCATATGACATGTCATAAAGTTTATCAGTATCCAAAGCAAACTTCGTAATGTACATTGTTGACTGATTTTGTGTGGTAAAGTTCTCATAATTGAAACAACATATCAAAACATTGACATTTAGTTGCTACAGAAAATATATACATACAAACCCATCACACAACGTTTATAAAGGAATAAATAGAGTCACTTTACCTTATCCATTATGTTTTGTTTTCTTGGATCAACTGATAACATCACAAACAACTGTATTTTTCTCCTTTATTAGACCTGACATTTTCACTTAAAATGCTGTTGAAAGAAAATTGCATCAACTTATGATCTTATTTATATACAGTGAGGATGTCATCTCTATTTGGTTATTTTAAAACCTAAATAATATTTCGCTTTCAGATCTGACCCCGCTTGTGGAAGAGCACTCAATGGAAAATAGATCCAAGTCGCCACGAAACATTTCCAATTTGCCATGAAAACAACGGAAAATAACAAAGAAGAAGTACAGTGAAAATAGATTAACTTCTGATGGAGTTACCAAGAAACCCTGATGTCACATGTCGTGACCTGGTGGTCCACTGACAGCCTGCGTGAATGCCATCATTTGAAATGCATTGTGGAATGTTTTGACATGATGTTACATGCCAGCCAGTATGATTAGGTCTCAAATCCATCAAATGTAACACATTGCACGCAAAGACTTTTGACCACTGATTGGTGAACTATCATCTTGGAGAATCAGTCATTAAATGATAATTTTGATTATTTACCATATAGCATTACCATTATCTTTAATTAATACTGTCCCCTCAGCTCTAAACACAATAGGTTAAGAACAAGGACGAATCAGAAAAGAAATTTAACTCGCTGGTGTACTCCTTACTTGAATAACTGAGGGATTCTGTGAAAAAGTTATTATGACAAATTTTATACTAACAGTGCCAAAAGATGCTTCTCACAAGCAGGCCTAAATAATTGCTTAAACAGTATTTTATGACAATCTATTATCATTTATCATGAGCACAATTGCACCACAATTACAACACCATGATTAACTACACACAGAATTTTAACACTGCCAAAAGCACTCTCTAAGTCTACAAATGCTATAAACATAAGCTTTCTGTAACCTATCTTGTAAGGTAAGTCGTAGGGTCAGTATTGCCTCGTGTGTCTTTACTATTCTCCAGAATCCAAACTGATCATCTGTAAGGTCGACTTCTACCAGTTTTACCATTCTGCTGTAAAAAATTCATATTAGTATTTTGCAACCATGACTTATTAAACTGATAGTTCACTAGTATTCATACCTGTCAGCATCAGTTTTCTTTGGAATTGGAATATTCCTGTAGGCAATATCTATCTGTCTACTAGTGATACATACTTCTAAATCTTTACATTTGTCCTCTAGCCATTCCTGCTTAACCATTTTGCAATTCCTATTAATATCATTTTTTAGGCGTTTGTAGTGCCGTTTGCCTGCTTCATTTGCTGCATTTTTATATTTTCTCCTTTCATCAATTAATTTCAATACCTCCTATGTCACCGAAGGATTTCTGCTAGGCCTTGTCGTTTTACCTGTTTGATCCTCAGATGCCTTCATTATTTTGTCTCTCAAAGCTAGCCATTCGTCTTCCACTGGATTCCTCTCCCTTTTCTAGTCAGTCGTTCCCTAATGCTGCCTCTGAAACTCAGAAAGTACAGCCACGATTTTTATCTAATAGCCCCTATGAATCAAGACACAAAGGAATTACAATCACTGGCTGTGATTGGGCATTGATTTAAATCACTGGGAAAACTCGAAAATTTGTGGCAGGCAGGGATTCGAACTCAACTCTCCTGCTTAATAGGCAGATGCACTGGGACAAGAGGTACTCCAATAGTAGAGTGTGGATAAGTTGAGAATTTGGGTCTGACAGAAGGCGTGCTGGAGTAGTCCATGCAATAGCAATAACCACCTTGTCTGGATGGCACAGTGGTTAGCACATCTGCTTCGTAAGCAGTAGACCCAGGTTAAAATCCTGGTCAAGCACAATTTTTCGACTTTCCCCACTGATTTAAATCAGTTCACACTCAGGACCAATATCTATAATTCCTATATGTCTTAATTTCTCTTGACTTAACTATAAACCTACCAGGCAGTACACCTGATTTGATAATGGTATATCAAACATTTGTGAAGATGATGTACTTTATATGTTTATGCTTTTTGTCCCAGGTGGAATATTTCCTAAATTAATGGGAATAAAAAAAGATCATGATCAAACAATAGAAACCAAGGACATTGAGACAGTTAAAGACCAGCTGATAGTGCTCACCACGTCACAGCATGCCATGGCACTGTCACATCAGAGTTTATTCACACCATATGACATGTCATAAAGTTTATCAGTATCCAAAGCAAACTTCGTAATGTACATTGTTGACTGATTTTGTGTGGTAAAGTTCTCATAATTGAAACAACATATCAAAACATTGACATTTAGTTGCTACAGAAAATATATACATACAAACCCATCACACAACGTTTATAAAGGAATAAATAGAGTCACTTCACCTTATCCATTATGTTTTGTTTTCTTGGATCAACTGATAACATCACAAACAACTGTATTTTTCTCCTTTATTAGACCTGACATTTTCACTTAAAATGCTGTTGAAAGAAAATTGCATCAACTTATGATCTTATTTATATACAGTGAGGATGTCATCTCTATTTGGTTATTTTAAAACCTAAATAATATTTCGCTTTCAGATCTGACCCCGCTTGTGGAAGAGCACTCAATGGAAAATAGATCCAAGTCGCCACGAAACATTTCCAATTTGCCATGAAAACAACGGAAAATATTAAAGAAGAAGCACAGTGAAAATAGATTAACTTCTGATGGAGTTACGAAGAAACCCTGATGTCACATGTCGTGACCTGGTGGTCCACTGACAGCCTGCGTGAATGCCATCATTTGAAATGCATTGTGGAATGTTTTGACATGATGTTACATGCCAGCCAGTATGATTAGGTCTCAAATCCATCAAATGTAACACATTGCACGCAAAGACTTTTGACCACTGATTGGTGAACTATCATCTTGGAGAATCAGTCATTAAATGATAATTTTGATTATTTACCATATAGCATTACCATTATCTTTAATTAATACTGTCCCCTCAGCTCTAAACACAACAGGTTAAGAACAAGGACGAATCAGAAAAGAAATTTAACTCGCTGGTGTACTCCTTACTTGAATAACTGAGGGATTCTGTGAAAAAGTTATTATGACAAATTTTATACTAACAGTGCCAAAAGATGCTTCTCACAAGCAGGCCTAAATAATTGCTTAAACAGTATTTTATGACAATCTATTATCATTTATCATGAGCACAATTGCACCACAATTACAACACCATGATTAACTACACACAGAATTTTAACACTGCCAAAAGCACTCTCTAAGTCTACAAATGCTATAAACATAAGCTTTCTGTAACCTATCTTGTAAGGTAAGTCGTAGGGTCAGTATTGCCTCGTGTGTCTTTACTATTCTCCAGAATCCAAACTGATCATCTGTAAGGTCGACTTCTACCAGTTTTACCATTCTGCTGTAAAAAATTCATATTAGTATTTTGCAACCATGACTTATTAAACTGATAGTTCACTAGTATTCATGCCTGTCAGCATCAGTTTTCTTTGGAATTGGAATATTCCTGTAGGCAATATCTATCTGTCTACTAGTGATACATACTTCTAAATCTCTACATTTGTCCTCTAGCCATTCCTGCTTAACCATTTTGCAATTCCTATTAATATCATTTTTAGGCGTTTGTAGTGCCGTTTGCCTGCTTCATTTGCTGCATTTTTATATTTTCTCCTTTCATCAATTAATTTCAATACCTCCTATGTCACCGAAGGATTTCTGCTAGGCCTTGTCGTTTTACCTGTTTGATCCTCAGATGCCTTCATTATTTTGTCTCTCAAAGCTAGCCATTCGTCTTCCACTGGATTCCTCTCCCTTTTCTAGTCAGTCGTTCCCTAATGCTGCCTCTGAAACTCAGAAAGTACAGCCACGATTTTTATCTAATAGCCCCTATGAATCAAGACACAAAGGAATTACAATCACTGGCTGTGATTGGGCATTGATTTAAATCACTGGGAAAACTCGAAAATTTGTGGCAGGCAGGGATTCGAACTCAACTCTCCTGCTTAATAGGCAGATGCACTGGGACAAGAGGTACTCCAATAGTAGAGTGTGGATAAGTTGAGAATTTGGGTCTGACAGAAGGCGTGCTGGAGTAGTCCATGCAATAGCAATAACCACCTTGTCTGGATGGCACAGTGGTTAGCACATCTGCTTCGTAAGCAGTAGACCCAGGTTAAAATCCTGGTCAAGCACAATTTTTCGACTTTCCCCACTGATTTAAATCAGTTCACACTCAGGACCAATATCTATAATTCCTATATGTCTTAATTTCTCTTGACTTAACTATAAACCTACCAGGCAGTACACCTGATTTGATAATGGTATATCAAACATTTGTGAAGATGATGTACTTTATATGTTTATGCTTTTTGTCCCAGGTGGAATATTTCCTAAATTAATGGGAATAAAAAAAGATCATGATCAAACAATAGAAACCAAGGACATTGAGACAGTTAAAGACCAGCTGATAGTGCTCACCACGTCACAGCATGCCATGGCACTGTCACATCAGAGTTTATTCACACCATATGACATGTCATAAAGTTTATTAGTATCCAAAGCAAACTTCGTAATGTACATTGTTGACTGATTTTGTGTGGTAAAGTTCTCATAATTGAAACAACATATCAAAACATTGACATTTAGTTGCTACAGAAAATATATACATACAAACCCATCACACAACGTTTATAAAGGAATAAATAGAGTCACTTTACCTTATCCATTATGTTTTGTTTTCTTGGATCAACTGATAACATCACAAACAACTGTGTTTTTCTCCTTTATTAGACCTGACATTTTCACTTAGAATGCTGTTGAAAGAAAATTGCATCAACTTATGATCTTATTTATATACAGTGAGGATGTCATCTCTATTCGGTTATTTTAAAACCTAAATAATATTTCGCTTTCAGATCTGACCCCGCTTGTGGAAGAGCACTCAATGGAAAATAGATCCAAGTCGCCACGAAACATTTCCAATTTGCCATGAAAACAACGGAAAATAACAAAGAAGAAGCACGGTGAAAATAGATTAACTTCTGATGGAGTTACGAAGAAACCCTGATGTCACATGTCGTGACCTGGTGGTCCACTGACAGCCTGCGTGAATGCCATCATTTGAAATGCATTGTGGAATGTTTTGACATGATGTTACATGCCAGCCAGTATGATTAGGTCTCAAATCCATCAAATGTAACACATTGCACGCAAAGACTTTTGACCACTGATTGGTGAACTATCATCTTGGAGAATCAGTCATTAAATGATAATTTTGATTATTTACCATATAGCATTACCATTATCTTTAATTAATACTGTCCCCTCAGCTCTAAACACAACAGGTTAAGAACAAGGACGAATCAGAAAAGAAATTTAATTCGCTGGTGTACTCCTTACTTGAATAACTGAGGGATTCTGTGAAAAAGTTATTATGACAAATTTTATACTAACAGTGCCAAAAGATGCTTCTCACAAGAAGGCCTAAATAATTGCTTTAACAGTATTTTATGACAATCTATTATCATTTATCATGAGCACAATTGCACCACAATTACAACACCATGATTAACTACACACAGAATTTTAACACTGCCAAAAGCACTCTCTAAGTCTACAAATGCTATAAACATAAGCTTTCTGTAACCTATCTTGTAAGGTAAGTCGTAGGGTCAATATTGCCTCGTGTGTCGTTACTATTCTCCAGAATCCAAATTGATCATCTGTAAGGTCGACTTCTATCAGTTTTACCATTCTGCTGTAAAAAATTCATATTAGTATTTTGCAACCATGACTTATTAAACTGATAGTTCACTAGTATTCATACCTGTCAGCATCAGTTTTCTTTGGAATTGGAATATTCCTGTAGGCAATATCTATCTGTCTACTAGTGATACATACTTCTAAATCTTTACATTTGTCCTCTAGCCACTCCTGCTTAACCATTTTGCAATTCCTATTAATATCATTTTTTAGGCGTTTGTAGTGCCGTTTGCCTGCTTCATTTGCTGCATTTTTATATTTTCTCCTTTCATCAATTAATTTCAATACCTCCTATGTCACCGAAGGATTTCTGCTAGGCCTTGTCGTTTTACCTGTTTGATCCTCAGATGCCTTCATTATTTTGTCTCTCAAAGCTAGCCATTCGTCTTCCACTGGATTCCTCACCCTTTTCTAGTCAGTCGTTCCCTAATGCTGCCTCTGAAACTCAGAAAGTACAGCCACGATTTTTATCTAATAGCCCCTATGAATCAAGACACAAAGGAATTACAATCACTGGCTGTGATTGGGCATTGATTTAAATCACTGGGAAAACTCGAAAATTTGTGGCAGGCAGGGATTCGAACTCAACTCTCCTGCTTAATAGGCAGATGCACTGGGACAAGAGGTACTCCAATAGTAGAGTGTGGATAAGTTGAGAATTTGGGTCTGACAGAAGGCGTGCTGGAGTAGTCCATGCAATAGCAATAACCACCTTGTCTGGATGGCACAGTGGTTAGCACATCTGCTTCGTAAGCAGTAGACCCAGGTTAAAATCCTGGTCAAGCACAATTTTTCGACTTTCCCCACTGATTTAAATCAGTTCACACTCAGGACCAATATCTATAATTCCTATATGTCTTAATTTCTCTTGACTTAACTATAAACCTACCAGGCAGTACACCTGATTTGATAATGGTATATCAAACATTTGTGAAGATGATGTACTTTATATGTTTATGCTTTTTGTCTCAGGTGGAATATTTCCTACATTAATGGGGTTAAAAAAAGATCATGATCAAACAATAGAAACCAAGGACATTGAGACAGTTAAAGACCAGCTGATAGTGCTCACCACGTCACAGCATGCCATGGCACTGTCACATCAGAGTTTATTCACACCATATGACATGTCATAAAGTTTATCAGTATCCAAAGCAAACTTCGTAATGTACATTGTTGACTGATTTTGTGTGGTAAAGTTCTCATAATTGAAACAACATATCAAAACATTGACATTTAGTTGCTACAGAAAATATATACATACAAACCCATCACACAACGTTTATAAAGGAATAAATAGAGTCACTTTACCTTATCCATTATGTTTTGTTTTCTTGGATCAACTGATAACATCACAAACAACTGTATTTTTCTCCTTTATTAGACCTGACATTTTCACTTAAAATGCTGTTGAAAGAAAATTGCATCAACTTATGATCTTATTTATATACAGTGAGGATGTCATCTCTATTTGGTTATTTTAAAACCTAAATAATATTTCGCTTTCAGATCTGACCCCGCTTGTGGAAGAGCACTCAATGGAAAATAGATCCAAGTCGCCACGAAACATTTCCAATTTGCCATGAAAACAACGGAAAATAACAAAGAAGAAGTACAGTGAAAATAGATTAACTTCTGATGGAGTTACCAAGAAACCCTGATGTCACATGTCGTGACCTGGTGGTCCACTGACAGCCTGCGTGAATGCCATCATTTGAAATGCATTGTGGAATGTTTTGACATGATGTTACATGCCAGCCAGTATGATTAGGTCTCAAATCCATCAAATGTAACACACTGCACGCAAAGACTTTTGACCACTGATTGGTGAACTATCATCTTGGAGAATCAGTCATTAAATGATAATTTTGATTATTTACCATATAGCATTACCATTATCTTTAATTAATACTGTCCCCTCAGCTCTAAACACAATAGGTTAAGAACAAGGACGAATCAGAAAAGAAATTTAACTCGCTGGTGTACTCCTTACTTGAATAACTGAGGGATTCTGTGAAAAAGTTATTATGACAAATTTTATACTAACAGTGCCAAAAGATGCTTCTCACAAGCAGGCCTAAATAATTGCTTTAACAGTATTTTATGACAATCTATTATCATTTATCATGAGCACAATTGCACCACAATTACAACACCATGATTAACTACACACAGAATTTTAACACTGCCAAAAGCACTCTCTAAGTCTACAAATGCTATAAACATAAGCTTTCTGTAACCTATCTTGTAAGGTAAGTCGTAGGGTCAGTATTGCCTCGTGTGTCTTTACTATTCTCCAGAATCCAAACTGATCATCTGTAAGGTCGACTTCTACCAGTTTTACCATTCTGCTGTAAAAAATTCATATTAGTATTTTGCAACCATGACTTATTAAACTGATAGTTCACTAGTATTCATACCTGTCAGCATCAGTTTTCTTTGGAATTGGAATATTCCTGTAGGCAATATCTATCTGTCTACTAGTGATACATACTTCTAAATCTTTACATTTGTCCTCTAGCCATTCCTGCTTAACCATTTTGCAATTCCTATTAATATCATTTTTTAGGCGTTTGTAGTGCCGTTTGCCTGCTTCATTTGCTGCATTTTTATATTTTCTCCTTTCATCAATTAATTTCAATACCTCCTATGTCACCGAAGGATTTCTGCTAGGCCTTGTCGTTTTACCTGTTTGATCCTCAGATGCCTTCATTATTTTGTCTCTCAAAGCTAGCCATTCGTCTTCCACTGGATTCCTCTCCCTTTTCTAGTCAGTCGTTCCCTAATGCTGCCTCTGAAACTCAGAAAGTACAGCCACGATTTTTATCTAATAGCCCCTATGAATCAAGACACAAAGGAATTACAATCACTGGCTGTGATTGGGCATTGATTTAAATCACTGGGAAAACTCGAAAATTTGTGGCAGGCAGGGATTCGAACTCAACTCTCCTGCTTAATAGGCAGATGCACTGGGACAAGAGGTACTCCAATAGTAGAGTGTGGATAAGTTGAGAATTTGGGTCTGACAGAAGGCGTGCTGGAGTAGTCCATGCAATAGCAATAACCACCTTGTCTGGATGGCACAGTGGTTAGCACATCTGCTTCGTAAGCAGTAGACCCAGGTTAAAATCCTGGTCAAGCACAATTTTTCGACTTTCCCCACTGATTTAAATCAGTTCACACTCAGGACCAATATCTATAATTCCTATATGTCTTAATTTCTCTTGACTTAACTATAAACCTACCAGGCAGTACACCTGATTTGATAATGGTATATCAAACATTTGTGAAGATGATGTACTTTATATGTTTATGCTTTTTGTCTCAGGTGGAATATTTCCTAAATTAATGGGGTTAAAAAAAGATCATGATCAAACAATAGAAACCAAGGACATTGAGACAGTTAAAGACCAGCTGATAGTGCTCACCACGTCACAGCATGCCATGGCACTGTCACATCAGAGTTTATTCACACCATATGACATGTCATAAAGTTTATCAGTATCCAAAGCAAACTTCGTAATGTACATTGTTGACTGATTTTGTGTGGTAAAGTTCTCATAATTGAAACAACATATCAAAACATTGACATTTAGTTGCTACAGAAAATATATACATACAAACCCATCACACAATGTTTATAAAGGAATAAATAGAGTCACTTTACCTTATCCATTATGTTTTGTTTTCTTGGATCAACTGATAACATCACAAACAACTGTATTTTTCTCCTTTATTAGACCTGACATTTTCACTTAAAATGCTGTTGAAAGAAAATTGCATCAACTTATGATCTTATTTATATACAGTGAGGATGTCATCTCTATTTGGTTATTTTAAAACCTAAATAATATTTCGCTTTCAGATCTGACCCCGCTTGTGGAAGAGCACTCAATGGAAAATAGATCCAAGTCGCCACGAAACATTTCCAATTTGCCATGAAAACAACGGAAAATAACAAAGAAGAAGCACGCTGAAAATAGATTAACTTCTGATGGAGTTACCAAGAAACCCTGATGTCACATGTCGTGACCTGGTGGTCCACTGACAGCCTGCGTGAATGCCATCATTTGAAATGCATTGTGGAATGTTTTGACATGATGTTACATGCCAGCCAGTATGATTAGGTCTCAAATCCATCAAATGTAACACATTGCACGCAAAGACTTTTGACCACTGATTGGTGAACTATCATCTTGGAGAATCAGTCATTAAATGATAATTTTGATTATTTACCATATAGCATTACCATTATCTTTAATTAATACTGTCCCCTCAGCTCTAAACACAACAGGTTAAGAACAAGGACGAATCAGAAAAGAAATTTAACTCGCTGGTGTACTCCTTACTTGAATAACTGAGGGATTCTGTGAAAAAGTTATTATGACAAATTTTATACTAACAGTGCCAAAAGATGCTTCTCACAAGCAGGCCTAAATAATTGCTTAAACAGTATTTAATGACAATCTATTATCATTTATCATGAGCACAATTGCACCACAATTACAACACCATGATTAGCTACACACAGAATTTTAACACTGCCAAAAGCACTCTCTAAGTCTACAAATGCTATAAACATAAGCTTTCTGTAACCTATCTTGTAAGGTAAGTCGTAGGGTCAGTATTGCCTCGTGTGTCTTTACTATTCTCCAGAATCCAAACTGATCATCTGTAAGGTCGACTTCTACCAGTTTTATCATTCTGCTGTAAAAAATTCATATTAGTATTTTGCAACCATGACTTATTAAACTGATAGTTCACTAGTATTCATACCTGTCAGCATCAGTTTTCTTTGGAATTGGAATATTCCTGTAGGCAATATCTATCTGTCTACTAGTGATACATACTTCTAAATCTTTACATTTGTCCTCTAGCCATTCCTGCTTAACCATTTTGCAATTCCTATTAATATCATTTTTTAGGCGTTTGTAGTGCTGTTTGCCTGCTTCATTTGCTGCATTTTTATATTTTCTCCTTTCATCAATTAATTTCAATACCTCCTATGTCACCGAAGGATTTCTGCTAGGCCTTGTCGTTTTACCTGTTTGATCCTCAGATGCCTTCATTATTTTGTCTCTCAAAGCTAGCCATTCGTCTTCCACTGGATTCCTCTCCCTTTTCTAGTTAGTCGTTCCCTAATGCTGCCTCTGAAACTCAGAAAGTACAGCCACGATTTTTATCTAATAGCCCCTATGAATCAAGACACAAAGGAATTACAATCACTGGCTGTGATTGGGCATTGATTTAAATCACTGGGAAAACTCGAAAATTTGTGGCAGGCAGGGATTCGAACTCAACTCTCCTGCTTAATAGGCAGATGCACTGGGACAAGAGGTACTCCAATAGCAGAGTGTGGATAAGTTGAGAATTTGGGTCTGACAGAAGGCGTGCTGGAGTAGTCCATGCAATAGCAATAACCACCTTGTCTGGATGGCACAGTGGTTAGCACATCTGCTTCGTAAGCAGTAGACCCAGTTTAAAATCCTGGTCAAGCACAATTTTTCGACTTTCCCCACTGATTTAAATCAGTTCACACTCAGGACCAATATCTATAATTCCTATATGTCTTAATTTCTCTTGACTTAACTATAAACCTACCAGGCAGTACACCTGATTTGATAATGGTATATCAAACATTTGTGAAGATGATGTACTTTATATGTTTATGCTTTTTGTCCCAGGTGGAATATTTCCTAAATTAATGGGGTTAAAAAAGATCATGATCAAACAATAGAAACCAAGGACATTGAGACAGTTAAAGACCAGCTGATAGTGCTCACCACATCACAGCATGCCATGGCACTGTCACATCAGAGTTTATTCACACCATATGACATGTCATAAAGTTTATTAGTATCCAAAGCAAACTTCGTAATGTACATTGTTGACTGATTTTGTGTGGTAAAGTTCTCATAATTGAAACAACATATCAAAACATTGACATTTAGTTGCTACAGAAAATATATACATACAAACCCATCACACAACGTTTATAAAGGAATAAATAGAGTCACTTTACCTTATCCATTATGTTTTGTTTTCTTGGATCAACTGATAACATCACAAACAACTGTATTTTTCTCCTTTATTAGACCTGACATTTTCACTTAAAATGCTGTTGAAAGAAAATTGCATCAACTTATGATCTTATTTATATACAGTGAGGATGTCATCTCTATTCGGTTATTTTAAAACCTAAATAATATTTCGCTTTCAGATCTGACCCCGCTTGTGGAAGAGCACTCAATGGAAAATAGATCCAAGTCGCCACGAAACATTTCCAATTTGCCATGAAAACAACGGAAAATAACAAAGAAGAAGCACGGTGAAAATAGATTAACTTCTGATGGAGTTACCAAGAAACCCTGATGTCACATGTCGTGACCTGGTGGTCCACTGACAGCCTGCGTGAATGCCATCATTTGAAATGCATTGTGGAATGTTTTGACATGATGTTACATGCCAGCCAGTATGATTAGGTCTCAAATCCATCAAATGTAACACATTGCACGCAAAGACTTTTGACCACTGATTGGTGAACTATCATCTTGGAGAATCAGTCATTAAATGATAATTTTGATTATTTACCATATAGCATTACCATTATCTTTAATTAATACTGTCCCCTCAGCTCTAAACACAACAGGTTAAGAACAAGGACGAATCAGAAAAGAAATTTAACTCGCTGGTGTACTCCTTACTTGAATAACTGAGGGATTCTGTGAAAAAGTTATTATGACAAATTTTATACTAACAGTGCCAAAAGATGCTTCTCACAAGCAGGCCTAAATAATTGCTTAAACAGTATTTAATGACAATCTATTATCATTTATCATGAGCACAATTGCACCACAATTACAACACCATGATTAGCTACACACAGAATTTTAACACTGCCAAAAGCACTCTCTAAGTCTACAAATGCTATAAACATAAGCTTTCTGTAACCTATCTTGTAAGGTAAGTCGTAGGGTCAGTATTGCCTCGTGTGTCTTTACTATTCTCCAGAATCCAAACTGATCATCTGTAAGGTCGACTTCTACCAGTTTTACCATTCTGCTGTAAAAAATTCATATTAGTATTTTGCAACCATGACTTATTAAACTGATAGTTCACTAGTATTCATACCTGTCAGCATCAGTTTTCTTTGGAATTGGAATATTCCTATCTGTCTACTAGTGATACATACTTCTAAATCTTTACATTTGTCCTCTAGCCATTCCTGCTTAACCATTTTGCAATTCCTATTAATATCATTTTTAGGCGTTTGTAGTGCCGTTTGCCTGCTTCATTTGCTGCATTTTTATATTTTCTCCTTTCATCAATTAATTTCAATACCTCCTATGTCACCGAAGGATTTCTGCTAGGCCTTGTCGTTTTACCTGTTTGATCCTCAGATGCCTTCATTATTTTGTCTCTCAAAGCTAGCCATTCGTCTTCCACTGGATTCCTCTCCCTTTTCTAGTCAGTCGTTCCCTAATGCTGCCTCTGAAACTCAGAAAGTACAGCCACGATTTTTATCTAATAGCCCCTATGAATCAAGACACAAAGGAATTACAATCACTGGCTGTGATTGGGCATTGATTTAAATCACTGGGAAAACTCGAAAATTTGTGGCAGGCAGGGATTCGAACTCAACTCTCCTGCTTAATAGGCAGATGCACTGGGACAAGAGGTACTCCAATAGTAGAGTGTGGATAAGTTGAGAATTTGGGTCTGACAGAAGGCGTGCTGGAGTAGTCCATGCAATAGCAATAACCACCTTGTCTGGATGGCACAGTGGTTAGCACATCTGCTTCGTAAGCAGTAGACCCAGGTTAAAATCCTGGTCAAGCACAATTTTTCGACTTTCCCCACTGATTTAAATCAGTTCACACTCAGGACCAATATCTATAATTCCTATATGTCTTAATTTCTCTTGACTTAACTATAAACCTACCAGGCAGTACACCTGATTTGATAATGGTATATCAAACATTTGTGAAGATGATGTACTTTATATGTGTATGCTTTTTGTCCCAGGTGGCATATTTCCTAAATTAATGGGGTTAAAAAAAGATCATGATCAAACAATAGAAACCAAGGACATTGAGACAGTTAAAGACCAGCTGATAGTGCTCACCACGTCACAGCATGCCATGGCATTGTCACATCAGAGTTTATTCAAACCATATGACATGTCATAAAGTTTATTAGTATCCAAAGCAAACTTCGTAATGTACATTGTTGACTGATTTTGTGTGGTAAAGTTCTCATAATTGAAACAACATATCAAAACATTGACATTTAGTTGCTACAGAAAATATATACATACAAACCCATCACACAACGTTTATAAAGGAATAAATAGAGTCACTTTACCTTATCCATTATGTTTTGTTTTCTTGGATCAACTGATAACATCACAAACAACTGTATTTTTCTCCTTTATTAGACCTGACATTTTCACTTAAAATGCTGTTGAAAGAAAATTGCATCAACTTATGATCTTATTTATATACAGTGAGGATGTCATCTCTATTCGGTTATTTTAAAACCTAAATAATATTTCGCTTTCAGATCTGACCCCGCTTGTGGAAGAGCACTCAATGGAAAATAGATCCAAGTCGCCACGAAACATTTCCAATTTGCCATGAAAACAACGGAAAATAACAAAGAAGAAGCACGGTGAAAATAGATTAACTTCTGATGGAGTTACCAAGAAACCCTGACGTCACATGTCGTGACCTGGTGGTCCACTGACAGCCTGCGTGAATGCCATCATTTGAAATGCATTGTGGAATGTTTTGATATGATGTTACATGCCAGCCAGTATGATTAGGTCTCAAATCCATCAAATGTAACACATTGCACGCAAAGACTTTTGACCACTGATTGGTGAACTATCATCTTGGAGAATCAGTCATTAAATGATAATTTTGATTATTTACCATATAGCATTACCATTATCTTTAATTAATACTGTCCCCTCAGCTCTAAACACAACAGGTTAAGAACAAGGACGAATCAGAAAAGAAATTTAACTCGCTGGTGTATCCCTTACTTGAATAACTGAGGGATTCTGTGAAAAAGTTATTATGACAAATCTTATACTAACGCTGATATGCCAAATGAATACAGAAAAGATAACTTTTCTGCAAAACAAGCCAATGATAACAATATTTCTCAGTCCAGTAACAAATGTAAATCAGTTTGGAAAATAATTATATGAAAAACAGGGCATATTGAAGAAAATGTACCTGTTCCTCTAAGTGTAGATGAGCTAAATAATAGTTTCATAAATTCTGCAGATTCTCATTACAGATGAAAATAATTTAGATGACATTGTAATTCACGAGAAGCAGAGGTGCCAATAGACTTGCCTCAGTATGCTGTCAGACAGTTGAGCAACTTCAGAACAGAAGACAGACATGGTTTCTCTAATTTTAGCCTAAAAAGTTATGGATACACAATAGGTGTTATAAGTATTCCACTGTCTTAGCTCATCAATAGTATGTTTAGTGAGGGAATATTTCCAAAGTGTCTCGAGGTGAGAACTGCCTTGTCGCTATACAAAAATGGAAAAAGAAATTTGCCCCAAAATTACAGACCTATGGCAAGAGTACCATTAATATAGAAACTAACTGAAACGTCAATGACAGACCATTTAATGATCCTTCTGAGTTATACAACCTGCTTAACAAGGCCTAGTACGGGTTCCAAAGTGGGCTCTCAACAATTAAGGTACTTCAAGAAGTTGTATTATCAGTACTACATGGTTATGAAAAGAGGCAGCAAACATATACCACACTAGTATATTTAATCAAGGCATTTGACACTATCTCACAGAACATTTTAATTGATAAACTTGAAAGTTGTGGAATAATTAAAACAAAACTAGCGCTATTGAAATTGTGTTTGACAAGCAGACAGCTAATGTTTCGCATGTTTAAAAAAGAAATTGACATTGTCGAAGTGAAACATGGAGTCCCACAAGAATCTGTATTGGCACCTTTCTTATTAATTGTTTATGTGGATGACATGCCCAAATTATCATCATATAAATATGTGATTTATGCCAATGACACAATGTTTATCACATTGAATAATGATATGAATGTTGTTGAACTCATGAACGAATCTATGACGGAAAATATAGCTCAGTGTTTCCATGAAAACAGTTTGATGTTACATAACAATAAAACTGTACACACCATATTTTCCCTTAGAAATCTTTATAATGGACAAAATGAACTCAACCATTCTCTAATACAGTTATTTTGCAAGTAACACAACATGTACTGAGAAAAGTTAAGTAGTAACTTAGCAAGTGTTTTGTGTCACCTAAAGATTGTGTAAATCAAGAGCTTATGCTTGTGGCATACTATGCCTTTCTCCATATAAACTTAAATTATGGAAAATATTTTTGGGAAACTCTGCTGATTAAAGAGAAGTTTTCTCCTGGCAGAAGAAAATCGTAGTGTGTAATTTTGGTTTAAGTGTCTTATCTTCCACAGACAGCACTTTACTGAGCAGAAAATACAGCCCCCCATCAATGCATACCCAAAGGACTTACACGAGTCAAACATAACATATACATGTATGAAAGGAGATCCCTCATGTTGAAACAGAAACAAGAATTTACTGGACATTCCTTGAACTCAACAAAGAAAAGCAAAAAAAAAAAACTACATGTTGGCAAAATATTTTCAACAGTATACCATGTGACACAATGGAATTGTGTAAAAATCAAATGAGGCTGGTGGTAAATGCATTGTTGAAAGAAACACCGTACTTTAAAGTAAATACATTTAGATATAATGAAAAAATGATGAACTTTTGTACATGTGATTCTGAAAAAATAAAATTAGAACTTATAACATACAGCCTACTTTGTAATCTAAGTAATCTGCATAAAGAAACTAATTATACAATGCGTGCTAGATAAGCAATACCTATCAATCTATCTCTCTGTCTACCTTCTATTTGTTTGAATATATATAAATTGACATCCTTTGTCATGCTTTCTGTCTGTATGTTTGGGCTACTCTAAAGGACTACCATAGGGACTTTGATTCAGTTTTGACTACTAGATAGACTAATTCACGAGGAACGTTTTCGTGTATAATTTACAAATATTTTATGGAAACTGGCTATATTATGGCGTATTAAGGTGAAAACAATATCGTTTCCACCTACCAGTATAGCCGCCATGACTCCAGAGAGCAGTGAAGTTTGCCAAAAATTTGTTGTGGGTCTGGTAGTCTAGGGGAATGTGTACTTGGAAACTGAAAGGCTTGAGGATGAAATCACAGGTGAACCACTTATTTTTCACTTTTTCTTGAAACCTAGCATTTGCTTCTCGATGATGTGGGATTCTACAAAAACGAAAAGTGATTCTAATTCCATGTTGCATTGTGGGTCTCCTATCTGCAGTTGGATAGTGGGTTAGGGACATGTAGCTCGTCAAAGTGACTTTCATTTAAAACACTTACCATTAAACTGTATGACATTATCCTCAGAATCTATACTTCTATATATATATATATATATATATATATATACACTCCTGGAAATGGAAAAAAGAACACATTGACACCGGTGTATCAGACCCACCATACTTGCTCCGGACACTGCGAGAGGGCTGTACAAGCAATGATCACACGCACGGCACAGCGGACACACCAGGAACCACAGTGTTGGCCGTCGAATGGCGCTAGCTGCGCAGAATTTGTGCACCGCCGCCGTCAGTGTCAGCCAGTTTGCCGTGGCATACGGAGCTCCATCGCAGTCTTTAACACTGGTAGCATCCCGCGACAGCGTGGACGTGAACCGTACGTGCAGTTGACGGACTTTGAGCGAGGGCATATAGTGGGCATGCGGGAGGCCGGGTGGACGTACTGCCGAATTGCTCAACACGTGGGGCGTGAGGTCTCCACAGTACATCGATGTTGTCGCCAGTGGTCGGCGGAAGGTGCACGTGCCCGTCGACCTGGGACCGGACCGCAGCGACGCACGGATGCACGCCAAGATCGTAGGATCCTACGCAGTGCCGTAGGGGACCGCACCGCCACTTCCCAGCAAATTAGGGACACTGTTGCTCCTGGGGTATCGGCGAGGACCATTCGCAACCGTCTCCATGAAGCTGGGCTATGGTCCCGCACACCGTTAGGCCGTCTTCCGCTCACGCTCCAACATCATGCAGCCCGCCTCCAGTGGTGTCGCGACAGGCGTGAATGGAGGGACGAATGGAGACGTGTCGTCTTCAGCGATGAGAGTCGCTTCTGCCTTGGTGCCAATGATGGTCGTATGCGTGTTTGGCGCCATGCAGGTGAGCGCCACAATCAGGACTGCATACGACCAAGGCACACAGGGCCAACACCCGGCATCATGATGTGGGGAGCGATCTCCTACACTGGCCGTACACCACTGGTGATCGTTGAGGGGACACTGAATAGTGCACGGTACATCCAAACCGTCATCGAACCCATCGTTCTACCATTCCTAGACCGGCAAGGGAACTTGCTGTTCCAACAGGACAATGCACGTCCGCATGTATCCCGTGCCACCCAACGTGCTCTAGAAGGTGTAAGTCAACTACCCTGGCCAGCAAGATCTCTGGATCTGTCCCCCAGTGAGCATGTTTGGGACTGGATGAAGCGTCGTCTCACGCGGTCTGCACGTCCAGCACAAACGCTGGTCCAACTGAGGCGCCAGGTCGAAATGGCATGGCAAGCCGTTCCACAGGACTACATTCACCATCTCTACGATCGTCTCCATGGGAGAATAGCAGCCTGCATTGCTGCGAAAGGTGGATATACTCTGTACTAGTGCCGACATTGTGCATGCTATGTTGCCTGTGTCTATGTGCCTGTGGTTCTGTCAGTGTGATCATGTGATGTATCTGACCCCAGGAATGTGTCAATAAAGTTTCCCCTTCCTGGGACAATGAATTCACGGTGTTCTTATTTCAATTTCCAGGAGTGTGTGTATATATATATATATATATATATATATATATATATATATATATATATATATATATATTCTCCTTCCATACATATTAAGTCTCACAATTCGAAATCAGAGAGAACACGAAGGGTCGGTCTTAAATACTGGGCATATTATCTGCCATTTACAAAGAGAGTACCAGTAATGGTATCTCCAATAATTCCGCACTAAACATTAACATTCCATGAACTTTGATGCTCTGTCTGTTGCAGCTGCAATTTGCGTGAAAATGTTGTGAGATGAAGTGGCCATTTGGATGCACTTTAATAATCTTTCTTGTCATGACCACACTTTCATTTCTTCCAAAAACATTTTACTGGTTTCGACTTTCCGTCATTTTCAAAGGCTACAAAGTACAACAAAAAATGGTATCAGTAGACATGAGAATATGATACATTTCAACACTGATAAGAAACATATTATAACGAGTAGAATATGGCTTCCTAGCTTACCAGTGTTATGTCAGTCATATAAAATTGTTCATTAGATATATTCTATCACGTCAACATTCTCAGTCACGAGACTAATGGAAACTGCTAGCAAGGGAAAATTTTTGGAAGCCAAGTGGACTAAACCAATAGGCGGTGCTGGGTCATGATACACACTGCAATTTGTTATTGCGTACAGCCACACATACCAGTGTTATATCATATGAAACAATTTTATCGGTAAACACGGAAATCACTTAACAATGTTTTACAAAAAGGTATTTCTTTACAAAACAATGTGTAAAAGATTTTTTGAGTGGTCTGTTAAGAAAAAAAGCTTGTATTTTTTATTAACAACTTACAGCATATGAATTACAGTCATCAGTAAAAGTTCATAAATATTTAATAAAAGTTAAAATTATAGAGATTACTGGAAGGCTGGAAGGGAACTCGTTAAAGTTGGCACACTTAAGATAATCTACATAAGATCTTCTGTGGTTGTATCACCATGAAATTGTTTTCTGTGAATAACAAACATTGTAGAACACCATGATGGGGGGGGGGGGGCAGGAGAGGTTACGGGGTACACAATATTAATCTTGGAGTATTAAAAAGTCCTGTAAAATTGTTTGTATTAGTATGACTACAAATGATTATATAATGACAACTTCAGACAAAACAGCACGAAAGCGTTGTGGAACATCTATGGTAGCGCTTTTGTTAAGAGTGTCCAACTTGTGCCATGTAGCGTCAAGCACTGAGCAACGGCTTATAAGCTTACTATACAGAATCACAAAACTATTCCAACAGTAAAAAAACAGCAGAAAATTAGGATAAGTTTGACATAGAACGGAACATTCACTGAACGTGCAGTAAATAAATGCAGGAAGCATAATATCAGTTTAGCGCTGAAAACTTATAGTAAATTAGGGAATAACTTGCGTCACTCGACTGAGGTCAGGCGTGATAAGTATGAAGGCATGGGAGTTTACAGGATCAAGTGTGTTGATTGCAAAAAATTTTGTATGGCACAGACTGCTTGGTCCTTCAAAAAACGTTTTAGAGAGCATACATATGGCAGCAATGAAGGCTGTATAAAAAAGGCATCTTTTATGAAACAGCCACTGGTTAGGCGAAATTCAAACTAATATTTAAAATTCTGTCCAACGCCCCAAAGGGTCTGTTATTAAATATGCTTGAGGAATTGCATATTTCTCAGTGTAAAACAAAATTTTCGTCAGAAATTCTAAACGAACAAATAGATTTCACCAAGAACTGGTTCTTCAGTCTACTTACGGAGCGCTCGGTTGGCGCTTGAGTAGACAGCGACACACTACCATTCGTCGCTACATAGTATTCTTTTTCTGATAAATGGCGTACTATTCTTTATCATAACCCCAAACTGTGCACGTTTGTGTGGCTTCCTCCTGCGTTTCGTTTTATGCACAAGATGAGTAAAAGTGTAATTACGTACTACATATCTAGTGTCATTCACAAGGACTGGTTATAATCTGATACATAAGCTGTTGCTCAGCACTTGACACTACTAACTGTATGTGGATTTTATGTAAACATGTCTCATTAAACTCTTCCTTTTTTTATATTTTAACTCCATTTGCTTCTCCCTTCTCATGTGTACATTTCATCTTTTGTCCCCCATTATATATACATGATGTTCTCCTGTTGTATTTCATGTAATATCTTGGCTGAAGAACAGTGAGAAAAAAAAGCGCTTGACACTACCTTGGATCAATCCTTCAAAACCTCAGGCAATCATAATAGGACTAACCAACCCCCCCCCCCTCCCCCACCTGGGTCCATGATTTCTACCTCACCATCTACAACCTTCCTATGCAACTTACTCCCACCTTGAAATACCTTGGCTTCACCCTTGACTGTCACCTCACCTGGACGCCCCATTTCCTCACCATCCAACGCAAAGCTCACAATAGAATCCACCTCCTGAGACTCCTGTCTGGCTGGATATGAGGTTGCATCCTTCCACCATCCTTCATACCTACAAATGTTTGATCCATCCCATACTTTGTTACGCCAGTGTCAGTTGGATCTCCACCGCTCCTAAATTCTATAAAGCCTTCCAAATCCTTAAACACCATTTGTGCCGCCTTGCTTTCCGTATCCATCTCCCATCCCCCACAAGGATCCTCTATGACCTCATCCCTTTCCCACATCTCCTCCTTTTCCATGAACACATCCGTATTCTCTACACGAAGTACCGCCTCAATCACTCTCATCCCCCAGTGTATCCTTTACTCTCCACTCCACGTCTACTGCCATACCTCTGCTAATCTGCCCCACCTCTCTGCATCTCCACACCCTCCGTCTCCTCTCCCAAAGGAACTTTCGTCGTCTACCCGCCCCATATATGTGCCTCGCCGAGCTATTTATCCTTCCTTCCAACTCTGACCCTCTTCTTCCCTCATCCTGTCCCCTCCTCCCTAGGGCTCCCTCTCCTTTCTCTCCCCCTCTGCTCTTCCCCCCTCCTACCCTCTATCCTTCCTTCCTTCTCCTTTCCCAGTCCTTGCGCTCCTCCCTGGGCTGCTATCTTCCCCACCCACCATGTGCTCTGTCCCTCAGTGTGCTACTGGATCCCCCTCCCCTCCACCCCTTCCAGTTCCTCCTCCTCCATCGACCCCTCTACTCTCCCTCCTCTTCCCTCTTTCCCTCCTCTCTTGCCAACCCTCTCTTGGCAGTTCCTTTCAGTTTTAATCTAGTTACTCTCCGCCATGTTTCAGTCCTCGCCATCTGTGTTACATGCCTCCGATGAGCCCTAATTTCTTATATCTTATCTTCATGGTCTTTGTGCGCTGTGTATGTTGGTGGCAGGAGAATCGTTCGTCAGTCAGCTTCAAATATCGGTTCTCTAAATTTTCTCAACAGTTTCCCGAAAATAACGTCGCCTTCCCTTCAGGGATTCCCATTTGAATTCCCGAAGCATCCCATAACATTGACCTGTTGCTCAAAACTACCGGTAACGAATCTAGCAGCCCAGCTCTGAATTACTTCGATGTTTTTCTTCAATCAGACCTGGTACTAATCCCAAACACTCGAGTTGTACTCAAGAACAGGTCGCGCCAGCGGTCTATATGCGGTCTCCTTTACAGGTTAACCACTCTTTCCTAAAATTCTCCCAATAAACCAAAGCTGACCATTAGCCTCCCCTAGCAGTTTTCCGTATTGACTGATGAAATTGTTTTGTACCATGTAGCGACGATAATTGTGGCTGTAGACAAAAACAAACTGCAACGTGTAGAACGTACCCAGCGCCGCCTAGTGGTTTAGTCCACTTGGCTTCCAAAAATTTTCCCTTGGTAGCAGTTTGCGCTTGGCTCGTGTCAGAGAATGCTGACGTGATACAATGTGTCTAATGAACAATTTTATATGACTGACATAACACTGATAAGCTAGGTTGATTCAAATGGCTCTGAGCACTATGGGACTCAACTTCTGAGGTCATTAGTCCCCTAGAACTTAGAACTAGTTAAACCTAACTAACCTAAGGACATCACACACACCCATGCCCGAGGCAGGATTCGAACCTGCGACCGTAGCAGTCGCGCGGTTCCTGACTGAGCGCCTCGAACCGCTAGACCACCGCGGCCGGCGATAAGCTAGGAAGCTGTATTCTAGTCGTTGTAATACGTCTCTTGTCAGTGGTCAAAAGTATCATATTTTCATACCTTCTGATGCCAGTTTTGTATTGTATTTTGTAGCCTTTGAAAATGACGGAAAATCAAAATGCTTAATGTGTTTTTGGAAAAAGTTAAAGTGTGGGCAATACATAAGAAAAGTTACTAAAGTGCTACCTGTCGGAGGCATCGTGAATTGTTGATGGACCAATACAGCATATTTCTCATACTGACAATTCGTTTGTTGGAGAATGACCCCTCGTCGGTAAAAAGAACATCTGAGAAGAAATTAGAGTTGGGCAGAACTTGTCAGTCAGCCCACGGTTAAAATTGAACCCCATTGTTGAAGTCATTTCCCCGAAATTCTTTGTGTAAATGAATATGGTAAGGATGGGATTTATAGCGTTGCAGAATGCGACGTGCACTTATTTTCGAGACACCAACTTCATGTTGAATTCTTCGTGTGCTGACTTGAGGATTCACGGCAGTGAGCACACTGGCGCCAGCAGCTTCGTCTGTTCGTGTTCTATGACGATTTGAAGGTCTTGCATTTATACTTTCCGTTTCACATTGACAGGAATCAGACGATAAACATCCAGCGAGAAGGCGATGGCTTGTCAGGGAATCGTCTGCTGTACAATTGGTGTCCCTGGACATGATTTCGCCCACCTACAGCAAGTTACAGTGCAGGTGTGTATAGTAGAGCACACGATAGACATAATAACATAATAATCATAATGCTCTATTGAACATGAAAATGCAAGTTTCTGAATTATTTCCTATCAACGTACTTGCTCTGTAGATCAGCGGCATTTCCACCTTATCGTTCTGTCTGTACACCATACTGCTTTACACAACAAAATTGCATACACAATATGTACTGCCGGCATCCAGACACTAGGTTACTCTGATGCACAATTGCACTGATACATAGTGTACTGTACGCTAAAATATCAACAAGTGAGGTGCTTTGGGGGAGAGGAGGACCTGTGTTTACATGAGCTAGAAATCATGCACAAACCCCACACTTCTACTACAGCAGTACGTTGGGTACATAATGTGTGTAATCAAGGCAGTAAACAGCCCAGTTCCTTCACAACCTATGTACTCTTTATCACTTACACATCTGCGTTTTATTGGCAAAAATGGTACGGTGTGATAAATTTTTAATGGCTCTTGGAGAGGGTAAGTGTATTCATGAATAAAATGTACGTGGTTCCACTAAAAAAAAATTATCCTTTACCCAGCATCTCCTACATCTGTCGGGATACATAAAATGTATACACTCAGCAAGAACTAACCAAATGGGATACCCTGTATATGCACTTTCACTCATAACTTTACCTAAATTAATAAACCCTAATAAGAAAGCTCGTTTATCTTACTTGAACTCATTTTAAGATCCAGAGTCTATAGCATGTGGGAGACTGCCAAGGATATTGTCATTACTGAACCTGTGGGCAGAGCAATATTTTTCGAAAGTTTTTGGTGTGCTCGATACTATTCATCACACTCTCAATCTCATAGATACATGTTCAATATTATTCGCATCCCGAAATATTGCACAGTAATGTTGGCAGTCTAGGGGCTGGTTAAGAGCCACCCATTAGCTAGAAATCATTGCTGGGTACCGCTCTCATCACTGCTGGAAGTGCCATAGCTCACAGCCATGACATGTCGCTCCAAACAGCAGTGAAATATGAAACAGATACATTCAAGCTTCGTGAGAACTTTCCGACTCAAGTGTCACTCGAGTGTGCATATCAAAATACCTACAATAGTTTCTGAGATTATCTTTCACATGCAGGCAGAAATATCTAGTGGGACTTAATACGTATGAAAGGAGAATATATGTATAGAAGTATAGATTCTGATGATGATGTCACATGGTTTAATGATAAATGCTTTAAATGAAAGTCACTTTGGCGAGTTGCATGTCCCTAACCCAAAATCCAACTGCAGAAAGGAGACCTACAGTGTAACATGAAATTAGAATCACGTTTCGTTTTTGCAGAATCCCACATCATCGAGAAGCGAATGCTAGGTTGAAAGTAAAAGTGAAAAATAAGTAGTCCACCTGTGATTCCACGCTCCAGCCTTTCAGTTTCCAGGTACACACTTCCCATAGACTACCAAGCCCACCACAAATTTTTGGCAAACTTCACTGCTCTCTGGAGTCACGGCGGCTACACTGGTAGGTGGAAACGGTATTGTTTTCACTTTAATTCACCATAATATAGCCAATTTCCATGAAATATTTGTAAATTATATACAAAAACGTTCCTTGTGAATTAGTCTATCTATTAGGCAAAACTGGATCAAAATCCCTATGGTAGTCCTTTAGATTAGCTCAAACATACAGATGGAAAGCATGACACAGGACGTCAATTTATATATATTCAAACAGATAGAAGGTAGACAGAGAGATAGATAGGTATTGCTTATCTTGCACTCATTGCATAATTTGCTGCTTTATGCAGATTACTGTATTATCTACATCTGCAGGATTACATAAAACGTATACTCTCAGCAAGAACTACCTTACGATTTTAAAAGCACTAATTGAAACAATTTAATGCATCAGAAAAAAAGTTATTTTGAGTAAGCAAGATAAATGGGACATCCTCCGAAGCGCCAAAGAAACTGGTGTAGGTATGCATATTCAAATACAGAGATATGTAAACAGGCAGAATACCGTGCTGTGGTCGGCAACGACTATATGGGACAACAAATGTCTAGCGCAGTTGTTAGATCGGTTACTGCTGCGACAATAGCGGGTTACCAAGACTTAAGTGAGTTCGAACGTGGTGTTATAGTCGGCGCGATGGGACACAGCATCTCTGAGATAGCGATGAAGTAGGGATTTTCCCGTATGACCATTTCACCTGTGTACTGTGATTATCAGAAATCCGTTAAAACATCAAATCTCCGACATCGCTGCTGCCGGAAAATGATCCTGCAAGAAAGGGACCAACGACGACTGAAGAGAATCGTTCAACGTGACAGAAGGGCAACCCTTCTACAAACTATTGCACATTGCAATTCTGGACCATCAACAAGTGTCAGCGTGCTAAAGATTCAACGAAACATCATCGATACGGGCTTTCAGAGCTGAGGGCCCACTCGTTTACCGTTGATGACTGCACAACACAAAGCTCTAAGCCTCACCTGGACCCGTCAACACCAACATTTGTCTGTTGACGACTGGAAACATGTTGCCTGGTTGGACGAGTCTTGTTTCAAATTGTATAGAGCATATGGACGTGTATTAGTATGGAGACAACCTCATGAAACTATGGACCCTGTATGTCAGCAGGGGACTGTTCAAGCTGGTGGAGGTCCTGTAATGGTGTGGGACATGTGCAGTTGGAGTGATGTGGGACCCCTGATACATCTAGATACGACTCTGACAGGTGACATGTACGTAAGCATCCTGTCTGATCACCTGCATTGTCTATTGTGCATTCTGACGGACTTGGGAAATTCCAGCAGGACAGTGCGACACCCCACATATCCCGAATTGCTACAGAGTGGCTGCAGGAACACTCTCTGAGTTTAAACACTTCCACTGCCCACCAAACTCCCCAAACATGAACATTATCGAGCGGATCTGGGATGCCTTGCAACGTGCTGTTCAGAAGAGATCTGCATCCCCTCTTACTCTTATGGTTTTATGGATAGCGCTGCAGGACTCATGTTGTCATTTCCCTCCAGTTCTACTTCAGACATTAGTTGAGTCCACGCCACGCGGGATAGTGGGGCGATCTCGAGGGCCTTGTCAGGGTCCGTGCGGCTCCCCACGCCGGAGGTTCGAATCCTCCCTCGGGCATGGGTGTATGTGTTGTCCATAGTGTAAGTTTGTTTGAGTTAGATTAAGTACTGTGTGGGCTAAGGGACCAATGACACCTCAGCAGTTTCGTCCCATAAGACCTTACCACAAATTTTCAAATTTTCGAGGTAAGGCCATGTTGTGTTGTGGTACTTCTGCGTGCTCGCGGGGGCCCTACACGATATATATATATAACAATCCCTAAATCGACAGTACTGTGATTAGCACTGTAAGGCTACAGTTGCCTAAATGAGAGGTTTAGCAGAATAACTTATATTAGTGTATGGGAATTTCGTAATTAATAAAAACCGTGTACTCCAGAATCCATGGCTGGAGGGGGAGTAAGTGCCATTGTCTGTGGACGCCTTATGTCTGGTGTGGGGACAACCATTTCCAGTAATGTCTCAAATGCTGGACCATCAACATGTAAAAAGGTATGGTAATCTTTTTTTTTTTGTTCAAACTTAATTCCCTGAACAAATTTTCATGAGTGATATTTACCGCTCCTTGAACCAAATTTTCATCCACCTTTTTTTCTACCTGCAACAATGTAGAGCAATTATGGCAGCAGTAGCCTTTTCATCGTCCAACATTCCGAACCACAATATTATTGCACAATATTACTGACAATATTATTGAGCATTATCGGCAGAGCTTCAGTAAAATTTCACAGTATTATTGACCATGTTGAAGACGCTTTATAACCAGTAAAAAGCACAAAGTGGACCTGCAAACGCCCCACCTAGTGATGAATGACTAGACATGATGTTTGGAACAACTCCGCTCACAGCCGGTAAAAATGTTGCTCATAAAAACACAACCGGTTTCGCGGCCTAAAACCGCATCATTATGTGCGACCCACACGGTAAAAAGAAAGTACAATGTCACCACATTTTGTGGACATTAAAATTAATAAAGGTATGTCTAAAATATATTCACAACATTAAAAGATCATAGGCATACCCATCGCTCCTAGTCAAAATTTACTATTCAGGGAATATCGTCAATACTATTATGAGCGAAAGGTAAAGAAGACGTGCTCCATTCTTTAAAATTAACCTGCATGTAAAAATAAAAAGTAAATATTTTATAGTGACCAGACTCTAAAAAGTTTTTAAAAAAGGGACCGGACTGGCGATAAAAATTGTCACTGCAACGTGATTAGTCGCGGCATTATACAATTTAGAATGTGGAAAGTATTAGGTGGCAGTGTCTTATCTATGTGATGGCAGGGCAGCTGAGTGCAGGGCAAAGCAAAAGTGGACCGCAGGAATGACAGAGGCTGGCTTGCTGGCAGAACGGATGCTATCCATGTGGTCAGCGTGACATCATATACTCATGACCGTAGGCCTCGCTCATGACTAGGAGCAAGAATAATACACAATTGCATAACACACTAACACCTTATCATACAAAGAGTCAAAATTAGCCAGAATGCTATGGTACTTTAATTCCAATTGGTTATTCAATGCAAACTGTGAGTTTTAATATTTATATCTAAAAATTTCTGCTTTCTCTAATATATTCAGAACATGTCTTTTCTTTTTCACGAAGTATTTTTAAATTTTTGAGGGGGTTTTGATGTTATGTCCCTTCTCGCGTAAATTTAATATCCTCAAAATGTGGTGACACTGTACTTTGCTTTTTACCGTGTAGGTTGCACCTTAGGCCACGAAACCGGTTGTGTTTTTATAAACAAAAATTTTACCTGCTGTTAGCGGAGTTCTTCCTAACATCATGCCTTCCAACAACTGCAGTTGCCTGGAATATAAAACAGTTTGTGAATGATCAGACTCGGCGGCGCGGAATTTTTTATAACCCGCTCACTTTATTAGGATGGCTGCGGTATGTTATACGGAAGTGATGATATTCACTTACCTAAAGTTGTTCTCAGAACTACAATCATAGCTCTAGGCACATGCCCATAAACAAAATTACCTCTACACCGCGTAAGTTGTCCGACCGTAATACTTAGTGGTACCCACGCGAAGTTGGATCAGGTCGCTAGTCTATGTAATAATATTTATACAAGGTGTCTCTCCTACGAGTCATCAGACGTATTTTACCTGGTGCTTGGGCAGATATTTGCAATGTCCACGGAAAGCATCCGTTTGTTTTCCATTACAAACAAAATGATCTTTAATGCGGTATTTTAATGGGACATTCAATGGAGTGGCCCTGAATAACTCTTGTGCGGAATTTGTTTTATCGATATGTACATTATTAACTGTGACAGTAAAACACGAAGACAAACAAGTACTCCAGTAGCGATAGCACCACCCTTGGCTGCACTGCCTGCTACCGCCACACAGCAGTGCTTCTCAAACGCTGATTGTTCTTTGTGTCAATGTTATCCTGAGTACACGCGTATTGAGATACCTTGAACATAATGACCTCCTCCATGTCAGCCAGTATAGATTCCGAGAACGTAGTGGGTGGAGGCAGTCAGGTACATTTCTCGATTTTCGAAAATCATTTGACCCAATGCCAATAGCTACGCTTATTATCAAGAGTTGATCATACGGAGTATCAAGCGAAATCTGTGACTGAATTGAGATTTAATAGATGGAGAAGATACTGCATGTTATCCCAGATGGAAAGTCATCAACAGATGTAAAAATTACTTTGGATTTGCGCGTGTATATTCATGTTTTATATTACTGGCCTCATGGACTTTTCGCAGATGATAAAGTAATTTATAATGAAGTACTGTCTGAAAGAAGTGTACAAGTATTTAGTCAGATCTTGATAAGATTTCAGGGGGTGCAAAGATTGGCAACTTGCTTTAAATGTTCAGAAACTTAAAACTGCGCCTGTCAGAAAACGATACAACGTAGTGTCCTAACGACTATAATGTCATGGGTATAGGAGGTGGCAGACTTCGGTTTATTTGTTAGAATACCTGGGAAATGCATTTAGTCCACAAAGGCGATTGCTTACAGATCACTAGAATATTGCTCAAGTGTATGGGAGGCGTACCAAATAGGACTAATAAGGGACATTGTATACAGAAAAGGCAGCACGAATAGTCAAAGGTTTATTTGACCCACGGGAGAGCGTCAGGGAGATGCTGAGAGAGCTGAACTGGCAGACTCTTAAAGATAGACGTAAACGACCCTGTGAAAGCCTACTTACAAAATTTCAATAACTGGCTTTAAATTATGATTGTAGACTACAGTTCCGTACTTATTGCTTTCGTAGGGATTATGGCGACAAGATAGAGTAACTACAGCATGCACAGAAGTATTCAAAGAGTCATTCTTCCCACGCTCCATATGTGAAAGATACAGGAAAAGGTTATAATAACTGATACAATGAAACGTACCCTTTATCATGCTGTTCTCCCTTCGACCATAGATACTAGTAGACTGGCCTTGCTGTGCAGAAGCTATGGGGCTAGTGTTGCTCCAACATAAACCACGTGACTGTTGGCAAAACGTGGCGGGATTTCAAATCAGCGATCTGCCATCCTATGTTTGTATCGGATTTTCCCCACATTTCTCAATTGACTGCCAAACGCTTCAAACAAAAACTACTTTTTTATTTGTGAAAAATTATGCCAGAACTACATTTGACCTGGATTTGTTCAAAGTACCATTTATAAAATCTAACAAATACATCGAACGCCACTCTGGTGGGCAGCGGGACGAAATTACTATAAACTATCAATTATAGTAAAATGTCGTTAAAATTCTTTTAAACAGTAAGAGTGGGCTCGTGTCAAAACTTTAAACATTGTATTCGCCACGTTTCGAGCTCTAGTGACTTATAAAAGAAAATGGGCTATGGGAATTATGTCAACTATAGGTGTCAAAATTGTTTACTTTAGGAGCAGGTCCATTTTAGAGTATCAATTTTAGGTGCACTTCAAAGGTTCAGTTTCCACTATTTTTACAAAAGTTTAAACTATCAGTTTAAAAAAAATGATATTTTAGATGAAAGGTGAGACTTTGCAGTTTCAGAAAATAATTTTGGAGCCTAGGCTTAAAAATGACAGACACTGTAAATACAAATTGTGGACATACATTGTAAATAATAACTAACCTATCAAAACACTTCTCTGCGAAGTGCTTCGAGCAAAGGCACGTATGTGCAAACGGCTTAAAGTTTTTCCGTTTCAGGGCCTGTATCCAAAGCTGCCTTCGGTTTTCATCCTTACGGAACCTATGAGTAGGAACGAGAAACGATTATACTTACTTCTGTAACCGAACTATCACAGATACTTCCCAAAATGTAATATGAGTCTGACTTTACAGGCATCACTTTCAACACTTTAATTTACGTGTTACTCTATTTCAAGTGTAAAAAACATATAAAAGTTACTTCAGCAGATTTCAATAAACGCATCTGCACTATCATAGAAACACTTACACGTGAAATGTAATGCCATTTCCCAGACAAAACGCTGAGTACAGCCATAAGCGCAACACGAAACAACCGTGTTTTGCCAGCATTCACGTAACTTCAGCCCAGAGATGTTGGAGCCACGAAAATGACGTCAGGGCCAGTCTATTATATTTATGGTCGAAGAGTTCTCCCAACAGTGGTTTGCAGAATGTTGATGTACGTTATCGAACTACGTTTAGTATCGATACCACTTACTATTGTTTGACAGTTCGATTATTTGTTTACCATCGATTGTGTTCAACTGTCAGTAATCAGTAATGTTTTGGAGTTGGGCGTGTTGAGTTGCGTTCTGACATTCGTGATATGTTTATTGTTGGAGAATGTGAGATAACAGATGTGGTTGATAGGTTCAATGATAAAATCGTTTCTATCCATGTCAGGTTAGTGTGGGCCCGTTTATGGACTGGCAGTTTCTTCAACTGTATTGTCATAAATGTTGCGACTTTTTCTTCGTTAAGTCATGTGATGAAAACATGACTTTTAGAACGCGAAAGTTTATATTTGCTAGTTTTTGTTGAAAAAAATTAGTGGCTTCTATATGTCTAGCGTAGAATTAATGTGACTTAATACGCTCAGCGTCCCACACAAATAAATATTTAGTGATGGTTGTAGTGTATTAAAATTATTAGAGTAGTTAATTCTAAGTACATGCTCTGAAAGTTGTCTCGGTCTTGGACCACAGATGGGTGCATTTCTGATAGATATGCAGTCGACGTTGACAGCGGATAAGTTAACGTATTATAAGATCGAGACAGGTTCAGTAAATTTCTTTTAAATTAATTTTATTGGCGTTTTGCTCTTCAGTGAATTCAGCGGCGAAGTTAGTGAAAAAGAATATCTGTTAGGGAAACGATATTGCTGATAGGTGTCCACTTTGTGGTGTAGCACTGTACAGTGATGGATAGCACGAAGATTTATTGTAATGTCTCTAAATTTATTTACAGCCCCTCTATCGGTAACACGTCCATTGTAATGCCGAGTAAAAAATTGCAGAAACAAAGACTGAATGACTATACTAGTTTATGAAGGAGATGGTGGTTGATTGTTATTAACTTTACGTCGAGAGAAATCATTGATTTTTTTTAATATGTAATCGATAATAGTGCCCTTATTTGCTTATATTATACAAGTTATCTGTGACTTGTCAACCTTTTCTACCAGCAGTTAAAAGGAGGTTTGTTCAATGTAAATGTATATGTTCAGCTATGTTTATTTTACACATTTTCCAAAGCGAATGATAAAATAATCCCCTTCAGCCGTGAATCAACATTTGTCATGTTTACGTAAACAAACCATCAGTAATTAAATCTGAAATTGTGCTTATTTTGTATAGTTATCTATACTTCATACAGTGCAGAAAATTGAATTACTGTATTTGAGTGTTATTTGATGATAGAAAATCCCAATGTTCTTAACCTTTGGTCTTAACAGGTTGACCAAATGAGGTGGTGCAGTGGGGAGGCACAGTCCTCTTATTTGCGAGGCTAATGGCTCAAATCCCAGTGTAGCCATTGAGATTTAAGTTTTCTGTGAATTCCCCAAATTGCTTTAAGGCAAATGGTGCAACAGTTCCTTTGGAAGGACAAGGCTGAATTCCATCCACAATTTGAACTTTTGCTTCCTCTCCAATGATATCATCACCAGTGGCATGTTGAACCTTTAGATAAATACAATTTGAACAGACTGCAGTGTGAACCTGAACTCCACCAATAAAATTTTGGCCAATGGTAATGGATATTTTCTGAATATTTTTATGTAAGGGACCTGTGGTATTCTGTGGCTTATTAGAGTAATTCAGTTTCATATGGTTTCTTATCCTCATTTACCTTTGTAACTGTGTTACACTGAAAATATCTGCAGAACAGTGCACACATCAATGGTATGCACTGTGTATCTTGTTTGGAAAGAAAGTTCCATTCACTGATGGCACCGTACTTGCTGTTGACAACTGTGATACCCACTTTACTCTTCATGCTCAAGCTTGCATTCAGTATTGGTCAGTTCTATCTTGGTTTTGTTTTTCCAACACTGTTAGTTGTACATTTACAGTCATAAACAGCAAAATAGGTTTACTGAGGAAGACTATGCCAATATGGACCTTGTGTGTGGGTTTATTGAACTCTGCAGAAGTGTGCCACAATGATGCTACACAAAGCTGTTCCTGCAGTGATGGCAACCACATCACAGTCCTTCTTTGTGCACATAGGTGCCTTTGTGAAACTGCATCCTTCCATGTTTTAGTGATAGAACTGTTGTGAACTAATTTTTGCAGCATCAATGACAAATGTGGTAATGAACTGAATAAGTCATATTATTATTCATTTAATGATCGATGAACAGTTGTTGTTCTTCTACAAAAAGTCTTTTGTGTAAGACAGGTTCGGGCGTTTTCTCCAGGATTTTTTGTGGACTTCTGATACAAATTTTGTAAAGTAATTCTAATTGGTATTATGTTATTCATCTTAAAAACACACACACACACACACACACACAATTAGAGTGTACTTTCTATATTAATTCACTAACTGTGAATTCCGTGGTTTCAGTTGTATTACGTATAGATCTGCTGCCCAATAGTGGCATGTGAAAATTTGGGCTGGATTGGGGCTTGAACCTGGATAGTAGATCTATACCTAATATGGCTGCTGTCAAGGAATTCACAGTCGGCGAATTAATTTCAAAAACATTTCTTACAGCTGTGAATCGCCAACATTGTTTGTTCTTTCAGAATATATGTAAAAATTAGAGGGGTCACGATGATTAAGAGGAGGGGTGACACAAGTACACACCACCGGGGAAGGTGGCATAATGGTAAGACACAGGACTCGCATTTGAAAGGACAGCAGTTAAAATACCACTCTGTCCATCCAGATTTAGGTTTTTCTTGATTTTCCTAAATCATTTTGAGCAACTGCCGGGATCCTACATTTGAAAGCTTCACATTCCGGCTACGATGGTCCAGTGGAGATCAACCGACTGCCCATGGCGTCATTGGATGTGGTATAGAGGGGTGTGAGGTCAGCACATCACTCTCCTGGCTGTCGTCAGCTTTCTTTATCTTGGAGCTGCTACTTCTATTTCAAGCAGTACTTCAGTTGGCCTCCTGAGGCTGAGTGCCCTCTGGTCCATTCCTGCCACCAAGGAAGAGTCCCTGGCAATAGTGGGAATTGATCCTGGGTCCTCTGCATAACAGCTGGTCATTCTGGCCACTGAGAAGACGCCTTTGAAATAGCATGACCAATTCACTTCCCCAAACTGAGCTTGTACTCCATCTCATACTACCTCATTGTTGTCAGGATGTTGGATCCTAGTCTTTCTGCCTTCATTACATCCATAGTTTTACATAAGCTAAAAATACCTCCTTTGTGATCCTAACTGACAAGCATCTCAAACATCAGCCCAGTTTATCAGAGTTTAGTTTCAATAATGCTGTAATTCATGAGTGGGGACCAGTTAGTGCCATCAGTTCTATTTTCTGTAAGCTATTTATATACTTCGGGCAACGGCCTTACCGCAGTGCTACACCAGTTTCCATGAGATCACCAAAGTCAAGCACTGTCGGGCATGGTCGGCACTTGGATGAGTGACCATCCAGGCCGCCATGCGCTGTTGCCATTTTTCAGGGTGCACTCAGCCTCGTGATGCCAATTGAGGAGCTACTCAACTGAATAGTAGTGGCTTCGGTCAACCAGTAGGCCACTCGTGGCCTGAAGATGGAGTGCTTATTTATTTATTTACTCCACAAATGATGAAATCTGAATGTAAGAAGGAACAATGGGATGAGGTGTAAAATTAGTATTCATGTATGGAACTTATTAAACTGACACTTATGGGACGTATGACTTTGGTTTTATCGTATTGGGCTCCTCTTGCGTTAGCTTTTTATTTCTCTGATTTGAATTCCTCATTTGAAAATATTTTTGTTCAGTTTCTCTTTCTTACTATCAGTGTTCACTGATTTGTCTAATTCCCTGGCTATTAAGTTGTTTTGCATGATAGCCTTGAAGTATCTTTTTCCACAGGAATTTACAGGATTTAGTGGAGAGCTGTGTGTGTTCCTGAAGGCATCCTAATGAATGATGTGTGACTGAGGTAAGCAATTTATCATCTTCTCCTAAACATGTCAAGTTACTCTGTGGATCAGAGTTCATGTTGAACTGCATATTTCTCATGAATGCTCTGATGTTAAGTTTCACGGATTGGAGGAAGGCAAGGCTACATTTCGCAAGTGGTTGTCTTCTGTCTAAGTGGTTATCTTTGAGATTAGTGGTTTAGGGTTGACTGGTTGTCTCTACACATGTGTATCTTTACTGGAGTAAAAGTTTAGGAAAAATTTTCATTTCGCCTGCAGGTAGTCGTTAAGCAGTTATCTCGAGTGAGGTGGTGAAGTGGTTAGCCCACTTGACTCGCATTTGGCAGGATGACAGTTGAAACCATTATTTCACACACCAAGGATTGCATCTGCAGCTACTTTGGCAAGGTAGTTGTTGTTATATTAGGTATTGATTGTTTTGGAGGGGGAGGGGAGGTGTGAAGGAGACTAGGAAGTGTCTGGCTGTGCACAGAAAGAATAGAATAAGTATTTTAACATTACAAGTGTATTGAATTTATTCCCTCTACGTCTTTAGCTGCTGCACTTATTAAATCAATGTTACAGGTTTTCTGGTGACTTCAAAAAGACCCCCTGCGGGTTAGGGGGTTAGAATAGGCCCGCGGGATTCCTGCCTGTCGTAAGAGACAACTAAAAGGAGTCTCAAACATTTCAGCCTATATTTGATGGTCCCCTCTCGGTTTTGATCTCCATATTTCCAAATTCTTCCGAAGAGCGAGCCAATTGGGGAAGGGCGCCTTACATGGTGCATTGTGTCCATCATGCATTGAGACCTTTAGCCAGCTTTCTCGTTGTTGCATTGCCGTCCCGCTCGTTCTCCATCTCTTGGGCAAGGATACATTCCTGGGTGCAATTTCCACCATGCACTGTGCAGTGTTGCTTTTTGTGGAGACGACGACCATAGACTTCCTTGCACCTAATATCCAGCACGGTAGCCAGTCCATTGTGGTGGGGCCGCCATGTACCCTGTTGGTCATAGTCCCCTGACAACACAGGGACCGCTCTGCTGATGCCTGCACTGTTAACTCCCCACGTATGCCAAGGAGTAGATGCCTGTCTCCCTGGGGCATCGGGACTCCCGGCAATGGCCATCCTGCCAGGTGGTCAGAGTGGGTGGCATCAGGGCGGGTGACCCGCAGTGAAGCATGGTACATCATCTCTTGCTGGTGGCCAGCCGTCAGCAGTCTCTAAGCGTTCTCAGGCTCAATTCAACACTCAGAAATAGGATCCCAAATTGTTCCCCTCGCTGGCCACACTGTGGGAGGAGCGTAAGGCTCAGAATGGCAGTGACACTTATTCATCCCGGTTCCTAGTTTTTACGAGAGCTGATGGGGAGTCTTTCATGTCAACGAAGCCTCAATTCTTCATAGAGCATTTAGAGGACAAGTTTGGGGAGGTGGAGGGCTTGTCCAAAATGCACTCTGGGTCAGTGTTGATAAAAACGGAATCTTCTGCCCAGTCACAAAGGTTACTTGCTTGTGACAAGTTGGGGGATGTTTGTTACCATCACAGCTCATAAGAGCTTAAATATCGTCCAGGGTGTTATTTTCCATAGGGACCTTCTTTTGTAGTCTGATGACGAGCTGCACGCCCATTTAGTGTGTCAAGGTGTTCATTTCCTCCGGCGCGTTCATTGGGGTCCGAAGGATAATCAGATTGCTACTGGTGCCTTCATCCTGGCCTTCGAGGGTGATACATTACCAGAGAAGTTCAAGGTGATGGTCTACCACTGTGATGTCAAGCTCTGTATCCCTCCACCGATGCGGTGCTGGAAGTTCGGCCATATGTCTTCCTGCTGTACTTCCAGCCTTACATGTCAAGATTGCGGACACCCATCACGTCCCAATACTCCATGTGCCCCGCCTCCCATCTGTGTCAACTGTGGGGAGCATCCTTCACCTTGCTCGCCAGACTGCATGATCTTACAGAAAGAGGGGAAAATCATGGAATATAAGACCCTGGACTGACTGACCTGTACTGAGGCTAAGAGGAAATATGAATGACTCCATCCTGTGTGAATGACTTCCTCATATGCTGGTGCTACAACAGCCATGATAGCCCCATCAGTTCAGCGAATTCCAGTCAGCTCACCGAGCCGTACAACTCCACATGCCCCCTAGCCTATGGGGGGCACTACCCACCCTGTCGCTTTGAGACCACCTACCTCAGGAGCAACACCCCCCACCCATTGGGGACGTCCGTCCCTGCTTCTAACCCGGAGAAGTGTCCAACTTCTTTGGCTCCTCTCACTCTCAAGGGGTCCCTTGGGTCCCTCCCTTCCCAGGTTTCCACAAGTGGGAAGGATGATGCCTGGCAGTGGCATAAGTGCCCACAAGCAGCTGGTCGTAGTGCTTCAGTGAAGCCCTCCTAGCTAGTGAAACCCAAGGAGCAGCGAGAAAAATCCAAGATGACCTTTAAGACGAAGGAACTTGAGATGGCACCCGCCCCACCCCATCCTTCAAGCTCTGCGTCTGAGGGCGAGGTAGAGATTATGACTTCCACTGAGGTCCTAGATCTCACTGGACTCTCAGACACAATGGATGTCACTCGCACAGGTACTCAATAGGTGGCAGCAGGTGACCCAGCGGCGTAATCTGCCTCCTCGTTCCCTTCACGCCTTCCCTACGGACAGTGTCATCCTCCAGTGGAACTGCAGCGGCTTTTTCCACCATCTTGCTGAGCACTGACAACTTCTCAGCCTTCACCCTTTCCTCTGCATTGTTCTTCAGGAAACTTGGTTTCCGGCGATGTGAACCACCGCACTCCGTGGCTATCGGGGTTATTATAAGAACCGGGCAGCTTATGAGAGGGTATCTGGTGGCATCTGCATCTGTGTCCTTCACTCCCTTTACAGCAAGTCTGTCCCTCAATGAACACCTTTAGAAGCTGTCGCTGTTCGGGTGTGGACGCCTCAGGCTGTTACTGTCTGCAGTCTCTATCTTTCACCGGATGGTGATGTCCCACAGCATGTCCTGACTGTGCTGATAGCTCAATTGCCACCACCTTTTCTGTTACTGGGCGACTTCAACGCCCATAACCCTCCTTGGGGTGGATCAGTGGCAACAGGTTGAGGCAGCATCATTGAGCAAGTATTGGCACAGCTCGACCTTTCTCCTTTAAATAATGGTGCCTTCACACATTTCAGTGTGACGCATGGCATGTACTCAGCCATTGACCTTTCGATCTTCAGCCCTAGCCTATTACCATTTGTCAAATGGAGTATGCATGACGACTTGTGTGGTAGTGACCACTTTCCAATCTTTCTGTCACTGCCACAGCATCACTCTTCTGGGCGCCGCTGCAGATGGGCTATCAATAAGGCTCACTGGGACTTTTTCACCTCCACTGCCGCTATTGAGCCTCTTTCCAATGATGCCATTGATGCGGTGGTTCATTTGGTCACCACCGGCATCGTTACTGCCACAGAATGTGCCATTCCCTGTTCTCCTGGGTCCCCTTGGCGGAGGACTGTGCCTTGGTGGCCGCCCGAGATCGCTGAGGTGATTAAAGATCACAGGCAGGCACTCCAGCATCACAAGGGGCATCTCTCATTGGAACACCTCATCGCCTTTAAACTGCTCCGCGTGCGAGCCGCCGCCTCATTCGCCAATGCCAGCAGGAGTGCTGGGAAAGGTATGTCTCCACCATTGGCCTCCGTATCTCTCCATCGCAGGTTTGGGCCAAGATTAGGCGACTCTATGGCTATCGGACCCCCATCAGCGTACCTGCGCTTTCAATGAATGGAGCAGTCTGTACTGACTGTGATACAGTCTGTACTGACTGACACAATTGCAAACTGCTTAGTGGAGCATTTTGCTCAGAGTTCCGCTTCTGTGAATTACCCACTGGCCTTCCACTCCCTGAAAGAGCGGCTGGAACATTGGAACCTTTCATTTCAAATGCGCCACCCTGAATCGTACAATACTCCATTCAGTGAGTGGGAATTCCAAACTGCCCTAGCCGCTTGCCCTGATATGGCTCCTGGGCCAGTTCGCATCCACTGTCAGATGCTCAAACACCTCTTGGTGCACTGCCAGTGATGCCTCCTAGACCTTTTCAACTGTATCTGGTTGAGGATGAGTTCCCGTCTCAATGGCAGGAAAGCGTCGTAATCCCTGTGTTGAAACCAGGCAAGAACCCAAGGGAGTTGGACAACTACCGCCCCATTAGCCTCAGCAACATTCTTTGCAAGTTGCTCGAACGCATGGTGAGCCCGAGGTTGAGTTGGCTACTTGAGTCTTGGGGCCTTCTGGCTCCGTCTCAGGGTGGGTTCTGTAAGGGCTGCTCGGCCGCCAATAATATTGTGTGCCTGGAGTCTGCCATGCGTATGGCCTTTGCCCACCGTCAGCATCTGGTCGCTGTCTTTTTTGACATGCGAATGGTATATGGTACAACATGGTGACATCACATCCTCTCTACTCTTCATGGTTGGGGTCTTCGGGGTCCGCTCTTGATTTTCATACAAAATTTTTTGTCGCTCTGTTCCTTCCGTGTGCAAGTTGCGGTCTCCCATAGTTCCTTCCGAATTCAGGAGAATGGGGTACAGCGAGGATCTGTCTTAAGTGTCTGCCTCTTTTTGATTGCAATTAATGGGCTCGCTGTGGTGGTGGGAATGTCTGTCTCAGCTTCCTTGTATGCTGATGATTTCTGCCTATACTATAGCTCCACTGGCATTGCAGCTGCTGAATGGCAACTACAGAGTGCTATCTGAAAGGCGCAGTCTTGGGCTGTAGCACATGGCTACCAGTTTTCGGCTGCCAAGACTTGCGTTATGGATTTCTGCCGGCGACGCAATGTTCACCCTGAGCCACGGCTTTATCTTGACGGTGAACCTCTTGCTGTAGTGGAGATGCATCGGTTTTTGGGATTGGTTTTTGATACCCGGTTGACTTGGCTCCCTCATATTCGGCAGCTTAAGCAGACGTGCTGGCGGCGTCTTAACGCTCTTCGTTGCTTGAGTCACACCAGCTAGGGTGCCGATTGGTCTACCCTTCTACGGCTGTACCAGGCATTAATTCAGTCCCGTCTAGATTATAGGAGCCTGGCTTATGGTTCAGCATCCCCATCCACATTGCGGTTGCTGGACCCCATCCTTCAGAGCGGGATCCGACTCGCCACTGGAGGTTTCCGGACAAGCCCTGTCAACAGCATACTTGTGGAGGCAGGTGTACCTCCATTGCAGTTCCAGTGCCAATGATTACTGGCCACTTATGCTACACACGTTTGTAGCTTGTCCAGGCATCTCAGTTATCATCTCCTGTCCCCTCAGTCGGTCGTCCATCTTCTGGAACGGTGGCACCGGTCAGGGTGTACGATCGTGGTTCGCGTCAGAGCTCTTCTCTCTAGGCTTGAGGTTTTCCATCTTCTACCTCTTTTTCTGGGCCTCTCTGCGTATACCCCAGTGGTGTGTGACCCGCCCATGCCTTCGGCTCGATTTGGCACAGAACGCGAAGGACTTAGTCCCTCCTGAGGCCCTCCGCCGCCGCTTGTTTTCAATCCTTACCGTGTTTCAAGGCTCCGACGTTGTCTATACTGACGGTTTGATGGTTGCTGGTCGTGTTGGTTATGCTCTTACTGTAGGGGATTATTATTAACAACACTCATTGTGGGCTGGCTGCAGTGTTTTCACTGCCAAGCTGGTCGCCATCTCTCGTGCCCTAGAGTATATCCGCTCCTGCTCAGGTGAGTCCTTAGTTATCTGTAGTTGACTCCCTGAGTGGTTTACGAGCTATCGACCAGTGTTTCCCTCTCTCTTGTCTGGTGATGGGTATCCAGGGGTCCCTCCATACTCTCGCCCATTGCGGCCGCTCTGTGGTCTTTGTGTGGACCCTGGGTCACGTAGGCATCCCGGGAATTGAATGTGTTGACCCACTGGCCAAACAGGCTGTCGGTGCACCAGCCTTGGAGATTGGACTTTCGGAGAGTGACCTCAGGTCAGTTTTGTGGCAGATGGTACTTCGCACCTGGGGTGAAGAATGGCGCGCCCTTCCTTCACCCAACAAACTTCAGGCCATCAAGAAGGCTACTGGTGCGTGGCGCTCCTCCTTGCAGGTCTCTCGCAAGGACTCTGTTGTCCTCTGCTGGCTGCGCATTGGCCACACCTGGATGACGCATAGCTATTTATTGCGCTGCGAGGACCCACCTTTATGTCGCTGCGGGTCAGCGTTGACTGTGGTCCACATCTTGTTGGACTGCCCACTTTTAACTTGTCTCAGGCAGATGCTTGCGCTGCCTGATACGCTTCCTGCTCTTTTATCAGATGACGTTGCGATGGCAGATTTATTCGTGCAGGGGTTTTTATCGCTTGATCTAAGTGTTTGTCCTTGTTTTGTGTTGAGTCTGGCCTTTGGCCTACGATTTGAGACTGGGGTTTTTAGTGTGTTTCATGGTGGTTGCCCCCCCCCCCCCCCCCCGCCTCTCTCTCTCTCTCTCTCTCTCTCTCTCTCTCTCTCTCTCTCATTTTTCCCCTCTGCCAACCGCTGTCACACTCGGTGTGATTTTAATTTCTTTTGTCTGGTCTCAGTCTTTGTCTTTCTTGTCCTGCGTCGTCTCTTGTCATCTCCATTGTTTGTTTTTATTCCTTGTGGCTGTTTCTCAAGTTCATGGAAAAAGGGACCGATGGCCCTAGTAGTCTGATCCCTTCAATCCCACAAACCAACCAATTCAACAAGGGTTGTGTGATAGCCCTTTGCAGTACGTTTGACATAGTCAGTGTTCTCGAATGGTGACCCTATAGGTGTTCCTTCATTTTAGGAAACATAGTAGTCTGAAGGGGCCAAATCATATTAATCTGGAGTGTGGTAAAGCAGTTGGAAATGCAGTGACTTCAATGTGGCAGTCCTATCCATCAACAAAAGGGTCTCGTTGGTCAGCTTTCTACAGTGTTATGTCTTAATTAACACTTTCAGCTGGTCGAGGAGGCTGGCGTAATACTATCTGGCTATACTACAGCCTTGAGGTAGGTAGTCCACCAACAGAATGCTTTTTGTAGAAAATGTATGCCTTGACTTTTTGGCTGATTTCTGGCTGTGAAACTTTGGGAAAACCAGAGATCGCAGTACCACATATTGACTTTGACCCATGACTTCGTGAAGCTTATACGGTATAGTAATAGCCATGTCACTCATTACATGCATGAACAAACACAAATAATACAAAATATGTTTCATTTACAGAAATAACATGAAACTAATGGGATGACAGTGGGAATTACTGGATTTCGGACAGGCACAAACTAAATATACGACAGAACTAGAAATTTCACATGATCTATAAAGCTCAAATGAAGTCAATGATACTAAAAAAATCCACACACAACTCAAAAAATGCAGTATGTAACATTTAATTTGACCTATATAACTAAGACAAAGTCTACAGTACCACAAAACCAAAAATCGCTCATATAACTAATATCGAAAACCAAACCTCACCAATGAAGGTTGAACAAATCCCACAATATCTACTGATCACAATCCAACATAATTACCAATAACTAACAACACAACCAAAAATTGATAAAAATTGCACACCAGTTTTGATAGACAAGAAACACACAATTGTGCACTTAAACGCAGATGCCATATGTACTGCAATAAAAAACAGATCTCTGCAAACATACTTACTAGCCAAAGTCAGCTAACGCACAGCTCTAGTGATGATAAAAATATAAGTCATCAACACAGTCTCTTGAATGACCAGCATAGACTTCTCAAACCAGGAACCTCTGTGCATAGAATGCCACACGTAGGCCTGCTGATGCCACCACACATACTGGTCCCTAGTCCAAGATGCAACAACTTTGGTCAATCTTTTATTTTCGCCACAAACTTAACACGTCACATACTGAGCAATTAAACTGAATAATTGTAGGAATTTCATTGTAGTCAACATGTTGTTCCATATTGTGGCATGCAGGGACCTACTTGTGAACTTCATTGTCATCCTTAACTAACAATATACAAAACATAAAATTAATTTCAAAGCATAAACAACTTACTGCACTAATAATTCCATACCCAATAATGAATCTGTTACCTGTAACTGCTAACATCAAAGTAACTCACTAAGAAACTGCCACAAATTCTTCCAATATTATTCTCACAAACAATAATCAAGGATTCCAGTGAATCGCTAATATCACTCACAATCTCTTTCAGAACATTAATATTCCACAGTAGAGTGCACAACCACATACTCATCACACCTTCTACAAACATGATCCATTTCAATATGAGGTGCTATCATGATATCACACAACACAATTATGTGATGGATCAAAGCAGATGGCTGGTACCACAAACTTCACTTTTTGGTTATAGTTACCCAATGTGCCGTCATTTCTTTGATTGTTTATTGGTGTTGGTGTCATAAGTGTGCAGCCAAGTTTCATCTTTAGTCATTACCCCAGCCAAAAACTTCTTTGTGGCTTCAAAATCGGGCAATGTCTCAACTCGTACGTTCTGTTCACTGTTCAAACATTTTGCCAACTACATCACTAAAAGCTTTTTCCCATGCCCATGGTATTGTTAGTAATGAAATCAACATGTTTCCTGGAAATAGCCAGTATCTCAGCTGTCTTCTCTGCAGATATTCACAGGTCCCTGTGAATCAGCTCATGGGGAACATTACTCGTTGCCAGGTCTTAATGTTGTGGACCACCCACAGTGAGGTTCATCTTCAAAAGTGAAATGCCCAGTCTTGAAATGAGATACCCAAGTTTCAATAGGGCCTCTAGTGCTTGTGAATCTCGATGTGAATGTCCTTCAGACTTTCACAGGAGAAATATAAAACTGCATGGTGCACTGTAACTCTACAGTTATGAAACTTGCCTGTGCTTTGCCTATCTCGTGTACTACCTGAAATTGAAAGTAGTTATAAGCATAGAAAAATGTGATCTTTTAGTTTTCACATGGTATCAAAATCAGTTTTCAATTCCAACAGGAGGGGGCTGAAACCAGAAACTTTCCAGCCCTCCCCTCGCAGGCCAGACGACAGTGTAAGTAAGAGCTCAAATGATCACACTGGTCACAAAGTTGGAAATGGGGTTACATAATGCATCTTCATTTTTAATGCTGGTTTTAAAACCATAACTTGGTGTTCCAGACACAGTTACGAAAATTGAAAGTATATTAAGTAAAGTTGATACGGAATTTTAATACAAAACAAGTATTAAAGGCAGTGTTCATTAATATCTCATGCAACTTTAAGAAAATTAACTGTACTTGTCAGATAACTCCTGTAAGATCGCAGTAAATGTAGGAGACTGAAATTTCTCTTGACGAACGAATGCGGAGAGAGATGCATTATTATGCTTGGTTGGCTGTTAACAGCAGTACCTTAGTGACATTTAAAACATTGTCTAAATGTATGTCATTCTCCTGGAGAAGGCAGCCAGGCATGACATACATTATGGTGAACTCGGCAATATTATTTCAATATGACTCATTTCGAGTGCACAGCTGTGTATACCACATTACCTAGAGCAAAACTTTTTTGACACCTCCAGTTGATCAGTTATTGTGAGTGGCACAACATTGATATGAGCAAAAAGCTTCCTAGATTCAAAAGTTTAGATACGCTGCCATTAACAGCCTTGTCTGTGCCCTCCTCTTGTACCCATGTAATAGTGGCAGTATCATAACTTACAGTGAATTGTGAATCTTTCTTGGCTACAGGAAGAGATTTGACTGCCTCTTTACATAAATTATGAATTTTGCTTATTTTTAAATATTTACTTGTAAGATACAAATTTGCTCTTCTTTTACAGTGTGTGATAATGAGCCATTTTTAAACATCATGCTTGCCTCATTGGCTGAAATCAATGCTTGTGCACAAAAGTGGCACCTTGAGTGGTCTGTTGTTAGTGGGAGAGAACCTGCAGTTGCAGTTTTTTCTTATTCTTAATCTGTGTTGGATCACTCAGTTCCTCTGTACATGAATTACAGAGTATGTTCTGTGACTTCGAGATAACGCCTGGAATGCTGTGTGCTTCTTTATGTGGTTATGCTCAGATTAAAACAACTAGTTATTTGCTGTTTTATCACATGTAGTGTAGACATATTTCACCTGAAATCACCTGGTGGCCCTTACCGTAGTACCTCAGACATTTTTAAAACTTTGGTGTAAGAAAGCTCATAATGAGACTAGGTGACTCATAAGATCGTAACGACTATGATTTTTTATTTATGAGTAAATTTTATTTAATTTGGTGTCATTGGAAAGGTACAAGGAAAAACTAAATATAAAATTATTAAAATGCTGATATTATGCTTATAAATATTTACAAATATGGGCAGGAATTTTTATCCCAAGTTTCGCTATCTTAATTTTTCTTCCACATAATACTTATTATCATACTTTCCAACACATAAAAACAGAAGGGTGTTTTTCCTTTCTTGCTAGACCTCATACTTTTTCAGTAAAGCTGTAATGATTGTTGCTTTAGATGGGTAAACAGCTATACATGAAACAACATTGAAACATTTTCAAGCAGCAACACTCACTTTAATTTGTGCTTTCTGCATGTCTATCTGCTCCTGTCAGTGCCTCCTCTTTCTAGTAAGTTTTTTGAAAGTAATACATGAGTTTTTGCTGGTAACAGAAGTGTGACTGTTGTGAATTGCCAACATTTGTGTAATTGTTCATGCACTGAGAATGCAACACTGAGTTCTATTAGGTCAGATTTAAATCTTATTTCTTTCCTAACATAAGTGTTAAAGAACACACAAAGTAATCACTAACTCTATCTTATTTCCGCTTACAGATTCTTCATAATAAATCTTAGGCTGATTAGAGTCCCAGAAAAAGTGTAATTCATCCATTCCTTTTCTTAGACTTGGAAATTGTCATGGAGAACAAATGTTCAGTAGGTTTCATGTCAGCAGAGGTATGTGAGAAGTATTGTAGTAGTAGCAAAGAGATTGATTTAATAGATATGACAAGTCTAAATCAAGCTGGTATTGAGCTACTGAAGCTAAGAAGCACCTGTGAAAATATTGACAGTGTTTGTTCTTCTCATTAAAAGCTGTGTTTGCAAACATTTGAAGTTAAATGAAGAACTTGCTGTGGCCCTTTTAAGAAACTAGGTAAAAAGACAGTTAAGAAATCTGTGAAAGTTATTTCTTTAACCGCAGCAAGGAAGTATGAAAGGCTTGGACTTGTCCTAGGTACTAAGCTTTGTATAACATTCCTCAAGGACAGTCACTTTATTTCCTACATTATGTAGCTTGCCAGGGATGGATGAATTTGAAGATCCAGAATATACACCAGATCCATGAACAACCCTTGAGAAACCTTATGGAAGTTGTGAATTGCTTGAAATTTCACAATTTAAGTAACCAAAAGAACACAAGACAGGGTGCAAAGAACACATTTGATCCAAGTTTCATTGCTTAGCTTTACAACTCCAACAGAACAGCATGAGCAGAAAATGTGTCCTGAAGAACATGTGAGTGTGCTGAGCATGCAGGCTGTAATAGTTTAATGTAAAAATATCAAGAGAAATTTAGCAGAAGTTGTGTTAAAGAAAAACTGTAAATACTTAAGTTTGTACCATCTTCGTGGGTCAAAGAAAAGATTCAAGATAATTTTAACACTATTGAATACTTGGCAAAGAAATCCAGGGTATTACTAAAAGAAGATGGTATTTTGGGCAAAGAAATCCTGGGTATTACTAAAAGAAGATGGTATTTTGTCAAATGGAAGTTGTAAGTTGGGAAACGGAATAGTTAAGTATGTGGAAAAACGTGCCTTTTTTCTGTGAACTTCACGCAAAAGGATGTGTTACTGTACATACTGTACACAGTCATGGAATGCATAATGTATGTGTATGCATTTATCACTGAAATGTAAAACTGGTGATGCACACTGCATGTGTAAAAGAACCATACACTGAAGTTTTGCAGAAACTTATGTGTAATCGGTAAAATGCAGAGTGCACTATGCATCGCTGTTTTGTCTCCTGGAGAATATGAACTGCATAACTGTTTATGGGATCTAGAATTCTGATAAGATTCTGAAAATATTATTTTCAAGCAATGGATCCAAACTGATTGACCTATGTTGGACACATTAATGAAGATTATCAATGAATTTGTTGAGTATGTTGTCCAGAAACTTAAAAATCTGATACTATGCCATTACATGTTGAAATCTTGGAGTTACTACTTGAAATTAAGGAAGGAAGCACCCCTTAACTTCATGCATCATTATAATGGATTTTTCAGAAAACTGTACATGTCTGCTTCAGGATGCTGCACAAGAGTTTTGTGGTGGAACATTCAAGTTAACTTTCATCCTTTTGTTGTGTACTATAAAACAAAGGATTTCATTAAGTGCATGCTATTTTATTGTATAACTGATTATTTGCAGCATGATAAAAACACATTTTATGTTTTCCAGAAAGCTGCTCTCATCTATGTACTTGAACAGATACCACACATCCAGCTTGTCATTTATTGTGCTGATGGCTGTTCTGGATGATATAAAAACTGTAAGAACTTTGTAAATTTGTGCGATCACAATGAAGATCGTGGGATAACTGCAAGATGAAATTTTTTGCCACAAGTCATGGCAAAATGCATATAATGGGTCTGGTGGTACTATAAAACATTTAGCAACAAAAGAAAGTTCGCAGCATCATATTTTGAGTCCAAAAGGTCTGTTTAAAATTTCCCAAAGTTGTGTTCCAGCAATATGAACATTTTCTGTTACGACAGAGGAGAAACAAAATCCACAAATATGCCGCAAAAACAATGTGAAACTGGTTCTACCATACCTGGGAAAAGTGTTATATTTTCATACCACTGAATGAAAGCAGTTTGCTGATAAAGTGTGTGTCATCTACTGAATTCATACAAGTTAATCTCAGGGCTTCACTTAAAGAAGAAATATTCTCTGCAGCTATTTGTGATAACCAATGATGACTTGAAACAATTTTGGAGATCAGTCAAAAACACAGAGATGCAAAGGTCAAATTCTTGAGACCAAGCAGTCCTTCCTCAGTTAACTCATGGCCACTTCATGGTGCTGTTTGCTGGAGCCCTTACAAAAAAATATTTTAATGACAGTGTGGCATGCACAGTAGTTGCTTGTATTTTTGGATCAGACACAATATTCTCCATTGATAACATGTTGAAAGGAATGAACACTTTTTAGAATATTATGGATAGATACCTAAAATTTTAGTTTTAAGTAACTTAACGGAACAAACACCCTTCTGATTTTTTTTATGTTGAAAAGTATGGTACTGGGCATTGACAGAAATTAAGATCAAAAAAATTCCTGAAGTGTGTGTGTGTGTGTGTGTGTGTGTGTGTGTGTGTGTGTGTGAGAGAGAGAGAGAGAGAGAGAGAGAGAGAGAGAGGAATGACTTTCATTACAGATTTGTAAATATTTATGTGCATATCATCAGCTTTTGAATAATTTTATGTTTATAGTTGATTCTTGTGTCTTTCCAATGGTACCAAATTAAATAAAACTGTTTCATAACTATAAAAGTTATAGTGATTACAAACTTACAAGCCGCCTACTCTCTTGAAACCAATTTTTGAAAATGATACACATCTCAAAATGGCCTTTTTAACTGGAGTTTTGATAAAAAATGTGGAAAAATTATTTTAATCCTTTTTCATCATGTACTTTCTTACATCAATTATTCACAAATGTTTTTGTCATGTGGACAACAAGATTTATTTATTTTGGGTGATTTTAAATGAAATGCAGCTAGAGCATTGTCAGGTTGGTTGTTAGGTGCACCTCATTTAAGGTCCAGACAACAAGTAGAGGAAGCTGAGGTGCCAACACAGGTAGAAAATGTTTTTGTCAGCTGTGATTGATGATAATAGTTAAATAGCTTGCCTGTTCTGTGTACATTACACTATTTGACCACTGCACATGAACTGAATTGGCAGTGGTGGACAGTTTACATATGAAGTTGAAAGCTGTTATTGGAGGAACTAAGTTTCAAGGTGCAAAGTATCATTTAATTATCATTTTTATTTATTAGCATATGGGTATACCACAAAAAATATTTACAACTTTCCCAAATTACAAACTAATATTCAAGCGACAAATGTAATCTGTTGATTCTTTGTTGTCACCGGGAACTCTGTTGGATCACTAGAGAAAGATCTCAGAGGACATTCAAGAATTACATGGCAAACAGTCTAATTTTCAGCACCATATTGACAAATTGAGGAAGTTATTCTCTTCCACTTGTACAGAGAATCGGGACACCTTCCAGTGTTGATTCTTATTTGGTTAAGAACCGACCAGATCTTGTGTGACAGTTCAAAGTCAGGTGGCTTGGTCAATATGCATGGCACCCTTAGCTGTTCTGTAGTAGCCTTAATCTGCGATGTGTGTCTTCAGTAGTCATTAGTATTTAAATTATTGTCAACTAACACCTTTGTGATTTCCAGAGGTGGTTGATGAAAGTGAAGCCTTCCGTTGCTAATGGTTAGAATGTCTGCATGAACAAGGAGTTTCTGTAGTTTTTTTGTACTCTTGGACAAGCGTATTTTCCTGCCACAGAGTTGGAGGCGGTATGTGGCTAAGTATGGGTTGTCAGAAAGTAGGTGTAGATCTGATTGTACCAGTTATAAGATGCATTGTATGGTTGCACAGAGGATCCCCATGACGTGTCACAGAGCTACTGGAGAATGACATTGAATTATGATTTTGGTAGCTGTTCATAACGTTTGTTGTTTGTAACTGAGCTGTTGAGTTTCTGTACACCTGAGTAGCTTTCCTTTAAAGCAGACTGTGAGCTCATCGGCCGACTTGTTTAGGTGAAATTTTGAGACTTCTGTCTTAGCAACACTTGGCTGCAACCTCCATTTGCAGAAATATTAACCAATACTTGTTAAATCATTGGTCAATACAGACTCAGTAACTTCAAAATCTCGGTCCCATTGAGAGCATCCAGTCGTCAGCATATCCAAACTTTGTTGGTGTGGTTTCATGCATATCTGATATGTGGAAACTGAACAGGAGAGGCCCAGAACAGATTCCTGTGGCAGCGCATTGTTTAGCTTGATACGTGAACTTGTCTTGTTTTCCACTAGTACTTGGAAATGTTGGTTACTGAGCATTTCATGGATGAGATTGCCAATTTTTAGGCTTAGGGTGACTTGTAGAGGTTTCAGTAGATGCCTTGCCTCCAGACAGTATCATATGCAGCCATCAGATCAATGAATACAACCACTGAGTTCTCTTGATTCTGGAAACCAGCTTCTAAGGAAGTTGTTAGGTAGAGGACTTGATCTATGCAGCAATGCTTCGGTCTGAGTCCTGCAAGTTCAACTAGTATATTTTCAAAGATCTTACAACATATTCCTTTGTACACCAGTCATTCCAGGAACTTATATAGCATTCTAAGTAAGGTTATGGTTCAATAACTTTCTGGCTTGTCATTTGGTTTACCTGGTTTCATTATAGTTATGACTTCTGCTCGTTTCATTTTGTGTGGTATTTGCCCATTTGCAGAATGTTTATGAAGAACTCAGCCAGCCACTTTTTCACCTAATTGCCACAGTGAAAAAGGAATTCTGCATGTATGCCATCAAAGCTCAAGGCTTTCCCTGGTTTCATTTCCTTTATGACAATCATTACTTCTTCAATGTTAAATGGTAGAGAATATTCAGTTTCAGCTTTGCAATGTGTTTTGAGTGCCTTTAATTTCTTCGTAGCTGTAATAGTGTGTGCTCAGACTTGAGTAGTTATGTAAGTGGACACAACGTTGGCTGCAACTTGACTGGGGATAACAGCATCATTAGTGTGATCTCATTGGGTCACACCAACTAGTTTTCTGAGCAAAGACCAAGCTTTCCTGCTTGATGTAAGTCCACCTTATTATGCATCAAGCTGTATCAGTGTTACTCAGCAACTCATCTGCTATTTCGTGTTTGTTGCTTTAACAGAATACGTAGTATAGGTTTTTGCACCCTTCTGTCTAGCTAGGAGTATATACCTTATGGAAAGCTCTTGGAATACATTTCATTGCTGTGCTAATTCCAGCTTCAATGAACAACTTATAGTTTGAACTTGTCGGTGGGATTCATCCTCCACATTTATTCAGATTTTCTAATAAGCCACTATTGGCCTAAATTCCATCTAGGCCTACGAAATTTTCTTATTAAAGGGACACTAACCCAAATTTGAGAAAAACTGGGCAGTGTTGGATATGTGGAAAATCTTATAAGAAATTTTCTTAACACTGAAAGTGGTTGATTTTTTTTTTTTTTTTGGGCTTAGACAAAGCAGTGATCTGGATTGTGATTCGTGTTCCAGGAATCAGATCTGAGGGTGCTCCGATCCTTAGCATCAAAGATAAGTAATTTTAATCAGACTAATCAGTTTTTTCTGCAGAGAGCATGCACTTTTCTAATTGTTTTGTGTAATCACTTAGAGTTTCAAAATTTTATCAGTAAATGATTAAAGTATTTGTAACAAAGTTCCTGAACTTACTGCCCTTCAAGAAAGTTCTCAAGCTCAGATTATTTGTGGGAACGAGAGCTGGCTGAAACCTGAAGTGGAAAGCTCTGAGATGTTTAGCAAGTTATGGAATGTATACCAGAAAGACAGATTAGAGGCGATAGGAGGGGGAGTGTTCATTGCAGCAGACGAAAATATTGTCTCTATTGAGGTTGAAGTTGAGTGTCACAGGCCAAGATGAAATCATGTTAATTGTTGGATGTTTTTACTGGCCACCTGATTCCACTGTGACAGTTCTAGAGTCATTAAAAAAAATGTACGGTCAGCAGCATGTAAATACCCAGATCATGCAGTGCTAGTTGGAGGCAACTTTAACCTACTGAGTATAGACTGTGATGTCTGTAGATTCATGCAGGAGGTACAGATAAACAGTCATGCAAAATACTTTTGAACACGTTTTCTGAAAATTGTATTGAGCAGATAGCTTTGCAGCTCACACACAATGGAAATATCTTAGACTTTGTAGCTACAAATAGGCCATACCTTATCGACAACTCCAGTATAGAAACGGGGATTAGCGTTCATGGTGTCATTATGGCAACTTTGGTTATAAAAGTTAATAAACCAGTCAAGAAGGCTGGGAGCTTTTTTCTGCTAGAAAGAGCAGATAAGCAGTTGTTAGCATTTCAACTAGACAGTGAATTGACATCAGTTAGTTCCAGTAGGATGGACATAGAGGAATTATGGGCAGACTTCAAGCAAATTGTGGTCTGGAAAGTTATGTGCCTAGTAAAAGGATTGTTTAGCAACAAAATTTGGAAAATGCTGAGGAAGCAGAGGCTGTTGCCCTCTCTGTGCAAAAGAGAACACACAGATGATGACGAGCAAAGTTTAGTAGAGATTTGTGCATGCAGGGAGCCTGAGAAAATTCTGGTCCTGTCCTGTGTAAAATTGCTAAGTGGATCTAAGGCTGCCATCCAGTTCTTTGTTGCCCAGTCTGGTGTGGAAGTTGAAGATAGCAAAAAGAAAGCCAAAAGTTATAAGTATCTTATTCAAGAAGTCGTTCATACTGGAAAACCATACAAACATACCTTAATTTGACCATAGGACAGACTTCCTTATGACGACATTATAATAAGCATCCCAGGTGTAGAGAAACAACTGAAAGATTTGAAAGCAAATAAGTCACTAAGTCCGGGTGGAATCCCAATTCTGTTGTACAAAGAGTACTATATGGTATTGACCTCTTACCTAGCTTGCATATATCGTGAATCTTTCATTCAGCACAAAGTCTCAAGGAACTGGAAAACAGCACAGGTGACTCCTGCATATAAGAAGGGTAAAAGAATGGACCTGCAAAATTACAAACCAATTTCTCTAACTTCAGCTTGGTGCAGAATCCTTGAACATATTCTCAGCTCGAATATAATAAATTTTCTTGAGACTGAGAAGCTTTTGTCCATGGCTTTAGAAAGCATCACTTGTGCTAAGCTCAGCTTTCCCTTTTCGCATATGGTATACTGCAAACTATGGATGAAGGGCAACTGGCAGATTCCATATTTCTAGATCTCCAGAAAACATTTGACATGGTGCCCCACTGCAAGCTGTTAACAAAGGTACGAGCATATGGAATAGACTTCTTAAGTTATAGAACCCAGTATGTTGTTCTCAACAGTGAGTGTTCATCACAACAGTATCGTCAGGAGTTCCCCAGGGAAGTGTGATAGGACCGCTGTTGTTCTCTATATACATAAGTGATTTGGTGGACAGGGTAGGCAGCAATCTGCAGTTGTGCTGTGCTGTACAGTAGGGTTTCGAAGCTGAGTGACTTAGGAGGATACAAGGTGACTTAGACAAAATTTCTAGTTGGTGTGATGAATGGCAACTAGCTCTAAATGTGGAAAAATGTAAGTTAATGCAGATGAGTAGGAAAAACAGACCCATAATATTCAGATGCAGCAATAGTAGTGTACTGCTTGACACAGTCACTCAGTCACATTATTTAAAAATGTGGGTGTAATGTTGCAAAGCAATGTGAAATGGAACGAACATGTAAGGATTGTGATATGGAAGGAAAATGGTCAGCTTTGGTTTATTGGGAGAATTTTAGGAAAGTGTGGTTCATCTGTAAGGGAAACCACATATAGAATGCTGGCAACCTATTCTTGAGTACTGCTCAAGTGTTTGGGACCCATATCAGGTCCAACTAAAGGAATGCATCAAAAAAATTCAGAGGTGGGCTGCTAGATTTCTTACTGGTAGTTTTGAACAACACATAAGTGTTATAGAGATGCTTCAGGAACTCAAACCGGAATTCCTGAAGAAAGGTGATGTTATTTTCAAGGAATGCTATTGAGAAAATTTAGAGAACCGGTATTTGAAGCTGTCTATTGATAGATTCTACTGGTGCCAACATACATTGTGCACAAGGACCATAAAGATAAGATACAAGAAACTAGGTCTCATATGGAGGCATATAGGCAGTTGTTTTTCACCTCACTCTATTTGTGGGTGGAACAAGAAAGAAAATTACTAGTAGTGCTGCAGGGTACCCACCACCATGCACCATGCAGTGGCTTGTGGAGTGTCTATTTAGATGTAGATGTGGACTTTAAAAATGTGCAATCCCAGGAATTTGGAAGCCTCAGCTGTCAATATTTCTTTGTTACTATATTGTATTTCAATTTCTTCCTATTATGTGCTATGTGAAATTGAATGAACATTGAGGGATAGTCCGTTTGAAGTGAACTGATCTAAAGATTCTTTGAATATAGTGATAGAGGTGTTCTCTAGACTGCAGTTGGATACTTTGTCAGTCATAATTGTTCTGTAGTCTGCAAATGGGGTGAAGTGTGCTTTCCAGCTCTACACCATGACAGATCATTGATAAAGATTACAAATAGAGAACAAGCACTGATCTCTGTGGTACTCCATTCACTGTGCCCAAGTCATAACAGGCATGTGCTATTGCAGAATTATACAACAGTACCTTCTACTTTCTGTCATCTAGATATGGGTTGAGCCACAGTACCATTTAAGCCATAGTGTTCAGGCTTCCTGAGTAGAATTTTGTGATCTACATCATCAAATGCTTTAGATAGATCATAAAAGATTCCAACTGGTGACATTTTATCGTTTATGGGTTCTAGGAGTTGGTCAACAAAAGAGAAAATGGCCTGTTCAGTTGAAGTGCCCTTTTGGAATCTAAATTGACTGTTATTAAGGACGTTGCGGTTATTAAGATGGTTCTACGGGATTTTAGAAAGACTTGTTAGCAATGAAATTGGGTAGTAGCAGTAAATCTCAGCTGTATTGCCTTTTTTTGAAGAATAGTTTGATACTTGCCTGTTTGAGTTTATTGGTGACAGTACCTTGATTTAGAGACTCATTAAATATGTGACAGAGAACTTTAAGAATAAATTTACAGCAGTGCTGTAGTACATTGATTTATTGTGCACACCAGTGTCATGTTTATTCTTCATTTGTCATATTACCTTCTCAGTCTTATTTTTTGTAATTGATGATACATACATCTGGCAAATGTTGTGCTCTGATTTTTTTGTAGGGGCTTCATGGCTTCATCCATGGACTCCTTACAAACAGTTTGATCAGCTGCAGTTGAAAAGTGGTTGTTGAAGATAATGGCAACTATTTCATCATCAGCTACTAAGCTGGCATTATGACACTTTGATACTGTCTGTATCCTCAGAAATTTTGCCTTTCTCTCATTTTACCACATTACACACTTCTATACTACCTGTATCCTCTGAACTTTCATCTTTCTCTCTTTTCACCACATTCCAAATTGTTTTTATTTTCTTATTTGAACTGTCAGTTTCAGATTTAATGAACATGCTTGTGGATTTTTTAGGTTGTTGTAATATAATTTGTACTCCTCCATATCCTGAAGTTTATTAGAATTTCTGAGTTAAGTATAAAACACTTTGTTTTGCAGTATGTTTTGGTCCCCTTAGTGAGCCACTGTCTTCTGCAATAACTCAGATTGGTACTTTCTCTTAAATGTTACTGCTTCAAACAGGGTAATAACGTCATTCAGGAGTAGGCTAAATTTATCGTTAACATGTTTAACCATATGTACTGTGTCTCATTCCAGCTGCTGCAAATACCTGCTGAAGGTTTGCAGTTTATCACTGTTGATTAATGTAAAGGATCTTTTGGTATATCTACTCCAGTTAGCAAGGCTTACATCATGCATTTTCAACAACTGCCCATCATGGTTAGAAAGACTACTTAAAATTTGCCTTACACATGTGTTACCAATTCTGTTATTATCTACAAAGATATTGTCAATGATAATTGTGCATTTCTTTTTCAGTCTTGTAGGAAAATAAAAAAAAAACTGCCATCAGATTAAAAAACCTCAATACACTCTCAGAATCTGTCCTATCTCTCTTACAGGTAAAACCAATCAATTTAAAATCACCAAGCATGATTATTTCTTTGGGTTTTGAGAGCAGGGAAGTTAAAAGTGATTCTGCATGCTTGAGACATACATTCAGGTTTCTGGAGGGAACGCTCTAAACAGCAATCACATAAATAGGCAGTGTGTTAACAAATAGTTCAATGCAACAAGCCCCAAAATATTGATCAGTAGAATAATATTTTACATATATTGGACTCATTTACTACATTATTTTTAACATACATTATCACTCAACTTTCTGCTTTGTATTTGTAATGCAACAAGCTGCTAAGTTGTACTTATCTAGTTGCGTCATTTCGATCCTTTCCTTCGTGTGATGGTCAGTGAAGCACAACCTATGGTCATTGTCTGTTGCATCACTATCATTTATAAAAATGAATAGCTGTGCAGTTTGTTTCATAGGACCATTACATCCTGGTGAAATGTGCAAAGTTTTTAGTTTTGTAACCTATTTGTTCTCATGGCACTGTTGTTGTTAAGCTTGATTTTCTTTCTTTCTTTCTCTTTTTTTTTCAGAGCTTCCAAGGAACAATCTGTCTTAGACAAGGCAAAGCTGTTGAAGTAGTTTACATTCTCTTAGGCTGCATGACATTACTAACTAGTGATTTCACACTGTGATGAAAAACTACATTGTTTGATTCTAATTGTTTTAACTTGAAATTAGAGCTTGCAGGGAGTAAACTTGCAGTTATTTAAGCTGGTTTAGTCCTGGGACTGAGGCTCATTACCAAAAATCCTATGGAGTTTTGTGTTCTTCGAACAAGTATTTTGTGATTTTTCTGTGGTACTCATTTATATGTGTGATTTACTTTCTCCTGTCATGCACCAGAAAACCAAAGGTACCTTAATTACTGCTCTCTCCTGTGGATACTGTACCTTCTGGAATAAATACAGGATCTATCACTTCTCCTACACTTGACTGTGAGTGGCATGTCAATAGTAAGTATAGGCATCCTGTTCAGTGGGGACAGGGGCCAGGAAGAATTTAGGCTGTTATACCCATCCCCCTAACCAACAAGATCAAGGTGCTGTCTTCCAATGAAGCCCAGACTGAGTCAGTGAGACTCACCCAACCTGTTGGAAAATGTGCTGACTATTAATCATCAGCATTTCAAATGTATGGCAAATGATGGTACCCCTTAGGGAAGGGATGGGAAAGAACTCCATGTGTACTCAGTTTGTATGCTTGGGGTATGATTCTGCATGGTGTAGAGGCTATTGAGGAAATGGGCTGAAACCAACTGCAGAGTTTGGTACAAACAATGTCTGTCATCTGGACACACAGGTCCTACTTGGATTGTTCGAATGACTGGGAGAGAAGGTTGAGAATACCAGCTCTGCACATGAAGTTTCAACAAAGCTCACAATGGTTCTGAGCACTATGGGACTTAACAAAGCTCACAATCTGAGCCATTGTCCACAGAATAGATTGTAGCCCCCTGGTTCTGAGTCGAGTGGAAGGTTTGAACCAGAGACTATGAAGGTTCTGTGACTTCTAGACTTATGCCATAGGGTTGAGAACTGTGAGGTTCCCCTAAATAGGCCAGGTGTGCACTACATGTCAGAGGCTGCTACCCTGGTAGTTGACTCTGTGTGGGATGCACACAAGGGTTTTTCGATTAGGCGACTCTCCATCCAATCCAGATAGCTGTGGGAGGTGTGGAAGTATCAATGTAAGCTCCCAAGAAATGCCCCTCACAGGTGAGGGTATTAAAATTCTAATGGTTAATTGCTGAAGCATTTGCAACAAAATGCTAGAGTTTTAAGTGCTTCTAAAAAGTAGTGAAGTTCACATAATACTAGGCAGATAAAGCTGGCTAAAACCTGAAGTTGACAGCAGTGAGATTTTTGGGAAAAATTTAAGTGTATATATACTCACCTCCTGTTGTATTCTAGAACTTAAGAGGGAAAATCCCAGTTTGTTAGTATGTAAGTACCCCTTTCATACTGTAATTATTGGTAGAGTCTTTAACTACCCAACAAGCAATTGGTATAATTATAGTTTTGTTTGTGGTGACTGCGGCCAGACATCTTGTGAAACATTACTAAATGCCTTCTCTGAAAACAACCTAGAACAGATGATTTGGGACCCCGCACATGATGGAAATTTATTAGATCTAATGGCAGCAAATAGTCATGACCTCTTTGAGGATGTCCCTATTGAAACTGGGATCAGTGACGTAAGGCAGTTGTGGCAACAGTGGTTACGAAAGTATAAAGAACAACTAAAACTGGTAAAAAGATGTATTTGTTCTGTAAACTAGATAAAGAAGCAAGGGCGTCATATCACAAAGAGGCTCCTGAAACTTTTGGCCCAGGACAGAAGACTGTAGAGGTACTATGGCCCAAGTTTAAAAGAATATTTGACCATGTACTGTGTATATATGTACCCAGTAGGACAGTTCATAATGGAAGGGACCCTCCACCGTATACAGTCAATGTGAAGAAAGAAACAGAGGCTACTGCATAATGTGTGTAAAACAAAACGTAGGGCTGTAGATTGAGAAATTCTGAATGAAAAGCATTTGGCTGTTGAGAGAGCAATGTGTGAAACCTTCAGTTAATACCGTAGGAGATATTTCACAAAACAGAAAGAAATTTTGGTTTTTTGTAAAGGCTGTTAGTCACACTACAATTAGTATCTAGCTGCTCACGGATGAGACAGGAACTGAAATTGATGACAGCAAAGTAAAAGCACAAATGGTTAACTCTGTTTTAAAATTTTCCTTTACAAAGAAAAACCCCAGGAGTATTGCCCCAGTGTAATTGTTGTACCACTGAAAGGATGGGTGAAATAGATATTAGTGTCAATGACATTGAGAAACAGCTGAAATTGTTAAAATTGAACAAAGCCTCGGAGACTGATGGAATCCATATCATATCCTATGCTGAATTTGTGACTTAGTTAACCCCTCTTTTAACTATAAACTGTAGTAGAGTGCTCAAACAAAAGACCTTGTCCAGTAGTTGGAAGAAAGCACTGGTCATATCCATCTAGAAGAAGGGTAGCAGAAGTGATGCACAAAACTCCTGGTCGGTGTCCTGACATCCATCTGTTGTAGAATCTTGTAACGTATTCTGAGCTCAAACATAATGAGGTATCTCGAACAAGGTGACCACCTCCATGCCAACCTGCATGAATTCTGAAAACATCTAGCATTTAAAACTCAACTTACACTTTTCTCACATGACATACTGAAAGCCATGTATCAAAGCAATCTAGTAGATTCAGCATTTATCAATTTCCGAAAAGCAGTTGACTCAGTAACCCGTCTATGCTTATTATCAAAAGTACAATTATATGGGGCATCAGACGAAATATGTGACTGGATTGAGGATTTCTTAGTAGAGAAGATGCAGCATGTTGTCTTGGATGTATAGTCATCGACAGACACGGAAGTAGCTTTGGGTGTGCTCCAGGGAAGTTTGTTGGAACCCTTGCTGTTCGTGTTGTGTTTTAATGACCTTGTGGACAATATTATTAGTAATCTCAAATTTTTTGCAGATGATGCAGTTATCTGTAATGAAATGCTATCTGAAAGAAGCTGCACAACTATTCAGTCAGATCTTGAAAATATTTCAAAGAGTAGCAAAGACTGGAAACTTGCTTAAAACGTTCAGTGATGTAAAATTGTACACTTCACAAAATGAAAAAGCGTAGTACCCAATGACTACAGGGTGTTACAAAAAGGTACGGCCAAACTTTCAGGAAACATTCCTCACACACAGACAAAGAAAAGATGTTATGTGGACATGTGTCCGAAAACGCTTATTTTCCATGTTAGAGCTCATTTTAGTTTCATCAGTATGTACTGTACTTCCTCGATTCACCGCCAGTTGGCCCAATTGAAGGAAGGTAATGTTGACATCGGTGCTTGTGTTGACATGCGACTCATTGCTGTACAGTACTAGCATCAAGCACATCAGTACGTAGCATCAACAGGTTAGTGTTCATCACGAACGTGGTTTTGCAGTCAGCGCAATGTTTACAAATGCGGAGTTGGCAGATCCCCATTTGATGGATGGATTAGCACGGGGCAATAGCCGTGGCGCGGTACGTTTGTATCGAGACAGATTTCCAGAAAGAAGGTGTCCCGACAGGAAGAGGTTCGAAGCAATTGATCGGCGTCTTAGGGAGCACAGAACATTCCAGCCTATGACTCGCGACTGGGGAAGATCTAGAATGACGAGGACACCTGCAATGGACAAGGCAATTCTTTGTGCAGTTGACGATAATCCTAATGTCAGCGTCAGAGAAGTTGCTGCTGTACAAGGTAACGTTGACCATGTCACTGTATGGAGAGTGCTACGGGAGAACCAGTTGTTTCCATACCATGTACAATGTGTGCAGGCACTATCAGCAGCTGATTGGCCTCCATGGGTACACTTCTGCGAATGGTTCATCCAACAATGTGTCAATCCTCATTTCAGTGCAAATGTTCTCATTACGGATGAGGCTTCATTCCAACGTGATCAATTGTAAATTTTCACAATCAACATGTGTGGGCTGACGAGAACCCGCACGCAATTGTGCAATCACGTCATCAACACAGATTTTCTGTGAACGTTTGGGCAGGCATTGTTGGTGATGCCTTGATTGGGCCCCATGTTCTTCCACCTACTCTCAATGGAGCACGTTATCATGATTTCATACGGGATACTCTACCTGTGGTGCTAGAACATGTGCCTTTACAAGTACGGCGCAACATGTGGTTCATGCACGATGGAGCTCCTGCACATTTCAGTCGAAGTGTTCGTACGCTTCTCAAGAACAGATTTGGTGACCGATGGGTTGGTAGAGGCGGACCAAGTCCATGGCCTCCACGCTCTCCTGACCTCAACCCTCTTGACTTTCATTTATGGGGGCATTTGAAAGCTCTTGTCTACGCAACCCCGGTACCAAATGTAGAGACTCTTCGTGCTCGTATTGTGGATGGCTGTGATACAATACGCCATTCTCCAGGGCTGCATCAGCACATCAGGGATTCCATGCGACGGAGGGTGGATGCATATATCCTCGCTAACGGAGGACATTTTGAACATTTCCTCTAACAAAGTGTTTGAAGTCACGCTGGTACGTTCTGTTGCTGTGTGTTTCCATTCCATGATTAATGTGATTTGAAGAGAAGTAACAAAATGAGCTCTAACATGGAAAGTAAGCGTTTCCGGACACGTGTCCACATAACATATTTTCTTTCTTTGTGTGTGAGGAATGTTTCCTGAAAGTTTGGCTGTACCTTTTTGTAACACCCTGTATAGTACCTGTGTCACAGTTGGAATTGACCAAGCCATAAAAATATCTGGATGTAACAATTCATAGGGAAATGAAATGTAATGTAATGATCATATAGGCTCAATCATAGGTCATGCAGGTGGTTGTCCTTGATTTACTGGTATAATACTGGGTAAGTACAATCAGTCTACAAAGGAGAATGCATACAAAACAGTCGTTTGACTATCCTAGAATACTGCTAAAGTGTGTGAGACCTGTAAAAAATAGGACTAACGGGGGATATTGAATAGATACAAAGAAGGGCAGCACTAATGGACACAGGTTTGTCTGACTGATGTGTGTCAAGGAGAGGTGGAAAAATATGAACTGGCAGACTATTGAAGAACAACACAAACTATTCCATGAAAGCCTACTTAGAATGTTTCTACAAGCAACTTTAAGTATGAAACTAGGAATATATTACAATCATCTATGTATTGCTTCGGTAAGAATCATGAATACAAAATGACAGCACACTCAGAGGCATCTAAGCAATCATTCTTCTCACACTCCATACATGAATGAAACGGGAGAAAGCTCTAATTACTGGTACAATGTGACTTGCCTTCTGCCATTCACTTCACAGTGCTTTGCAGAGTACAGATATATATGAAGACAACCACTTTTGTTGGAGATTTGTCACTATCTTCCCAGTCACCAATTTCCGTGTTACTTCTACTTTGAATTTACATTTGTCATGATTAGAAGATTGATTTTGTTCTCTGAATGCACCATAAATTTCTATTCTTTGCACTAAACAAGCTGTAGTTTTAGGACTAACATATCTTTCTTGGTGGTTTTCGCCCTGCTCATAGTCATCAATGTTGAATTGTGTTAACACTGATCTTATGTTCAGAGAATGATTTTCTGTTACTGAAACTTCATTTGTGAGTGCTTCTGCCAGGGATTCTTGCAACTCAGCACTAAATTTTGTGTTTGCAAGTTTTTGGCAGTTACAGCTGGTAAACCACATCCACATGACAGATTTATCAAATATAAAGCTAGATGAGCCCACATATGTATCACGGGCATATTTGAACACCTTTTGTAACTGTTTTTTTTACACACTGTACACTGCAAATTGATTGGAGTCAGAAATTTAACAGTGGTTCACCACTAGCTATGTGTGATGCCATCTTGATTATGCGTGAGCTAAAATACGTTAGTCAGAAGTTGACTTTGTAGAATGTAGTTTATTCGTCTCATAATGTAAAAAGTTATAATAATTAACATATATAAACATGCATTTCTGAATTTTTAGACAGGAACAATTTAGCAAGAACATGTATAACATTTATGGTCATTTTGCAGCTTGCAATACAATTCATACAATATATTAACAATTTATTATACAATAGATAAACTTTATTGTTTCTTTTCTTTTCAAATTGCCAAACTGTCCTCCATGAATTCTTCAGTTGAATAACAACATTTTTTCACTAGTGTATTAAATAACAATCTTTTTAGTGGGTCAAACTCCATGGTTAACAGATTTGTGTTATTTAATTTATTGTAAATTTTTAATCCTGTGTACAATAGTGTTTAAACGTAAAGTTTTAAATTATTAAAGGGAAGTTTGAAACTGTGTGATGAGTACTGTAATTGTGGTTGAAATGAATATTGTTAAGTGAGTTTGGGGTTTTATATATGAAAACGAAAATTTTCATGATGTGCAGAGAAGGAATGGTTAGTATTTTTAATTTTTTTTTAGATAATGGGCAACATGATGTCCTTTTTTGGACTAAACACATGCTTCTTATGATTATCTTTTGAAGTGTAAGTAATCTCGGGTTGTTTGTAGAGTTTCCCCAGAAAATTATTCCATATCGAATTATAGTTTCAAAATAGCTGTGGTAGACTATCTTCCTGATGCCCATAAGGGTGGAACCAGATAAGACATTCATCACATAAGTTAGGCTGTTTAGTGCCTTCCAATTTAAATTTTTATCAAGATTTAGACCTAGAAATTTTACATAATTTGCTTCAGTCATTTTCTGATCACCATGCACTATTTTTATGGGAGATGCTGATGATGTTTTAGCACTGACTGCACTAATTGTGTTTTTGTGACATTGAGTTTTAATCCATTTTGCTGAAACCATAATTCTAGGTTTCCCATTATATTTTCCATCGTATCATGAATTTGTTCTAAATTGCCATTTACAATTAAAACCAAGGTGTTATCTGGGAATAAAATGGAGTTAACATAAGTGCTTAAAGGTAAATCATTTATGTACAACAGAAAAAGGTAAGGCCCTAAAATTGAACCCTGCTGGACCCCTGTACAAATATTTTTCCAGTCCAAGAATTTAGAATAACTCTTGGTTTTCTTTCTGACAAATAAGATTTGACCCATGCTCTGTCCATGATTCCATATCTCTTTAACTTGTGTAGAAGTAGTAAGTGATTGAGCTAAAAGCTTCGGTCAAATTGCAAAAAATACCTGTGACCTTTTTACCCATGTCTAAAGCAGAGCTTGTCTTTTCAGTGAATTCTGTGATAGCATTTGTTGTATTTTTCCCCTTTTGAAAACCAAATTGATGTATAACTATAATATTGTTTTCTATAAGAAATTTTTCAAGATGTTTTGCAACAATCCTTTCTATCACCTTAGCAAAAACTTGCAGCAGGGAAATAGGGCCTTCTTGAACAATGGTCTTTTTTCAGCATATTTTAACACATCCGGGAAACATCCTTCCTCAAATGAATTATTAATAATTTTAGCCAATGGATGAGAAATGACATTATAAACAGCCTTGACTACAGTGGATGGAATTTCATCCCATCCAGCTGATTTCTTATTTTTTAAAGACACTATAGCATCTTCTACATCTTTTGGAATAATTCTTTTGAATGTTTTAAGGCTTGCATTTTGTTTTACGTTTACAGAGTTGACATCTACCTTGTCCTGGTGGGCTGTGATATCTACTTCTGATTTTGCGACATTTATAAAAAAATCATCGAAACAGTTTGACAATTGAAAAGGATCTATAATTATATCATTTTTAATTTTAATTTGGACAATTTGTTGACACTTGTTCTTTACTCGCAATTCAGATTTGACGACACCCCAAATTTCCTTTGATTTATTTTCATGTTTACTAATATGCTGGTTGTTAGCCAATTTTTTTGCTGCCTGTACAACTTTTTTTGAATGTATTCTTATATCTCTTTACATACCCCAAAAAGTCAGCATTTTTGTTATGTTTTAACTCATTGTGAAGCTGTCTTTTCCTGACACCAGAAACTTTTACTCCTGATGTAATCCAATTTATTTTATTGGCCGCTCTTTGTTGGCAGGCTTGAGGGGGGGGGGAGGGGGGGGAGGGGGGGGGAGTTTCATTGGAAACATCTAGGAAACAGTATAGGAATATTTTGAATTTTTTTTCACGTGACACAGTGTTATCTAGAGGCCAGTTAATAGTTCTTAGTTTGTTAAAAAATACATATACGTTCTCTTTGTTAAATTTCCTTTTAAAACATGTTTTCACATATTTTAGTTTCCATATTTTTGGAAGCTCTATGAGCAGTGCTGAATGATCTGATATGCCTAAATCTAAACAGAATTTACTTTCATTTTCAAACTGATTATTGTCAATACACGTTTCTGAGTGGCTGTTTCTTCTAGTACATTCATTGAAATTAAAATTAAAAGCATACTTCTGCATTAAGCCACAAAAATAAACAGTGTCATTATTATTATTTAATACATTTATATTCAAGTTTGTTGCAATTACATTTTTTCTTTCTGTCTTTCTGAAGTCTTTCTAATAAACATTGAAATTTGAATAAAAATAATTTTGTTACAGCACTTCCAGGAATTCTATACAGAGACACAATTACAGTATTTAAATCAATTAGCTCCACAGTGCAGTTTTCAAAATTACCTTCCTCATTCAAATTATTGAATTTGGTTCTCTCTATAAAATTTATTGAGTCATTTAGAAGGATGCAGCAGCCCCCACAGGATCTATTACCTCTACAAAAACTACTGGCAACTGTAAAATGTTAAAAGTTTGTTTAGAATCCCTATACTGTCTTTTGGCAGCCAATGTTCATTTAAGCATACAGTTTTTAAATTTGAACATTCTGAAAATAAAACTTGAAGTTCATCAATTTTAGAATAATTTTGATAACAAAAATCTGTGGTTATGCCATTTATATTCCAGTGCATTAGAAAATGTTTATCGCTGTTTTGAATGCTTTTAAGTAAATTGGAATATATCTATATTTTTTTTTTCTTTTCAGTTGATTCTTTTGTTTCAACATCCCTTCCACACCTTGTCAGTTTCCCATATTGTTGATGATTTTGCAAATTTCCAAAAACTTTTACTTTTCTGCCACACATCACAAATCTAATGACACAGAACCTTAATGTGTGCAACTCATCCAGCACCTGCATCTGATAGTCAATTTACTCTTTGATTTTCTTGTGTTGTGTTCATCTCTGTCTGGTTCAGTGACTTGAAAAATATGAACTGGTAGCTCTTATTGAAGGCCTAGTAGGTCATGGTTCTGATGACTGCATTGTGGAATACCTTGAAAGGAACGTATGATTTGAGGAGACATACCATAGTCATCTTCTGTGTTACTTAAATCCTGTATTGCTTGCCCTTCATGAATGTTAATTCTCAGAACATCTTTGCATAATACTGTCGTATGATCACACATAGGAAAACATTGCTGTCTGTCTCTGCTGTTGGCTGACATTTGTGCATAACATAAGCTTGTTGCATAACATAAGCTTGTTGAATTAGTTGTGGCACACAGTAAAGTGCTGACTTGTTTAACCAGTGTGTCTAAGCAATGATGTATCCTTAACATCTCATTTGCTTCATCAAGTTGCATGTTCAGTTCATTTTAATGTTCGAATAATTAAGGTGAAAGGAACAGAAAGGAAACAGGATGGGAAAGAGATAGGAAGGAAATAATGACGTCCAGCCACAGAGCGCATTGTGGAAATGCAACTGCGAGAGTTGGAAAGTTGTGCCAGATCAAGACTTGAACCTGAATGCTCTCCTTCTATACAACGGTTGCCTTAACCACCTCAGCCATCTGGACGTGCTTTCTGTCAGACCCAAATTTTCAACTTCCTGCTCACCACAGTGCAACGACCCTGCCCATTAACATACTACTTGCAGATTTCTTATTCCTGTAGGAGTTCAGATGTTGGTTGTGCATCCACACAGAAACTTTTTCATAAAACAGCTGTTGCACCCATAGAATTATAGATATGAGTGGTGTCACATGTCCAACAGAACAGACACAGAAGCAGAAATCTACGAGTAGGAATGACAGCTGCTCTAAATGTAGAAAAATGAAAGCTAATGCAGATGAGTAGGAAAAACAAACACATAATGTTTTAATACAGTAGCAGTGACTTCTCAGCACACTTCTTTTGACACTGATCAATTCCTCTTGGGAAATGTTTCCGATCGATGTTTTGGGAAGTTTCTTACTCTGCCAGATGATAAGTAAGGAACTTGTTGAAACAGCACTCCAAAATAAACATCTTACTTGGCTGATTTGTGGCAAAAAATTCATCATCACATTTGCCAAGAGAGCCTGCATTCTCAACCTTTTATGTGTGTGTTGAAGGGTAAGCTGAGAAACCAAAGTAAGATTCAAGTTGACTTCTGAACACTGTGAATGGTGGCTCTTATAGTAATTTGAAACTTAGACACAGTAAAAAGTCTGAATTAAATTAGACACACAAACTGAAAAGTCTGAATTAAATTAGACATGATGATACATAGTAAATGTCATTCTGGTTACATTCTGGAAAGAATAGAGTATAACTGCAGGAGGTTGCTGTATGAAAATATTAGTAACCTTATTTTTTATCGAGTTTGTGTGTGTCTGTCCTGTAAACTCTTTGGTAGAGTGAGTGCTTGCCCTGTATTTTAATCCTGCTTTGCAATTGATATATTTATTATTCAGCCTGTTGCATCTACGGAATCGTATGCTGTAGTTTAATTCTGTTTTGGTAACATCCCATCACAATTTCTGTAGTAATTCAGCGTATTTTTTTTTAATCTGTAGTAATTCTATTTCAGATGTAATTGCAAGCTTATTTGTTATATCATGTTAAGGTGTTAGCACTTCATCCTTCCTGATCTTTGTGTTTGTAACTCTGTTTCAGAAGTGCGACATGGCCGAGCAGGAGATACGTTCAGCAGCAGAGGCTCTGCTGACAGGTAGTCTATCCAGTTTAAACCAGAGCCGGTCACACAGTACACCAAATCCTCGTAAGTAAAAATATGCATACAGAGATTTTGGTTATTTGTAACAGACTGGGAGTGTGTAGGGCAGATTGTTTAGTTTGCTGGGATAATAGCCATAGCCAAGCTATTGGAACTTCTGAAAATGTTTATGCATTGTCTAGAAAATCTGATGTGAGAGAGAGAGAGAGAGAGAGAGAGAGAGAGAGAGAGAGAGAGAGAGAGAGAGAGAGAGACTGTATTTATGCAAAGGATACACAAAGATATCTCCAGACGCCCCATTCTAAGAGTCAGCTGATACCCTGGTTGGCTATACACCACACAGTGAGGGTAACACCATAACAGCTACTGCGTCTGTCCTTCCTGGTATGAGGAGAGGCATTAAGCCTATCTCCCCTTCATGAGCTAAGAGTGTCCACAGTCAGCAGTCAGTGAGTTTTTGTTTAAACAGTGTGGATGATTCCTGTCTTCTATTGTAGGTTGTATAACATGCAGTATTGGGCTTAGTCCGTTCCAAGAGAGTATACCATACCGCACCCAGTGCATAATACACATGCCACTTGGATACCTTAACTGCAAACATTAATGTAGTTGGAATGTTGTCCCTGACTATCAGTGTCTGCAGGTGATTTTATCAATGATTGCAACCTGAAACCCATTTTCATGTGTAAGCGGTTGAAAAGAAGTGTGAGGGGATTTCAGAAACTAACTTCCACATTGTTACGCCAGCCCAAGTAGCTTCCATTTAATACTGCGATACACTAAGCAAGCGCGCACTGTCACTACACAGGCCAGGCAGTGTTGCATGCAAGAACCATTGTGGTCTGGGCTTGTGATAACACTGACTGCCATTGTGAGCTACAGTTTCAGTGGTGAGTAGGGCAGTGATTGGTGGAGTGGTACAGCAGAGTGTGAAGGCTAATTTACATTATCATTGACTTTTCCACTTTATTAATCACAAAAAATGAGTCGGGAAACTAAACATGGTTTGCAAAGGAAAGGCAGCATATAAAGCAAAAGGGAAGTAAAAGGAAAAGTGAATCAGTGGTGAATATAGAAATACAGAGTCTGAAATGAATCCTAAAAGTTCAATTTGGACAGTACTTAAGCCTATAGTAGATGTTGATGGGAGAATGGTAGTTTTATTCTGTGTTTCAGTGTACAGTGACTGTAGGCTCATGCTAAAGGGTGAAGTGGCCTTTCACACATTTCTTGCTGTACTTGCATGTCTAATAAACAGGTATCTTGTGTTGACAAGAAACATCTACCTAAACTGTCTCAGTAGATTATTGATATGGTAATGCGTGTGATAAACTTAAAAGGCATTATGGAACTATAGGAGGTGAAGGTCACTGGAGCGACGTAAGGAAAAGTATACCGACAACCTTGTTGCGACACATGGCAGGAAGTTCTAAAAGCATGGAGATATATTTACATGTGAGGTTATTGCCTACGTAACAAAATGTGAATACCCAGCTACAGCAGATATGTGGACAGGTGATGCAAGAAGGAACCATTATCTAACATATATTATTTTGTTGACTGTAACCTCAGATTCCTTGTTTTGTTTGTGGCCCAGTTTACAGATGAGCCAAAAATGGGCACTAACATTCAAAGTGAATTGTAGACAATTTATGTCTTTTGGTACCCAAGAGACTACTTTAAAGACATGACTTTTCCAACTGATCAAGGTGCCATCATTATCGCAACACTGCATGATTATTCATGATTGAATTGTTCCTGCCATATGCTAAATATATTGGTTTGAAATGCTTTAAATGTGGAGTGTATATGCATCAGCTGTCAATTTCATGCTGTTTTGACTCTTGAAAAACAAGTCATGTACACAAAAAAAATTGCTTTCTCAATGCTCATGATAGAACTCTGGAACGGTCCATCAGTACTCACTGGAATATGTATTTACTATACTGAAATCAGCAGAAAACCAGTATTTGACCTAGTGCAAACAGATCTTTTATAAGGGAGAAACAGGATGGATTGAAGGACGTTATCATGCTGATGAATGAACTAATTTCTCTTCTCCCCCCCAGGGGGTCCACAACTCTTTTGTGGATACGTACGTAGCGAGCACGGGACCCCGAGCTAATGTGGCCCTCCTTCCTTTCCAGGCTGCATACCTTCCTTTTCCGCATCCTTCCCTCTCCCCCATCTTCGCCCCCCCCCCCCTCCCCTCACCTCTGGCTCTTTCCTTCCCTTTCTCCCCCTCTGGGAGTATGGTTTGTGCCTACGTCCAGAGACAGACGCTCATAAATGTAACGCATTCTTCGCCTTCTCTGCTTGTATGACTTCATCCTTCCTTTGTTTTTCTCTTTTCCTTACCTCTTCTCTTTACCCTTTTCTCCACTGCGGCGTTTGAGACCTCTCTTCTTTCCTTTCCCTTTCTTTGTTTTTCCCTTTCTCTTTCTTCCTCCCTGTGCGTGTCTGAAGGCCGACCCACGCATTTTCGTGCGTAGCGGGTGACGGGGTAACGGGTAATTCCCCGCCCCGGGTAGACAGGTAGGACACGTATGTACCCCCTGGTAACGGCCAGGCCCAGAGAGGGGTGATTACCCGAGCTGATACCTTCTGAAAGTGCCGATTGGTCCCTCCGTCCGTTTGTCGGGAAGTGTGACCTGAGGTGTGAACAATCACCTAAGGCGGGAGTGCCCTCAGAGAGGGCCCCCACAAGGGAGGAGCGCGCCATTGGAGATGCCGGTAATCATGGGGGATTCTTCCGCAATGGTTTCCTCACCTTCCACTATGTCTGCTCACAAGCGTAAGTTCACTGAGTCTCAGCCACAGACAGTTCTTCCATCGTTGCCACAGTTCCTTGTTGTTTCTCGGTCTGATGAAGGTCACGACTTCTCCACGGTCAACCCTTTCATTATTCAGAAAGGTGTCGACGCAATTGCAGGTCCTGTAAAGTCTTGTTCCAGATTACGGAATGGCACCTTGTTGTTAGAAACAGTTAGTGCCCTCCAGGCACAAAAATTGCTGCATACTTCACTTCTCCACACCTTCCCTGTCCGGGTGGAACTGCACCGTACTTTAAATTCCTTGCGTGGAGTCATTTATACACGCTCCCTTGATGGATTGTCTGACGACGAAATTCAGCACTACCTGTCTGACCAGGGCGTAACGGCTGTTCATAGAGTTATGAGAAGGGTTGACACGAACATCATTCCAACCCGCACTGTCTTCTTGACATTTGACAAAGTTCAACTCCCATCCAAAATCAAAGCAGGCTATGAGATAATTTCCGTTCGCCCTTACGTCCCAATCCCTACGCGTTGCTATCAATGTCAGCAGTTCAATCACACCAGCCAGTCCTGTTCCAATCCGGCCAAATGTGTTACGTGTGGCAAGGATGCCCATGAGGGTGCTTGTCCACCTCCATCCCCTTGCTGCATCAACTGTATGGGTGACCACGCTGCTTCCTCTCGAGATTGCCCCATTTTTAAAAGATGAAAAGCTCATCCAGGAAATCAGAGTGAAGGAAAAGGTGTCGACCTTTGCTGCTCGAAAATTATTCACCAGTCGACAGCCCACCATGCCTCAGACAGGAAAATACAGCACTGTCCTTGCTTCTCCTTGGCCAACAAAGGAAGCGGCCACGCAGACTTGCGACCTCACCTTTAGTGCCACGGTCGTCAGATCAGCCAGCGCAAAGATCGCCCGTTCAACCTCAACACTTTCGCCTGCCCACTCTATGGCTCACCCTTCATCGGGTTCTGCTAAATCTCGATCCCAAAAGTCAGACACCAAGACTTTGAAAAAAGAGCATACTCGTGAAGATTTTTTACGTACCCCAACTTCCCAACCATCGGTTCCTCCTTCATCTAAACATCATATTTCCAAGAAGGCTAATAAGAAACCCAGTTCATCTCCTTCTCCGCAAAGGCGTGTCTCATCTACATCACCACTTGGCGGAAATCGCCCTCGGCCGTCTTCTGTGTCGCCGAGGCGCACTGCTGGCTGCCGATCAACCGACCGATCGCTGGTGGCAGGAGCTGCTCCTGAACAACCTATGGATCAGGATCTTCTGCATTCGGCTAAATGCCATTCCATGCTGTCGGTCGCAAGCTCTGAGCAGTCGTTGAGTTGACGGCAACCTAGGTCACATTCCTCCATTTTCTGTTCGCCCTATGTCCATTATCCACTGGAATATCCACGGCATTCGAGCCAATCGGGATGAATTGTCGATCCTCTTACGATCCTACTCGCCGGTCATCTTCTATCTTCAGGAAACAAAGCTGCATCCCCATGACCGCTTTGTTCTCCCCCATTTTCAGTCCGTCCGATTTCATCTCCCCTCTGTTGAAGGCACTCCAGCCCATGGAGGACTCATGATTCTTCTCCATGATACTCTCCATTATCACCCAATCCACTTAAACACTTCCCTCCAAGCTGTCGCTGTCCGTCTTTCCCTTTCTGGATATACCTTTTCTCTTTGTACTGTATACATTCCATCGTCCACACCAATGGCACGAGCTGATCTCCTTCATCTTCTTGGTCAGCTTCCACCCCCCTATTTGCTGGTTGGGGACTTCAATGCCCACCATCCGCTTTGGGGATCTCCACATCCTTGTCCACGTGGCTCACTATTGCTCGACGTCTTCCACCAAGCGGATCTAGTTTGCCTCAACTCTGGGATCCCTACATTTTTGTCTGCCTCCACGACAAATTTCTCTCATTTGGACCTTTTGGTCGGTACTGTTCCGCTAGCTCGGCGCTTCGAATGGTTCGCCTTTGATGATACACACTCGAGTGACCACTTTCCATGTGTCCTTAGACTGCAGCCTCAACTGCCCTATATGCGCCCGCGACGCTGGAAGTCTGCCCAAGCCGATTGGACACTTTTTTCGTCTCTAGCGACATTCAGTGACCGTCACTTTCCTAGCATCGACGATGGGACCACACATATTACCGACGTTATTCTTACAGCTGCGGACCATTCAATACCACGCACCTCCGAATTGCCCCGGTGCCCCCCAGTTCCTTGGTGGAATGAGGCATGCCATGACGCAATACGTGAGCGGCGACGTGCTCTTCGCGTTTTCCGCCACCATCCTACTTTGGCTATCTGTATCCGCTATAAGCAGTTCCGTGCGCGATGCCGTCGCGTCATCTGCGATGGCAAGAAGGCAAGTTGGAAATTCTTTATTAGCTCATTTAACACCTTCACTCCCTCCTCAGAAGTTTGGAGTTGGATTTGACGGTTATCAGGCGCGCCTAGTTTCTCCCCGGTCTCTGGGCTCACTGTCGCGCGTGATACATTAGTGGAACCCGTCGCAATTTCTAACTCCTTGGGTAAACACTTTGCTGAGATTTCGAGCTCTTCAAATTACCCGCCAGCGTTTCTCCCGAAGAAACGTGCAGCGGAAGTGCAACCTCTTACTTTCTTCTCTCAAAATCGCGAAAGCTATAATACTGTTTTCTCCATGCGGGAACTCCAACATGCACTCTCTTCTTCTCGCTCCTCCGCCCCAGGACCGGATGGTATCCACATCCAAATGTTGCTGCATTTATCAACCCATAGTCTGCGTTACCTCCTTCGCCTTTATAATCGAATTTGGACCGACAGTACTTTTCCCAGACGATGGCGGGAAGCTATAGTCGTTCCTGTTCCGAAACCTGGAAAGGACAAACATCTCCCCTCTTGCTATCGCCCCATTTCTCTCACGAGTAGTGTATGTAAGGTTTTGGAGCAGGTGGTGAATTGCCGTTTAGCTTGGTGGCTGGAGTCCCGCAGTGTTTTAACACCTGCCCAATGCGGTTTCCGAAAGCATCGTTCTGCAGTTGACCATCTTGTTGCTCTCTCCACTTATATCATGAACAATTTTCTCCGGAAACGCCAAACAGTAGCAATATTTTTTGATCTGGAGAGAGCATACGATACCTGTTGGAGGACAGGCATCCTCCGCACACTGTTCTCTTGGGGCTTTCGAGGTCGGCTGCCCCTTTTTCTTCGCGAATTTATGGCAGAGCGCACATTTAGAGTGCGGGTGAACACTACTCTCTCCCGTACTTTCTCCCAAGAAAACGGGGTACCCCAGGGCTCCGTGCTAATTGTTGTACTGTTTGCTATTGCCATAAATCCAATTATGGATTGTCTTCTTCCTGATGTCTCAGGCTCCCTCTTTGTGGACGATTTTGCGATCTACTACAGCTCTCAATGGACCAGCCTTCTTGAACGACGTCTTCAAGGATGTCTCGATCGCCTCTACTCTTGGAGCACCGAAACCGGCTTCCGTTTTTCTCCCAGTAAGACCGTTTGTGTTAATTTTTGGCGACGTAAGGAGTTTCTTCCACCCTCCTTACATCTAGGACCTGTCAATCTTCCGTTTTTGGACGTTGCTAAATTCTTGGGTCTTATGTTTGATAGAAAACTGTGCTGGTCCTCCCATGTTTCCTATCTTTCGGCTCGCTGTCTGCGATCGCTCAACACCCTCTGTGTCCTGAATGGTACCTCCTGGGGAGCGGACCGAGTGGTCCTTCTCCGCCTCTATCGCGCCTTAGTGCGCTCGAAATTGGACTATGGAAGCATAGTTTACTCCTCTGCTCAGCCGTCTATTCTTCATCGTCTCGACTCTATCCACCACTGTGGATTACGTTTAGTGTCTGGAGCTTTTTACACCAGCCCTGTGGAAAGCCTTTATGCTGAGACTGCTGAACCTCCGCTGTCCAATCGGCGAGCTGTCCTTCTGAGTCGTTATGCTAGTCATCTGTCTTCCATGACTGCTAATCCAGCCCATGACATTTTTTTCGACGCCTCCCATGATGTAGGGTATGCAGGCCGCCCCTCCTCCCTACTACCACCAGGAGTCCTCTTCCGTCAACTGCTCCATTCTCTTTCCTTCCGCTTTCCTAAAACTTTCTTGACAACTTGGGGTACAGCACCGCCTTGGCTCCGTCCCTGGATCTGCCTGCTCCGTGAACTTTGTCGATTTCCCAAGGATGGTACCCTTTCACTTGTTTATCATTGGGCATTTGCTGCTCTATGTGCACAAATGAAGGAAGCCGCATTTATTTACACTGATGGCTCAAAAACATCGTTAGGTGTAGGGAGTGCCTATATTGTTGGCGGCACCCCAAATCAATTTCAGCTTCCCGACCAGTGTTTGGTTTATACTGCGGAGCTTTGCGCTGTTCTCCAGGCTGTCCACTACATCCGCCGCCATCAGCGGATACAGTATGTTATCTGCTCAGATTCTCTCAGCTCTCTCTGCAGTCTCCAAGCACTTTACCCTGTGAACCCTCTGGTCCACCGGATTCAGGACTGTCTGCGCTTGCTCCACCTGGGGGGCGTCTCAGTGGCGTCCCTCTGACTCCCGGGACACGTTGGTATCTGTGGAAATGAGGCGGCCGATATTGCGGCCAAGGCTGCAGTCTCTCTTCTTTGGCCAGCTATTCAATCGATTCCCTTCGCTGATCTACGGAGTGTTTTATGTCATCGTGTTGTTCTTTTATGGCACGCACATTGGTCGACACTTCCCCATAATAAATTGCGGGACGTGAAAGCTCTTCCTTGTGCTTGGACGTCTTCCTCCCGAACGCGTCGTCAGGAGGAGGTAATTTTAACTATACTCCGGATAGGGCACTGTCTGTTTAGCTATCGACATCTTTTAAGCGGCGATCCTCCCCCACTCTGTCCCCACTGCTCTCAGCTTTGGACGGTAAGACACCTTTTAACTGAGTGCCCCCATTTTACTCCGTTACGCGCCTGTCTACAGCTGTCGCCTGATATATCGTCAATTTTAGCAGATGACACGCGCTCGGCTGATCGCGTTCTCGAGTTTATTAGTGCCAGTGAAATGACGTCAGTCATTTGAAGCTTTTTTTTTGGGGACAACCAACCCCTTTCTGTAGTGGATTTTTAAGCCTTCCTTCTGCTTTTAGTTTCTCCAATTTTTTGAGTTTCATTCCCGCTGCTGCTGGTTTCCATTTTCGGTTTTTACTGTTTCCTAAGTCATGGACCGGGCGCTAATGACCATAGCAGTTTTGCGCCCTAAAACCAAAACAAAAAATAATTTCTGTTTTCATAGTACATATGTTCCTCTAATTCTTATACACATATCAAAAAAGTTTTGCATCACCTCTCTTCTGAGAGTTTCGGAACCTGTACAGAAAATTGGAATAGAGATCAATATAAACATCATTTCTGCCCTTTTTATTGCTCATGAAAACCACACATTGCCTGTTGTACCACCATACAGCGAGACCTTCAGAGGTGGTGTTCCAGATTGCTATACACACTGGTACCTCTAATACCCAGCAGCACATCCTCTTGCATTGATGTATGCCTATATTCGTCGTGGCATACTATCTACAAGTTCATCAAGACACTTTTGACCCAGATTGTCCCACTCCTCAACGGTGATTCGGCGACGAACACTCAGAGTGGTTGGTGGGTCGTGTCGTCCATAAACAGCCCTTTTCAATCTATCCTGGGTGTGTTCAATAGGGTTCATGTCTGGAGAACATGCTGGTCACTCTACGAGGTGCATTCAAGTTCTAAGGCCTCCGATTTTTTTTCTCCGGACTGGAAAGAGATAGAAACATGCGCATTGTTTTAAAATGAGGCCGCGTTCATTGTCAATACGTCCCAGAGATGGCAGCACCGTACGGCAGATGGAATTTTACTGCCAGCGGCGAGAATGAGAACTGTTTTAAATACTTAAAATGGCGACGTTTTCCTTACTTGAACAGCGTGCAATCATTCGTTTTCTGAATTTGCGTGGTGTGAAACCAATTGAAATTCATCGACAGTTGAAGGAGACATGTGGTGATGGAGTTATGGATGTGTCGAAAGTGCGTTCGTGGGTGCAACAGTTTAATGAAGGTAGAACATCATGTGACAACAAACCGAAACAACCTCGGGCTCGCACAAGCCGGTCTGACGACATGATCGAGAAAGTGGAGAGAATTGTTTTGGGGGATCGCCGAATGACTGTTGAACAAATCGCCTCCAGAGTTGGCATTTCTGTGGGTTCTGTGCACGCAATCCTGCATGAAGACCTGAAAATGCGAAAAGTGTCATCCAGGTGGGTGCCACGAATGCTGACGGACGACCACATGGCTGCCCGTGTGGCATGTTGCCAAGGAATGTTGACGCGCAACGACAGCATCAATGGGACTTTCTTTTCGTCGGTTGTGACAATGGGTGAGACGTGGATGCCATTTTTCAATCCAGAAACAAAGCGCCAGTCAGTTCAATGGAAGCACACAGATTCACCGCCACCAAAAAAATTTCGGGTAACTGCCAGTGCTGAAAAAAATGATGGTGTCCATGTTCTGGGACAGCGAGGGCATAATCCTTACCCATTGCATTCCAAAGGGCACTACGGTAAGAGGTGCATCCTACGAAAATGTTTTGAAGAACAAATTCCTTCCTGCACTGCAACAAAAACGTCCGGGAAGGGCTGCGTGTGTGCTGTTTCACCAAGACAACGCACCCGCACATCGAGCTAACGTTACGCAACAGTTTCTTCGTGATAACAACTTTGAAGTGATTCCTCATGCTCCCTACTCACCTGACCTGGCTCCTAGCAACTTTTGGCTTTTTCCAACAATGAAAGACACTCTCCGTGGCCGCACATTCACCAGCCGTGCTGCTATTGCCTCAACGATTTTCCAGTGGTCAAAACAGACTCCTAAAGAAGCCTTCGCTGCTGCCACGGAATCATGGCGTCAGTGTTGTGAAAAATGTGTACGTCTGCAGGGCGGTTACGTCGAGAAGTAACGCCAGTTTCATCGATTTCGGGTGAGTAGTTAATTAGAAAAAAATCGGAGGCCTTAGAACTTGAATGCACCTCTTGTTGAGCGATGTCATTATCCTGAAGGAAGTCATTCACAAGATGTGCACGATGGGGGCGCAAATTGTCGTCCATGAAGACAAATGCCTCGCCAATATGCTGCTGATATGGTTGTACTGTTGGCTGGAGGATGGCATTCAAGTATCGTACAGCCATAACGGTGCCTTCCATGACCACCAGTGGCGTACGTCGGCCCTACCCAATGCCACCCCAAGACATCAGGGAACCTCCACCTTGCTGCACTCGCTAGACAGTGTGTCTAAGGCATTCAGCCTGACCGTGTTGCCTCCAAACACGTCTCGGACTATTGTCTGGTTGAAGGTATATGCGACACTCTTTTGTGAAGAGAACGTGATGCCAATCCTGAATGGTCCATTTGGCGTATTGTTGGGCCCATCTGTACCGCGCTGCATGGTGTTGTGGTTGCAAAGATGGACCTCGCCATGGATGCCGGGAGTGAAGTTGTGCATCATACAGCCTATTGCACACCATTTGAGTCATAACAAACGAGCTATAATCTATTGGTAGCGGTCATCCACTGCAGTAGTAGCTGTTGGGCAGCCTGAGTGAGGCATGTCATCGACAGTTCCTTTCTCTCTGTATCTCCTCCAAGTCTGAACAAGCTCACTTTGGTTCACTCCAAAACGCCTAGATGCTTCCCTTGTTGAGAGCTCTTCCTGGCACAAAGTAACAATGCAGATGTTATCAAACCACAGTATTGACTGTCCAGGCATGGTTGAACTACAGACAACACGAACAGTGTATCTCCTTCCTGGTGAAATGACTGGTGCTGCTCTTGCATGGTTGTTTACATCTTTGGAGGGGGGGGGGGGGAGGGGGGTGGTTAGTGACATCTCTGAACAGTCAAAGGGACTGTGTCTTTGATAAAGTATCCACAGTCAACATCTATCTTCAGTAGTTCTGGGAACTGAGGTGTTGCAAAACTTTTTGATGTGTGTACATCAGCATTTAATTTATAGTGAACATTTTAAAGGATGAGGGAGGTGCCCAAGGAATAAGAATTGGAGAAATCACTTACAGTGCGTCTTCTGTTGTTGTGGAATGTGATGACATTACAGCAATTTAGTCAGGCACCTTAGGATAAAGAAGCCCCTGAAATAGAGCCTTTATGCAAGTGTTTCAGATTTATACTTAGAAGGAAAGTTAATTGTTCAGAGGTACCATGAACTAACAGCTTTTCTGTGACTGCTTATTCATCATCTAAAAATAATGTCTGAAAATAAGAGGCTTCAACTTGTGGCAGAGGCAAGAGATACAGTCAGTTTATTGCTATATTAACAGCACCCAGTAGCCATTTCCAGAGGGACTTGTCACCTGCCAGTCAAAATCAAGGTCGGTCACAGAAGTGAATAGAGGCCTCATAGGGTCATATTGGTGTTCTCTTGCCTAAAGAATAACCGAATATCTGAGAACACTCTTTAATATGTGAACAACCTTGATGGAGCCATGAAATTCTACGAAATAGCTCAAATATCTTCAACAAAACATTTGGGTTTATTTCCAGTACACTTTTATATTCACAACAGGATTCATATTGACACTGATTTGCAAAATGATGTGTTAAGAAGCTTTTGTACTTCCCCAATCAGGTAGAAAGCATTATACTGAAAGAGGCATGTACGAGTCACAAAGAGGGAATTCTTTCATCAAATTCCACAAAATGTTCACTACCTGTGAATATAAGGAAGTTTGCTTTGTGGTCACATGTTGATGGTAGTCTTAACTCAACAGGTGAGTTGGAGAGGGATATAATTCAAAACTGCACGATGTAACTTTGTAAGAAAATGTGGCTTCTTACTGAAAAACAACAGGCCAAAATTTTATGACACTCTGGAAGATAGCCAGAAAAAAAATATTCTGCATACAATCATCCCGCTCAGATTCTGGAAGAAATTTTAGTTCCACTGTTGTGTTCTCCACACAGAAATCACTTTTACACGTGGACAGTGTTGATGCTCTTCTTTTTATTCATGGTAGCTGCGTCAGAGACCAACAAGTGAAGTATGCTGAAACTTTTTCTGCCCATTAATTTTCATTATCAATTGTTTGTACTTTTGAAAAAGTTTTTGTTTACTGCACATTTTGTTGCCTATGTTTGATTTAGCTACGCTGTTTTTCAAATTAGTTTTGATTTATTGAAGTGAAATAAAACTCACTTTATTTCCAAATTAATATTTAGCAGCATGGGTGATGTTGGGAGCTTTTGTCAACTCAGTGTTATTCTCTTTTAAAGTTAGTATTTAGAAAAATATCTTATTTTATTCACAATTATTGTGATTGCATTTGTTTTATATATGAGCTGTCAGGTTCCGAAAACATTCTTATCCACTTTTGGTCAAAACTGAGTTAGCAGTGGTTTCTTAAGTTACTCCATCCTGTCCACCATGTATTAATACATGATGTTCTAAACTACGTGACATCCCCTTCATTTTAAATACTAAATATCTATGACTGTTCAACACACCGTCTCAACCCATCATCATATTCACTAGCCTGTTGATTCCATTACCTGCATTGTTAATATTATCTCCAAAAATTGCCTCATTCCCACACAACCATATTTGATTTAAAGGATGGTGATTCCATAATGCTTGTTATTCATCAACATCAAGTTTATGATAAGAATTATTGTGTGTTTGAAAGTTTGTGAATATTTGCCATATTCAAGGAAGTGTGTAATGTGTAAGCTCCAAAAAACATCAAAGAAATTTGAATAGTGTACTCAGTTGTTGGCCTGTTCCTTCCTCCACCAGATTGTGTATTCAGATGTATTGAAAAAGCAGCATGCAAGAAAGAAGTCATCGTTTGTCCAAATGAATAATGTCAACATTTTTGAATGAAGGCACTGTCAAAAAATTAGGAAGTGATGCATGTAAAGTAAGGGACTGAAAAGAGCACACTGAAACATCCACTGCTTTTGCATTTCAAACACTCCAAGTGTAAATTTAATTACATCAAAAAAAGTAAATTTTCTGTTGTATTAAGGGGAGAAGTATCATACATGTCTGACATTTCAGTCTATCAGTCAATTATTTGGCATTGTTTGGCAACTCTGTTGCCATGACAATGATTTGCAGATGTAGGTCTGATTAGTCCTGCTAAATTTGCATGACTTTTTCCTTTCAGCTTGATGACTAATTTTCACATAATGTTTCACATTGGGTTAATAAAGTAAAGTTTTTTATTCCATAAAAGGTTGTTTCATGCATAAGCTTCTCCTTCTCTCACTTTCCATGTTGCGTGCTATCTGTCATGTACGATTATGGTAATGAGTGTGTTTACCACAGCAGTGGCTTGTCCATATAGTTGTAAACTGCTCACTTTCTAAAACGGTAGTTGCTTTGGAAATTGGTTCCAATTTTGATGCAAAAGCTCTCTCTTATCACTTCATTTTGCTAGTACTTTAATGGAGCTGCTATCTGTCACAAATAAGTGACAAATCTTAACACTCCAAGCCATACGTCTCCTAGCAGCATCACAGGTGTAGCCACTATCGCTGTGCGAATACCATCTTACATCACCAACAAAACAAGAGAAACTCTTAGAACAGATTCGAAGCAACTGTCATTGGCAAGAATCTGAATTTTGGTCATCATCTCAGTCACAAATAAGATGGCATAAATCACGGAGGCAATGAACAAGCTTGTTAGGATCCATTACCTGTGGTGGATCTGGAGATGGAAAATGTAGGAAAATGCACAACAGCACAGTTGCCTATTTCTTCTACTTTGTTTCTGCTTAAGTAGTCGTACGTTCAGTTTTTACCTGTGAATCCACAGTTTGATTTATTACTGTTTGGCATTGATGTACTAGTCTATTACCCATAATTCTCCATATTTTGGTGGTATTTGTGATATTCTACTTGTGTAAGACCAGACATAGATACAACCTGTTTGAGGTGAACAGTGCATAGTATCTTAAGATTTCTTGACATTTTAGACAGGGTTGTTTTGCATGCATTTTTAGTTTTGTTAAAATAAGTACCCATCACAGGCTGAACAAGATAAGTGTGCAATTCGTTTGTATTTTTCACTAGTGTAGTCTGATGTTGATTTAAAGCCATCCCCTAGCTCAGTGCCTGGTAGCACAGCTCCACCGAGGGCTGGTTGGAGCAGGTTGTGGATAGCAGTGAGGACATTGTGAGCTGTCCATGAAGTTCTCCATATTACTAGTGGAGTTGAGACTTGGCAGTATTGCTGATGATTTTCGGCATCTTGTGATCATTCACTCACTTTTGGGATTGGTGCTGAGTGATCCTGCTAAATTCTCAAATATGCTCTTATCACACTGAGCCAATGATATGAAAAGTCCTCGTGTTTATATGACACTGAGATCGTAAATTTAATTTTTTGACCTAGGAAAGTAAATCCACTGTAAAATTTCAGTTGATTTTGTACTTTATGTTGTGAACTGTCTTACTATGACCAGAGCAATGGCAGAGCGCTAAATGAAGCAGTGTCATATTTACTCTGTGGCCCAATGCTCACGTCATAATCAAAGGCAAGGGTAGTTGTTGGTTCAGATCTTGTTGGACTAACAATGTGTATGACTTCAGTTTTTTTTCTTTTTCTCTGAAAATAGCCCAAGTAGAATTCAGTAATAAAATGATAAGAAAACATTTCAGTTGACCCAACTTGAATGTTCAGCCTATTTTTATTTGTAATTGTCAGCCTACTTCTATAATGCAATAAACTTAATTTGTTATTAGTTTGTTATTGTTACTGTTATTATTGTTATTTATTAAAACACAAGAGCTTTCTTATCCGTATTTGGTACCAATGCTTATGACCAGTAAATCTGAAAGAAGGGAATGTTGGATGTTTGCCACACAGAATGCACACATTTACCTTTGCGTGTCGTTTCTAGGGCAAATGACAATGGGAGGCCAGTGATGCAGGCAGAACTTTACAAAAATTTCTTTTGATTTAACACTGTGACAGCACATGAATTTATGTCTTAATATATTACACAACAAATGAAGCTACAGTCAGTTACGGATTTGTGACCATAATGATGGTTTACCATTGGCTCAGCTGCTGGTTATAGTGTTGCAATTGTAAATAGAAGATTGTGTTTGATAATTTTGTTCTGCTGCGGTTCGAATGAGTTATACCAATGAATAAATTAGGGTTTCTTGTTACTTTTATTTACACAACTGCATAAACTAACATGAAAATTCTGGGTAATGAGCCTTGATCCAATACCTCAAGGGAGCAGACATATTGGTCTGCTTTAGAAGTACTAAGCAACAACACACTAAAAAAGAGACTCAAAAGATTTGAAGGAACCATCTGTGGTATGGTTTTGGGTTCTTCCTATCATTTATGGGCCAGACAAGAAGGGAACATTACAAAAGCAATGAACAGGCAAGTTAGTGTGCATTATATGTATAGCTCTCAAAATGAATATCTTACGAAGGCATAGAATTACATGGTGCCCACATTTACAGTTCTATTTCTGTGTTAATGAACATAATTTTCAGTTTCTTCTCTTCTGAATCCTCAAGTTACTGTGTAGCATTGAATAATTAGTTAACTGCATTTATTCCTGCTTCCACCCCCACCAACATACTTCTGCATTCTCATGGTAGTCAGGAAATTCTATTTATATGTGGCACAACCAAGTCTGCACAGTTGATTTTTGAGTTGCAAAGTAGTAATAATAATAATAATAATAATAATAATAATAATGTCATGTGACGAGGGCATCCCGTCAGGTAGACCCCTCGCCTGGTGCAAGTCTTTCGATTTGACGCCACTTCGGCAACTTGCATGTCGATGGGGATGAAATGATGATGATTAGGACAACACAACACCCAGTCCCTGAGCGGAGAAAATCTCCGACCCAGCTGGGAGTCGAACCCGCGCCCTTAGGATTGACAGTCTGTCGCGCTGACTACTCAGCTACTGGGGGCGGACAGTTGCAAAGTGTTTTATGTCGTACTGTTTTGTGACATGGGAGAAGGTTGATTTCCAATTATTTTATTCCACTGAAATAATTTTTCATTGCAAACTATCAAAGAAAGGGTTTTACTCACCTGTATTTTGGGGAAATTGTAAACATGATGGAAAATTATATACCTGAATATTTCACATGCCATATGCTGCCTGAGCGGAAGCTAACATCACTAACTTTGCCAGCCCCATGCTGGAATTATGTAACACCAGCATTAACAGCCCCCTTCTGCACTGGAAAGCTTTGTAAATGAGGAATTCTAGATTAAATGTAATTGAACGCCTTACATGTAGGTAGATTAAAAGTAACGTTAGAAAGTATCAGAAGATAACCCTGCATAAAAACCAAATGTGCTTGCACCTCTCCTGTGAGAAGCCATGTAAGACAAACACAACAAGCCCCTGTGACAGTGCATTTACTTTCATTTGGGTCCTGAACTGTTCCACTAAATTCACTTGGCATTCCCTTTTCACTTTGATGACTTATTCTACGTAATGCTCGTGTATGATGAGCACTGAGACAGAAAATTTATTTTTGTACTCAAGGAATGCCACACTTCACATAAGCAACAACTGTTCTTATTTTCAACATAGCGTTATGAGGCTATATGACCCATATTCTGATGAGAGAGACCAGCAGGCAGCAGCATCGCATTAGCTCAGTGGTTCCATGCATATTGTGATACAAGGGCAGCATGAGTTCTCAGTTCTAATCAAGGTGAATATCAGTGCACTCTAAGTTCTTATTTTCTCTTTTATTTAATGGAGCTCCAAATTGTTAGAAGAAATTCTTTAACAAGAGCTGAAGAAAACCTGTACACATTGTCTTCTCGCAAGCTCAACTCAGTAAGCTTTGTTAATGGTGACAGATGCCTGCTTTGTGATAACCAAGCTTCCTTGCTAAACAAATGTCTCTGTAGAACTTTGACTCAACTGTCAATGACATGAATTTGAGTTTAGTTTATTACATGGGATGCACATTTCAGGGGATTATTTATGAGGTGAATATAGTTCCTCTGTGCTAAATCTGTGAAATAGCAGTTAGGCACCTCTTTAGATATTTGCTGACAGCAGCATTAGTGACTTCCTTCCTCTCTGGGTAGCTTCAAAAATGGGCAATTTTGTTGATTTAAATGTAATTCAATACCTTAAATATCACTTTTGATCAGTGTTAAGTTCTCTGTGAATTCATAAGTGGACCTAAAAATGTGTGTGCGCTTGCTTTGCTGTAGAGCATGCACTACATAGTATTCACATGATTTATTGCATAATCTACTATAAGAAATCAAATGATAACAGTGAAACTCATTACATTACAGTTACTCACTGTGGACTGGTGAAAACATGTGAATTCCTGATGAAAAAATTGGATGAAGAATCGCTTCTAAAAGAAAAAGAAATGAGATGTAAAGTATTAATAATGACATTAAACAACACAATGGAGTATTTTGACTGGATTACAGCATAAAATTAGTTCTGAGCCATACTCATATCTTGCATATTAGTGTAATACTATACTCATCGTATAAAAACGGTCGTTTGCCACTGTTGCCATCGAGTGTGAAATGCAAATCAGACATTTTTTGTGGAGCATCACTCAACAGCATTAAACCATTTTATATTCTCCAAAGCGATGAACTGTTGCTGTCACTTCCAACATAGGGTGAGGCAGCACAGCTCTGCCATGTCAGCAAATGGGATCTGGAGAGGTCTGACGCATGCCACATTCAGAAGCAGACAGTCTGCTGAGAAATCTTTCACAAAAATATTATTGGTGTATCAGAAAGTGAAATACAGTGTAGCTGTGTTACCATTACACTCAGAACTTTAGCTATAAAAATTTAGGCAACGAGTGGTTTTGATGATGAGACATTGCATTCAAACAGTGTGCTGTTTACTGCTAGAGCATGGTTGTAGATATAGCTTAACAACTTGAACAGTAGACAAGACTTCTTCCAGGAACTGCTGCGGCCTACATTGTTGCCAGATTCTGCACATAGCCAGACTTTTCACCGTGGCCAGTTTGTCACCTGTCACAATTGGCACAGACTTAGACTCTATGGCGGTTGGCTGCTAGGCATGTCTTATGTCAATTAGTGTAGATGTCTGCAGTCTTGGAACATACTGAAATCTCCATGTCACAGTACCATGGTATCACAGTAATGTTGCAAAGCAATGTAAATGGAACGAGCATGTGAGGATTGTGATACATAAGGCAAATGGTCAACATTGGTTTATTGGGAGAATTGTGGGAAAGTGTGGTTCATCTGTAAAGGAGACTGCATATATGGCGCTAGCGCAAAATATTCTTGAGTATGGCTCAAACGTTTGGGGGCTGTAAAAGAAGACATCAAAGCAATTCGGAGGTGGTCTGCTAGATTTGTTACTGGTAAGTTTGAACAACATGTGTTGTAGAGATGCTTCAGGAACTCAAATTGGAATCCCAGGAGAGAAGACGACATTCTTTTCGAGGAACACATTCAGAAAATGTAGAGAACCAGCATTTGAGAGTGACTACAGAATGATTCTACTGCCTCCAACATACATTGCACGTAAGGACTATGAAGTTAAGATTCGAGAACGTAGGGCTCGTAAGAAGGCATATAGACAGTCATTTTTCCCTCGTTATGTTAGCGCATGGAACGGAAAAGGAAATGAGTAGTAATGACACAGGATACCCTTGTGACGCATTGTACGGTGGATTTGCAGAGTATTGATGTAGATGTGGCTGCTAGAGGAGCTGAGACAAAATGAACTGCATCATTTGGCTCCTCTAGGAGCATGCTGTGAGACAGTTGTTCGGGTATTTCAATGTGTACCAGGACTGCAGACATGTACCTGCAAACAAATGAAAATTAATTATGTAACCTTATTTTTTTGAGGTTACAGTCAAAACTTTATGATTATATGTTGTATAAGCACAGCTGCTGCAGTACAAGCATGAAAAGACACACCTGGGAAATATGCAGTGTGGTGTCCTCCTAAGATTGACTTGAATAGTTGGAACTACAGAAACAGAAATATTATTAGAAATTCTGGGATTAAATCTGTCCAGTATAACTGTCATGTACAGAGTAGCATGTTACTGGTTGTGGGAACGTGACATTGTGAAAGTGATACAGATTACTGGGGGCCACATGACGAATGTAATTCATTTGAAGTATTGGAAAACTGGATGGTGACAAGGGTACCAAGACAATGACACTGAATGTAATGCTTGTGAAATGTTCCCAGACATTTTTTTATGCATGGATCTATGCCATATTAACCCAAACAGAGGCAGGATCCCTCTCATAATTGGACATGGACAGTATCCTCCCAATTTGTTTGGAACTACAGAAGACAATCATATAAATCTGAATATGGCATATTAAAGCATTCTGTGAAAAGTGATAATAGGGGCAACAACAGTGTTGTGGACCTCTGCAGTGCTTTTAGAAATCCTGGTATATGGGCCCGGCCCCTATAAATGAGACTGCCAACCAAAATGTCCACAGGGAACTGTTAAGGTTTCAACTTCTCAGGTTACTTCAGTTCTGTGTTCATGATATTGCAGTTTCTTGCTTTGGTTTCCCTGAGAACCTACAAACTGTGTGTCTTCTGGAGGTGTTGAGTTTATGGCATTCAGACAGAACTCGTGCATTGTGCATTATCATCCTCACATGCAGACTGAGTTTGGTGGTACTTGCCAGGTCATTATCCGAGGGAAATTTCTCGTAATGATATCACTGCATAAAACATTCTTGATTTTCTTGCCACATCAAATCTGATTTGATGTGGCAAGAAAACTTACAATGTTTATCACCAGGTCATTGTATGGCACAGTGCTTTCTATCCATTCTTCATCCTGGCTATGTGTCAGCACACTGCAGCTTCATGCTGAGATCAAAACACACCAAAAAGAAGTATTAAACATGGCTGTGATCTAGTAACTGTACAAGTCTGAAGAGGCTGAAAAAATAAAAAAAATCAGCCAACCAGTTGCATACCAAAGGTTTATTGAACCCTTGACCTAGGTTTTGATATTTATAAAAATATATTCATCAGATGGAGTGGGCCTTGGTACATCACATGGTTGTAAATTACATTAGCTGAAGTTGAGCAGCTCCTATTGTATATCAAATTGATATAAAAACCAGAAACATCACATGCCATGGCTTAAGGTAGTAGCCAGATTACACTACGTGTATGCAGAATAAATGCTCAAATGTATTTGCCCACTGGTAAAGGCTCTTGTCTACATAAACACTATAACAGGAGTCCATGTGATGTTTCTGGTGACGAGCTGTTCGGCTCCATCTAATATAGTTTACCACCACATGATGTAACAAGGGCCACTCCTTCTGAAGAAGACATTTTTATAAATATTGAGACCTAGAACAAGGGATAAATAAACCTTTAGTTGCAACTAATTGGCTGATTTTTGTTCAACCTCCTCCGTGAAGAAGTATCATATGAATGTGAAGTAGTGTGCTGTGACTCAAGTATTACTGAGGGGGCACACAGCTGGAAGGCAGTTGCGTTTAAGTTCAGTTTTGAAAACTGTTGAGGGCTCTTAGGTATTTTTACTTTATTTCTGTCCCTCTTGTGTTTTGGTTTCGTATGAAGTTGAATATTATTGTAATATTTGTCAATTATACTGCTGTTAGCACAGATTGAAAATAAGGATGTATTATACATTGTGTTGCAGCCAAAGAGGAAATAACATAATTTTTTATCCCCAGTAATTAAAAATGTTTAATGAACCCTTCTAACATCTTTTGGATAACTGCGCACACTGTTGAAGGGGTAGTTGCAAATGTGGATTGTATCTAGTAGTTATGTCTGACTTTTAGGGTGAGACTTCAAGAATTGCTGAGTGATGTGTTCATGGCTGTTGTAGTGGTGGTTGATGGAAAACAGTGATTATAGCTGTCCATAACAGTACATAAGTACTTCTTAAGGGAAAGATTTCTCTCATTTGGAATCCTTCCATGAGGATGAGGATGATTATCCACAATATTGACTGTTGGTTCTTCAAACTGTAAGCTACCATTGTATGTTGTTCAGTCATATTATGAAGCCATCTTCAGTGCTATCATGTTCTTTACTGCCAGCATCTAGTGCATCACTTCTGTTTGGTATGCTTTAACACAATGATGTGACAGATGCAGTGTAGCTACTTCCTGTGCTTACTGGTGGGTATCTTTCTCACTGCTGTTGCCGAGGGCTGAGTGGCATATACAAGATACATTCATCAGATATTGTCCTCTATTACAGGGCATCATATTGGATAGGGCATGAACAATACAATATAGTATATTAGATCACAGGAATCCAGATTTCTGATGAGGGACACCTCAGAATATGGAGATTGGATGAATTGCAATGTGTTTGGTACACTTGAAGTACTATGAGGCAGTTGTGCAGTATATTATCAAATGTTAAGGACATACTAATTTTGTGCAGTACTTTTTCTACTTCAGACAGGTCATGGCTCACATGCCAAGCATGTGACTCAAACAGGGGATAGTGCTGTACCCATCTATGTACGTGGAGAAGAAAGTCCCAGCAGTTGTTGTTCTGAGTGTCCCTACTTCCAGTAAGAGAGGGACTGTAGAAAATTTCATCGAAGCTTGAGAAAAAAGTAAAAAAATAAAAATTTTAGAAACCAAATTTGTGGACTGAAGGTAACTCTATCACAAATTGCATATCAAAAAAACAGCTGCACCACTATCAGTCCTTAAGGCCAAATGGATGCTCAGGAAATCATCCACACATCAGTTGGATAGATCATCTAACTCATATTAGGAGATTAATTAGAAATGATCTTTCCACAGTGGAAACATAGTAACTAGGATTGAAATGATGTGATGTAAACTGAAATTTTAAGGCTAGGTGTACAAAATAATATTGGTAACTCACACAGGTATGCATAAACTCATGGATTACTGTGGTATGCTCCTGTCAGTGGGGTCCATGCACACATGATTATTATTATTATTATTATTATTATTATTATTATTATTATTATTTTAGTTGGAGGTATAGTTACAACTGGTAGAAGCTTGGTAAATCTCATGCACCTCCATGGTAGCCAATAACTCTTAATTTAGAAGAAAGGAACATTATATTAGTATCAAAAATTATTAAAATAAAATATTAATTAATAGTAAAGAAACAAAACAAAAATTAGGTAAGTAAATTTAATCTTAAAATTTCACAAGTTTTTGTAGTTAATAAACAGTTACTGGTTGCCTTGGAAGTGCTTGAGGTTTATCACCAGTGTACTAAATGTAACAATATCTACATCTAAAGCTATTACTATTATACCATTCATGTGCCTCTCACTCCCTCCTTTGATAAGTGCTTATCCTCTTAAACCACGAGTTAACTCACACATGTAAGTGCAGCCAGTGACATTCTGTAAAAATATGAGAGATTTAGTTTGCATCACATAACGTCAGTCCTAGTTGTTATGTTTCCTCTGTGAAAGCATCACTTCTGGTCTGATTTAGTTCTTCTAGCCAGTTGTTACTTGGACAATTTCCTAAGTATCTACTTGATCTTAAGGGCTAATAGTATATTTGATATGCAAAGATAAAAAAAAAAAAATTGTAAGGAATATCTGTGTATACCATAGCAAAAGCTACTGTGTAGTACTAAAATTTTAGTGACCTTCATCCATCATAATCGCTCAGATAACACTTTGTTGTTGTCTTCCCAACAGTACTATTACTATGTTCAGCAAGAATATTGGAACACAATTGATTGCTGCCACTTTGAACAGTTTGTTAGAATTGGAAAAATTTTATATTGCAGGAAATTTTTGCTGATAAAGTGATCTCTACAACATTGTTGGATGAGCCGCTTATTACATTACTGCAAAATAGTAATGGCTATAGAAATTATGTTATTGCCCCGCAATTGTAAAGTACTGTATCCTAGTAGTACTATCCTCTTTAAATTAAATCCATCTAAATGACTGCAGTCTGATTAGTGATGTGATACTAATGTAACTGCTTCTGATTTTTTTCATTTTTATTCAAACTGTGCTATGGATGCTGCATTATGTTTGTGTAATCTAACTTATATAAAATTCGCTTTTTGTCCTTATCCAAGTTTATTATTTTGATTTGATTTTCTTCTTACATTAGAATTTTGTCCATTGTATTTCACAGATTTGGTTTATTTGTTATGAAAAATTCTTTTATATGTGAAGTAGTATAGTTTAATAGTACCAAATATAACCAGTCAGTCTAGTGTACAGATCCTTTTACTTATGTGTTAGTAAAATCATTAATACATATTTTGTGTTAAGACTAATTTTTAGATCCCTGATATTGTTTAATTATGTGAATAATTATTTTTACAGCTATATTTTTCAATATATATATATGTTTACCATTTCCTGGTTATTGCATGAGAAATGTTGCTTTGTGTAGTAAAAATGTAAACATCTTTAACTGTGGGGAAAAAACCCTGTTAATCCAGAGAGGCACAATTCCATTTGTTGCAACGGTAATTGTCTGCTTTCTTTTCGCAGATTACAGTATAAATACGCAAGCTGAACACCTGTCATCCACAGATTTAGTGACAGGTATACGACAAGATGGACGCATGTCAGTTGTGCGTAGATTCTTCTGTTTATTTGTGACTTTTGATCTCCTCTTCACTGTCTTGATGTGGCTAATATGTATAATGGTAATTATTTTGTTGTTTTCATTGTACTGAAAATATATCAGCATGTACTACTTTGTTTTTGATATGATTATGCTCATTTGTTGCATGTGGGCACGGCTAGACAGTTTTTTTATGTAACTTTTTTGTGCTCACTGTTAGTGACCAGAATGATTCAAGTTGGAAAAGAAACATAAAGATAATCTTGAAGATTCTAGACACCATCCAAAATTCTCTCAGTGACATGATTCTCTTTCCAAACAGTTAGAGCATCTTGCTCATCAAGCTTCCATCTAGTTTTAGATGACTAACAATACATGTCTTTGCATGGCTACTATTGTGCAGAGCAAAAAAAAAAAGGCAGCATTTGTCTTAAAAGTTACGACTATTGTAGATTTGCACCCAAAAACTTATTGTTCATGACCTGTTTTGCGTGTCATAACTGAATACTGTAAATTTAATTGTGTGTAACCATTATAGTTTGCTTCGACCTGATGTAAGCAAATAAACACAGTAGTTTTCCATTTTTATTTTTGTGAAATAAGAAAACCTAAAGTAACTGACTGTATGGCCTCAGATTTAGCGTTACTGTATTTTGCTGTGTGTGTGTGTGTGTGTGTGTGTGTGTGTGTGTGTGTGTGTGTGTGTGTGTGTGTGTGTTATGCAGTTCATGTTGTCCAACAGACTCATATTTTGCTGTAACCAGTTGCTCAAGTCAGCTTGATATTGTAACGGAAGTCAAAAAATCAGTGCATTGTGGTCGCAACTACCATATATCTCCATTTTCATCCCAGAGAGCACAGAGAAACATTTCCTACTTGCCTCCCAAACACTGAGGAGAGAAGATGCAAAGGAGAACTTAGGGATTTATCATACATTCAATTATTAAGCACAGAAGTCACGGAAATGTTCATCCAACTCTGGTGGCAGATGTGACGTGGTACTGTGCTTTAGTGGTAAAAATTCTGATATTGTACGTCCCTACATTTGTTATGTGAAATAAACTATGACGGTGAAATTAAAGATATTCAAGCTCATATGGAGGCTTACATACAGTTGTTCTCCCTATGCACCAATCACAGCTGCAACAGGAAATAAGGGAAGTAACAGTGGTACATGAAGTACACACTGTCACACACTGTAAGGTGGCTTGCAAAGTACAGATGTAGATGCTGCTGCTATGAAATAGAAACTTGTGTCTATACCATTAAGATTCACATGAATCTTTCTGTAGGTATCCTTATATCTAAGAACAGTTTTACACCTGTCTTTTTTTATGTAAAAGGACAACTTTTTGCATTTAATCCCCTACTTGTATGATATTCAATATTAATCAAAATGTTATGAAGAATTAATTTTTTAAGCTGCAAAGAATTCTTGCAGTTTTGTGTGTTACTTTCTTTTTTTTCCTGTAACTTAAACCAGTACCTTCACCTTTGTGCTCACACACAGTAATCTGCATAATGTATACCAACATTTGTCTCTCTCTACTGTTTGTTTCCTTCTGCTTCTTTCAGTACAACCTAAATACATGAGATAATTGTATGTAATGTATGCAGTCATTACATATTCATTATGTAAGTGCTCTTCTCAAACAGCACTACATTAATGCATTTATTATTTTGTGCTATAACAGTCAGTTTAATTTTTGCACATCTTTGCTGCAATAAACAACAAAATACTTCCTATGAAGTCTGACTTTCATAGAGTTTTCATCTTGTTTCTTTCTGCTGTGTTCAAAATAGAATTATATTAACTCTTTTTTTATATTAGAGATTTGTTTTTATCACTGACTTGTCTTTTTGGAGACAACTTCTCTATTTAGTGTCAGTTTGATTTTTTTCAGTTCTGTTTGTCTCCCATATTTTCTGATTTTGCCTACATACCCTTCCTAGCTTTCGTATTTATTTTTGTCCTAAAGCCAAATTTTTCATTGAAGTATTTCTTTATTTCAGGAATTCCTTGACTTTAGTTTCTTTTAAATCAGAACTCTGTATATTTTTAACATTTTTTATCCTTTTCTTCCATGTGGTTATGAATATGGCTTCTTCGTATACTGTATTCATGACTTTCTCACATTAATATAAAATAGAAACTGGAGGGAAAAAGAAGGCAGCTTTGAGCTCCTCCCTTTTTTGCCACCGTCTTTCATTGGAGTTACTATGTGCATGTAATTGTGATAAATACCTTAATTGTCTTTATAAATGTGGTAGGAAAGTTCTGGTAGAATATATTTAATTTGGGAGTAAAGGATATCACTCACTAAATAACAGAAGCATTTGGTTATCATATGATAGTGTCCATAAGTTAAGCATAATTGGAAATGAGAAGCCGGCCGCTGCGGCTGAGCACTTCTAGGTGCTTCAGTCTGGAACCGTGCTGCTGCTACGGCCGCAGGTTTGAATCCTGCCTAGGGTATTGATGTGTGTGATGCCCTTAGGTTAGTTAGGTTTAAGTAGTTCTAAGACTAGGGGACTGATGACCTCAGATGTTACATCCCATAGTGCTTAGAGTCATTTGAAGCATTTTTGGAAATGAGAATAACAGAGAGAAAATATTAGCAACCACTGTGAATGACTGTCAGTATTTTGCCATATGTTGGAATTGTGCTATTTGTATGGGAGAGAAGCACACTTTGCTTTGAGTGGATGGGGGGGGGGGCGGAGGGGGGGGGGGGGGCAACGAAAGCATAATACCTTCGGCTTGTGACTTCTGTTAATATTTGCTCTTGCATCTGTGTTGAATGTAGCTTCTGGCTAAAGTTTGCTATGTTTTGCTGCAGAGAAGTAATTTTGACATTGTTTTGTAGGGTAGAGTTCATATGTGCATTGAAGGCAGATTAGATGCAGACCATAGTTTGATCAGCCACAAAGTGTCATTTCAAGCCTTTGATATGATTCCAAAAACAGGAATAGTTCATTGTAGACTATCCCAAGGTTGACTGAGAGTGACTACTCCGTAACAGAACTGATAACTGACCTTAACTGCACAACAAAATCCACTAATGTTTGGAAGACAGGTACATTGAGATGGAAGTATAAATCAATCAGTGAATTTACTCTTCATTGATTAATCCTGATTCATTTTGCAGAATTGTTGTTTTTTACTTTCATGAGAAAGAAAGTTGGTAGTTATCATTATGATCAAAGGACTATATATGATTGGTGATATTGATGGAGTTGTAGTGTGGGGAGGTATCATGTTGGGTGAGCTGATAGAGCTTCACATCTTCATAAGTGAGAGAGTGAATACCCATCAACATTGAGCTATTCTGTCTGAATAACTTCTGACAGGCGAAGGTAACAACTACCTGGAGATGCTAGTGAGATCTGAATCCTATAGAGCACTTATGGGATGCATTGGAGAGACAAATTGTAACATGTCAGCCATTCCTGAAGACACATCCAAACTTCCATACAATTATTTCTCAGGAAGAGGACCAATTGATGATGATGCTGTCAAACCACCCTATAAAGAACCTGCTAGATTGCTACCAAACATGAGTAGCAAGGGCTAAGCATGTACCCTATTACCTATTTTGTTGTTATGGAAGAGTTTTTTTTCCTGTTTTGTAGCTTTATGGTTTGTATCTTGGGTATTAGAACTTTTATAATTATATGTTTTGAATACTAATGTTATGAATAATTTGTTATTTAGCTTTATCTTACTCTGTAACCATTCTGACATTCTATTTGGTTAATATACTCTCATTCAGTCATCTCGAGTATGCTTAAAATTTGGACACTAGTGCAGCTTTCACTAGTGTTGCATTAAAGAAAACAAGAGAGACATTTGAGTTGTTTGCAGTGTGGTCATAGTTACATCTTTGTCTTCTGCTGCAGGGCAAAGCTTCCAGTGCAGTTAGCACTAAGTACTATCAGCACTGCTTGCTATTGTAACAGGAAATTTATGCTTATGGCCTAGTTTTGAAGAGTTCATATGTACAATGATGATATCACTATAAATCCCACCTCCCCCTTCTTCTCAATTGAATTGTGTCTTGTGAAGTGTGACAATTGCTGTTTTGAGGACATGATTGAAAAAAAAGTCTTAGTCTTTTATTTCACCAGATAACAATTCAGGTTTTATTTTCACATGTTTCAGTTTCAGGTGTGATGTAAAGCTGCGGGTAATGAGTATAATGGGCAGGGGCACTATGAATATAGTGCGGGACAATAATTTGCGAATGTGGGTCTAACGGGAGGCGTGGCAGAGATAAGTCCCTGCAGTCTACAGTTGCACTATCCTCTGTGATCCCGGGTTCGAGTCCCAGTCGGGGCACACATTTTCAACTGTCCCTTTTGACTTATATCAATGCTTGTACGCAGCTAGGAGTATTCATTTCATTGTAATTTCTGTATTATGTTAATGTGTGAACATAATATATATTTTTCTTGATTGTTGTATCTTCATTATCCAGCATGATCTGATCCACATATTTTGTGTTCATACATTAACACATTACAGCAAGGAGTAACTACAGTTGTGATATCCCTTAAACGCAGATCTTATATACATTCAAGTGTGATGACATAAAAACTGTCCACACCAAATTTACTCCAAATACAAAATATGTAGCTTATGAAAATGTGCAAAGCTCGAAACTAGTCAGCCAATAAATAATTACAAGTGTTGGACTTAAACATTTAAAAATCCATCTTCTTTAATATTTGAGAGCTACAAGATGTGACTTACTGAAAACCTTTATGGCTGACAAACTATCATCTAGCAATAAAACAATTAGTAAAATTTTCCTTGAATGAAACATAAGAAGTGAACAAGTAATTATCATCCATTGCTTTTGGTAAAATGAGATACAAGGAAAGAGCCATAAAATATGTTATCATTCACTGCCTGTGAGGAATAATAAAAGAAATGAGGTAACATGATATTGGAATGTACATCTAGAGCAGACAAATAGTGGAAAACCATTGATGAGTGTAACACAATTTCTGTATTGGAAGGACTATGTAAGTAAACAATGCTTGTCCACTAGGTAGCATAACTTTCTGTTGGGCAAAGATGCATTTGTGTCATGGCCAGTTTATTACATGGCAGCAACAGTAGCAGCAAGTAAGTGGGTTGGAAGAGAAGCATAACGTGGTGCAGCCGATCATCATAAATATTAACTGCCTCCTAGCAGAATCTCCTAGGTTTTGTGTGTCACTTTGTGTGCTCTTTTCCAATTGTTGATGTACACCTAATGCAGTTTTATTTTTAGCATATTTATCCTCTCTATAGTGTATTTTGAATATTTGGCCGATGTGGCCTATGTGCTGTTTGTTAAAGTTACAAAGTTACCACATGCGATTCTGTAGACTATGGAGCTAGTAAATCTGCTTTTCATAGCATTAATTTGATGTGGAATGTGTATTTTAATATTATCAGATTATTTACACGTAATCTCGATGTTAAGTTATGAAAAATACTTGCATAATTCTTTCAATATAATGCTGATTCCTGTGTGTTTGATCAGAATTGGAAAATTGTTATTTTAATCATTGATTTCTCACAATTTGCCTAGTTTAGATACACATTGTATGTTACTTTATGTCTATTAGCATTCCTCACAATCTGTGACTCATGATGTTTAATTTACAGATCCTTCCTTTTATGTCATTTTATCAGAAGCTATGAATGATATGTAATTATGGTTAACTTCTTATTTTTTTCATTTATTGTAAAATCTTAAATATTTAAACTCTTGATTAATATGTAACAATATAATTTTTAATCACTAGATTGCATCATTTATTGTGCCTACTCTCTTGTATGTCTATATGTAAGTTCTTTTACTGTTATTCTTATTTTGCAACAGTGATGATATACTTTTGATATTATAAATTTAACCTTCTCCTTCCATAACACTATAATGTGTGTATATGATTTTAGGTTTCTTTGATTTTTTCCTTGTTTATAGATATAAATATGTTTGTACATCACTGCTGAAACCACAAATCGTAAAAATGAAAGCAGTGATTGTTAGATATAATAAAAGAAACAAATGCTTTTTAATCAGCAGTCTGAATAAGCTGTAGGTCTAATATTAAAAGCAATGTTTAACTGGTAGGTTTCATTTCACATGGAGATAGTAGTAGCTGATGTACATAACATATAAACTTTCCAGAACATATGATGAGCTGTTTGTACTGTAGTATTATCACATAGGTGTTGCATTGATACTTCAGGCACATTATCTGTTTTGAAACTGGATTTGGCATGCTTGACAAGATAATATTTCATTAACACTCCATTACCTCTTGATTGGGGAAACTCACTTATACACTCAATGTGTATCCTAGTAGCTGCATAAAGAATTTTCCAGCTGCAGAAGCATGAAAGTATACAGTTTCTCAGTTGTTAGTGTCAGTCATATCTCCCTCTCATACGAAAGTAAATTTTGTTGTCCCATAGCCAGTTGGTTCACATAAATCAGTGAAATGTAATACATAATGTTTAGCATTTGCAGTAATTGTGATACAGTTGTAATAAAACCACACACATACAGCAACTGATTGACAGTGAGCTTTTTGTTCTTTTTCAGTTGACTGGTGATGAAATTTTTGATGCCTTGTCAAAGCAGATAATTCATTACAATATTCATACATCCTTATTTGACATTGTGGTAAGTATAGAAATGATCTGAAGATGGTTATTAGTAACAATGTATTTCTAAGAGGAACTTCGCTTTTCAGAGGTGGGATGGGTAGCATGAAAAGGGGGGAGAGGAGGGGCTGATCTTCACTGACAGTGTTTTGTTACTGTAAGTACTGAGAGTAATTCAGTACTTACTGTTGGCCTGGGTGGAATGTTGCAAACATTGTAATAAGAATCTTGATCATGCTATTTGGATGTGCCAGGCTGTAGAAATTACAGGTCCAAGACTAGACTAATTACGTATAGGCAGGTAAATATAAATTCGGACAAAATACTTGTTGATTCACAATCTCTCATGCGTTTTGTGAATAAAACCATCTAGAGCGTTTAACATGTTTATCTATAATGATCATATCTGTAGTTAAGATTACAGGAACATAAGAATGAGAGCTGTTTATTATGTATTATCACAGTGTGTATACACAGGGTGTATATGAACCGGGAGATCTGGGAAAAACCCGGGAATTTTTTCATCTGGGAGAAAACCGGGAAAAACCCCAGAATTGTTTAGAATTCCGGGAATTTTTCATTGTTTTAGTTTTCAGTTAATTTTTTGTGATTTTGTCTGGTAAGAACCAATACTCTAACGAAAGATATTACTGCATCCCGCTACTGCAGAATAATACTGCAGCAACAAAACATGAACGAGAGGAAAAAAAACGAAAATAAAACTTAATTTGCAAAGGAAATGTGCTGTATACAACAACAAAACAGTGCTCATACAAGCGTCTGCCAACAGCAAAGTGTGTCAAAGGCAATGCTTTGTAACAACCAATTGCCTCCGATGAGCGTGGCGTGGCAACTGTTTAAATTAGATTCGTTTGAGCAGTCGCGGGAGGGCTCTTGCGTATGCGCAGTTGAGTCGCGTATGAGTAGTACCTTCCACCGCTTCTGGCTACAGATGTATGACTGGGCGCCACTATCTAAATTGCTCCGGTTCGGAAATATCGTAAATACGGGACTGATGCACAGAGCAGTCTGAGTTGTGGGGAGGTGGGTTGTCTCCACGTGACCTGTGTTTACGTTTAGTGATTTTGTTGTTTCCTCTTTGTTTATTGCTCTCACGTTAAATGATAACAAAACGGATTTTTGTGGCCGGGAGCTATCAAATGAATTAAAATATGTTTGCGTAATTATGGAAGGCTAAAATATGTTATTAGTTTTAGATTTTATTTCCACCTTTCTGACAGTGAAACATTAATCGCCTTACAGAACAATAAAGTTATTTTTGCCGGTTTGCTAAAGAGATTTGGCTTTTATTAATCTTTTCTGTTGAGGTAGTCAATTTATTTGAAATGAAGTGTTTAATTTCACACTATTGGCTAGTTTCAACTGTTCAAGTGCACGTATGGCACTATGCCATAATAAAGGATCAAACATGAGATAATACAGTACTGGTTCTCCAAGAAAATTTGCACACGAATGTGCATTTTAAGCCGAATTATGCGTTTCAGTATGGTTCACGAAATTCCAACGCTCTTAAAGTATCCTCTGATGTCTTGTTTCTTTTATGACATAATTTAAGATCTTTTAATATCTTACACGTGCGAACATATGGGCTGCCTGCGTCATCGTAGCTACCCAAGAGCGGTGACGCTTGTTATCTGGCGCTCTCTTGCAACTGCTGAAACAAACCTATTTATAACAGGTCACAGGAAAATATTGTGAATGGTGGTTTGAAAAGCTTTACATTGAAAGCAGATTTCCTTTTACGTAAGATGAGCTATGTGCGAGAATGTATGATGAATTTCTTCAATCACAAAGCGTTTGACTCTCATTTAAAAATCAAGTCTTTGAGGACGACCATTTAGAAGAATTTCGAGCCCAGAAGATCAGACACTTATGTAGTTATTAAAAATTTTACTGGCAAATTTATGTGATGTATCTTAAAGTGTAACAAGTGTGCTACGTAACAGTGATCTTGCTATTGGCTGACTACATCCCGTGTCCTGTGCTGTCATCAGCTGGCGAGATCACGTGACATTAGCTATGACTGACTTACAAAACCGCATCGCAATCTCGATTTCAATGCTTCGGAAAGTGACATGAAGTGTTTGGTGGAATTCGAATTTATACCTTCGTAATACGAAAATATGCAGCGTACATGTTGCTTCACATCAGAGGTCTTTCAAAACCTGTTTTTCCTCCTGAGTTTCGTTTTCTAAAGTGCCGGGAAATTCTACTCCGGTATATAAAACCATAAACTTTCAAAGGATTGAGGAGTTTTACAGTGCCGAATAAGAGTGTACTGTCACTTAACATGGAAAAAGTGTATTTTCACCCGGGAAAAAGTGTATTTTTAACCAGGAAATCCGGGAAAAATCCGGGAATTTTTTTTCCTTGTCCACGTATACAACCTGATACACCCCGGGACAACTGGGAAATCCAGGGTGAACCTGGGAATTTTTTCATTCGGGAAAAATCGTTTTAGTTTTAGTTAAATTTTTGTAGTTTTGACTGGTAAGAACTGATATTCTAAGAAGAATTTTACTTGAGCCTGATACTGCAGAATAGTACTGCAGCAATAAAACATAAATGAGAGACTAACATCAAAATAAAAGTTTGCACCATTTACAGTAACAAAAGTGCACACAGTGCTGACATCAGAATGTCTCAAAGACCTTAGGAAGAAGACTGTACAGTACTTCATAACAACAAACTGCTTTTGATGAGTATGACATCACAACTGTTTACATTTCTAATAGGTTGCGGGAAAATATTCTGAATGGTGGTTTGAGAAATGTTACTTTGGAAGTAAATTTCCTTTTATGCAAGATGAATTACATTATGTGTGAAATGTGCGATGCATTTCTTAAGTCACAGAGCATTTGAATCTCATTCAAAATTTAGCTTTGAGGACCAGTCACATAAAAAAATTTCAGGCTAACAAGACTAGCGATTTCTGCTATTATTTAAAATTTTACTGGTACATTTGTGTTTGATGTATCTTAAAGGATAACACATGCCAAACCTCAAGGTTAGTTTTTTGTATTGATTTTAGTTCTTTCATAGATTATAAGTTATGCAATAACAATGGCAAAAAGTATAATTATCCTCCTATCAGCAATTTCATACATAATTGCCTTTTCTATGGAAAAGTTGAAGTGCTTGATGGAGGATTTATGCAGCCAGGTAATCCATGAAACGTTTGGTGCACAGCAGTAAAATTTTCAATTGTACATGTCACAGATATTCAGCTGCTGCAATTTAAGCCGTACTCTTAGTATACTGCCTAACCACATCGTCGGGAAAAAGAGGAAAAAAAAATTTGATGACCAATATTATATGTGAAATCTTAGATATTCTTGTAGCTATTAAACCATTAACTTTTCCTATTTTCGTGTTCGTTGTACTTAACAATGCTGTTGCTATGGCAGAGTACATCACATGTTCTAATACTCTGAATATCTGCTGTCATTGGCTGACAAGATAACATGACACAAACTATGACTAACAAAAACACATCACAATCTCAATTTCAGTGCTTTGGAAGCTACCAATGCTGTACTTGGTAGAATTCATATTTATATTTCTGTAATATAAAAACATGAAGTTGTGTGTTGGCACACTTCATAGATCTTTCCAACACACGTTTTTTTTGTTTTTTTTGTTTTTTTTCTTCAAATGTGAGAAGCTCTAAGCTGGTGTGTAGAACCTTTACCACTCAAAGGATTGGTGTTTTGCTGTTTTGTACGGAAGTATATTGTCACTTAACATGGAAAAAATTACTTTCACTTGGGGTTTAGTGTATTTTTAGCCGGGAAAAAGTGTATTTTTAATGGGGAAATTTGGGAAAACTCCAGGGAATTTTTTTTCTTCTTTCTTGTAAATGTGATCATTTTTGTATCCTGATAATGTATAACAAGTAGTGAAGAGCCACTGCATCAAAATGGACAAAAATAAGTAAATAAATTGATGGCACAACTTCATTAAAAGGAGGGATCAGTTGACAGGGCATGTCCTGAAGCCAGAAGAAATCATCAGTTCGTTTATAGAGGGAAATTCGGGTGGTGGTGAGAGGGGGGGGGGGGATGGGGTGTGGGGGGTAATAATTGTAGAGGAAGACCAAGGGATGAATACAGTAAGCAGTTTCAAATGGATGTAGGGTGCAGTAGTAAATCAGAGATGAAGAGGCTTGTGAGGGATGGAGTAGTGTGGAGAGCTGCATGAAACCAGTCTACAGACTGAAGATCACACATCATCTACAACAGTGTATAACAAGCACCTCTCATTCTTATTTTGCTTTAGTTTATTCCTTAAATCCAAACTCGATTAAGGCCAATAGTGGAATGGTTTCTTCAAATAGGACGTAACCAATATCCTTTTCTAATCTTCTTCACTGAACTTGTGTGTAGTCAATAATGGCATCATTGTTGCTGAAATGTTAAATCCTAATCTTCCTTTCTTTATAAGTCTATAACAAGCTTTTTGTCTTTTGCATGAGTAATAGAAAATTGCAAATTTTGATCAATAGCTTCCATTTTACTCATATTTGATATGTTGCTTTGTTATATTAAAGCAAGATTAATCAGACCTGTTGGACAATTTTCTCTGACAAACCACAAAAGCTGTACCAACTTCATTTGCTACTATGATCCAAATTGTCGTGCAAAGTTTGTGGTTATGAATAATGCATGATATGTTTTTCACATCAAATTTTTGAAATTTGCCATACATGTGGGAGTAATGTGTACAGTATCTGTGCTGAGAAAACAGTTTTAAATGCTGAAATTGAAAAAGAGGATATTCTTTGTATAAATGGATTAAGATACTTCTAACACTTCACCCACTGATTGCGTACTGTCTTTCACATACATGTTTCATATACCAGTATCCAATATCCCATCACCATCTCAGTCACTAATGCTGATCTACAGTGGCACTTGAAGAGTTGCTTCTACCAGATACCTTGCTTCTCCCTCAAATGTCACTCACCACTGATTAAAAATTGTAATAAGAGTAGTCCAGCTTTTCAAATAATGAAACTGTTACGTATTTTAGGCGAGAAGGAAAGGATTTGAAGCAACAAATCCAACCATCTGAAAATGAGTTACTATTCTGTGAATGATGACAAGGCCACGGATCTGGATGTCATTATATTAGAAGTAGAAAGCCTGTTATCTCGTCCACTGCTAAGGCTACATCTCTATGGCAGAACCTGTAGAACACTAACGAAAGCACCTACGCATAGATGTAATGTATCCAAGATAGAACAAGAAGCACTGAGACAGGGTGATTCTGTGGTCCTATTGTCACACATGGGCATCAAGAAAATTTTGTTTCCTTTCAATGATGATCCTTACTGACAAATAGAGAGATCAGTCCTACAAATAAAGAACGATGTTTTCTAAATCGATGTTGATTGTGTGTCAATAGATCATTCTCTTCAAGGTAATTCATAATGTTTGAACACAATACATGTTGCAGAATCCTGCCGCAAATCGATGTTAATGATATGGGCCTGTAAGTTATTGGATTACTCCTACTGCCTTTCTTAAATATTGGTGTCACCTGTCCTGTCTTTGGGTACAGGTCTTTCGTTGAGTGAGGTTGTACATGATCATTAAGTATGGAGCTATTGCATCAACATACTCTGAAAGGAACCTAATTAGTATACAGTGTAGACCAGAAGACTTGCTTTTATTAAGTGATTTAAGTTGCTTCTCTACTCTGAGGATATCTACTTCAACGTTAGTCATGGTGGCAGCTGTTCTTGATTTGAACTCTAGAATATTTAATTCGTCTTCTTTGGTGAAGGAATTTTGGAAGGCCGTGTTTAGTAACTCTGCTTTAGCAGCACTGTCATAGATAGCATTTCCATTCCTATTGCCAAGAGAAGACATTGATTGTGTTTTGCTGCTAGCATACTTTACATATGACCAAGTCTCTTCAGATTTTCTGCCAGGTTTTGAGACAGTTTGATTGTGGAAACTATTACAAGCATCTTTCTTTGAAATTTGCACTAAATTTCAGGTTTCTGCAAAAGATCACCAATCTTGTAGATTTTGCATTTGTTTAAATTTGGAATGCTTTATTTGTTGTTTCTGCAACAGTGTTCTGACCTGTTCTGTGTACCAAGGGGATCAGCTCCGTCGTTTGTTAATTTATTTGGTATAAATCTCTCAACTGCTGTCGATGCTATTTCTTTGAATTCAAGCCACATCTGGTGTACGCTTACTGGTACATTGTTAATTTGGAAGAAGTGGAGGTAGTCTCTATGGAAGGCATAAAGTGAATTTTTATCTTCATTTTTGAATAGGTATATTTTTTGTTTATTTTTGGAGGATTTGGGAGTTACAATATTCAGTCTCACTACAACAACCCTGTGTTCGCTTACCCCTGTATCTGTTTTGATGACCATTAGCTTATTTGTTGCTAAGAGGTCCTATGGAAATACTGCATCCAATGTATTTCACTCCTGTCAACAGAGGCAAAAATCCTCTTCGTAATATTAAAGATTACCTAAGTTTCCTAAAGGTGTATGTATACAGTATTCCACATGAATGTGTGATGTCAGACCTGGGGCAGACTTTAGAACAATTGAAAAGCGGTACAGGGAACATCAGTAGCACACCTGAATAAAAGAACTAAGTAAATCAGCTGTCACCGAGTGTTGCCTTGAATATAATCATTAAAAGAAATATGATGAGCCCAGTTTTGTGGTACAAATGCCAAATTTCTAGGGGAGTGTAATTAAGGAGTCTGTCAAAAAAAAAAAAAGTTAGAAATCTAATAAGCTGGGATAAAGGTTTCAATGCAGATAAGGAGTGGGGGTCTGGAATTCAATTTATTAATTGTTTGCTGGCCACCTCATCCACTAGAACTGGAAAATACTGCAACAATGTGCAGTTTACAGTATAATAATGTCAGCACTGTACAAATGGGGATCAAAGAGCACAGCAAGTACCAGGAGTCAAACTCAGCTGTAACTAGCAGTGCTACACCAACAATATTTCACAGTCTGGTTGGCGTCCAGGCAGCAAGTACCCATAATAGCACAGCTCATGGCACTTGAAGATGATGACTGAGTTGGCTGTTGAAATGTTATACATAAAAAAGTAATCAACAGCCCTGTTGAACATATGAAAATACATCATAAATAAATTCTGCCAAGAAAACCTAATAAGATTATATCAATATGTGTGTGACAATTCCATATTTATGGAAGATGGTGATTAGATATGGAAGAAAATTGAAGTAATCACTTCTAATCTTACTTTCTTGATAATTTGATGGCTATCAGATGTAACTGTTCCTGTGGTGGACATATTAGTGAAGTATTCACTTTTCCATAACAATTTTCATGTCTTTAAGCTTCTACACGTGGTTTCCTTTACTTTGTTGCAGATGGCTGCTGCCTCAAGATTTGTGGTTCTTCTTCTTTTTTATGGCTTGTTGTACATCAGACACTGGTGTGTAATAGCAGTAAGTACCACTTTGTGTTTATCCATTGCTTAGAATGTTTATACCCACAACTCATTTTATAAGATACATTTTATTTTCAGATATCAACGGCAGGCACCTGTGCTTTTTTAATTGCAAAAGTTTTTCTTTACAATGTAAGTAACTTACTCGCACATCTTGTTAACTTTCATCAACTTCCAACATATAATGTGATGTGTTTCTTATATTTTACTACTTCATAAATATTTTACACACATGGTTTCATGGATTTGTATAAAATTTTCAATTTTATATGGCTCTTGAGCTTGCAATTTATGTTAAATTTCAAAAGAAGGAGATAGGATCCAGCAGTAAGTTGCAAATCCGATGTGTATCTTTTTACTGGAAATCTAGATTTCAGCTATTGAATAGCTGTCTTCAGTGCATTAAAATGTGGTTATATGACGTTAGGGCATAAGTGGCCAGATTCTGACTCATCTGACCGTGTAGGTCCTAAGGTCATAGGTTTGGGAAGGGGAGGCTGGCAAAGATTATAGGTGACAGTGTAGTGGATGGTGGTGGGATCACTCATGGAAAAATTCCTGTAGTAGTTGGTGTTACAGCTGCACCTTCTTTAGATTGAAGTGAGCTGATAGGTATAACTGCTTAAAGGAAGTCTCTCTAAGGACTCACCTTCAGAGGGTTAGGTTTCCAAGTGGAAAAGGAATTAGCATAGTTCATCAAAATATAAGAGGTATTAGAGATAAAGTTAATAAACTACTTATAGACGTTGATTCTGAAATTATTATTACATTGAAGCGCCACTTAAATAATTTGTCAATTCAGAGGCTTCCTTTACCAGGAATACAAACATCTCAAGAATGATATCGACAGGAAGTGCAAAATGGCTAAGCAGGGATGGCTAGAGGGCAAATATAAGGATGTAGAGGCTTATCTCACTAGGGGTAAGATAGATACTGCATACAGGAAAATTAAAGAGACCTTTGGAGAAAAGAGAGCCACTTGTATGAATATCAAGAGCTCAGATGGAAACCCAGTTCTAAGCAAAGAAGGGAAAGCAGAAAGGTGGAAGGAGTATATAGAGGGTCTATACAAGGGCGATGTACTTACGGACAATATTATGGAAATGGAAGAGGATGTAGATGAAGATGAAATGGGAGATAAGATACTGCGTGAAGAGTTTGACAGAGCACTGAAAGACCTGAGTCGAAACAAGGCCCCCGGAGTAGACAACATTCCATTAGAACTACTGATGGCCTTGGGAGAGCCAGTCCTGACAAAACTCTACCATCTGGTGAGCAAGATGTATGAGACAGGTGAAATATCCTCAGACTTCAAGAAGAATATAATAATTCCAATCCCAAAGAAAGCAGGTGTTGACAGATGTGAAAATTACCAAACTATCAGTTTAATAAGTCACAGCTGCACAATACTAACGCAAATTCTTTACAGACGAATGGAAAAACTGATAGAAGCCGACCTCAGGGAAGATCAGTTTGGATTCCATAGAAATGTTGGAACATGTGAGGCAATACTGACCCTACGACTTATCGTAGAAGAAAGATTAAGGAAAGGCAAGCCTACGTTTCTAGCATTTGTAGAGTTAGAGAAAGCTTTTGACAATGTTGATTGGAATACTCTCTTTCAAATTCTGTAGGTGGCAGGGGTAAAATACAGGGAGCGAAAGGCTATTTACAATTTGTACAGAAATCAGATGGCAGTTATAAGAGTTGAGGGGTATGAAAGGGAAGCAGTGGTTGGGAAGGGAGTGAGACAGGGTTGTAGCCTATCCCCGATGTTATTCAATCTGTATATTGAGCAAGCAATAAAGGAAACAAAAGAAAAGTTCGGAGTAGGTATTAAAATCCATGGAGAAGAAGTAAAAACTTTGAGGTTCGCCGATGACATTGTAATTCTGTCAGAGACAGCAAAGGACTTGGAAGAGCAGCTGTACGGAATGGACAGTGTCTTGAAAGGAGGATATAAGATGAACATCAACAAAAGCAGAACGAGGATAATGGAATGTTGTCAAATTAAATCAGGTGATGCTGAGGGAATTAGATTAGGAAATGAGACACTTAAAGTAGTAAAGGAGTTTTGCTATTTGGGGAGCAAAATAACTGATGATGGTCGAAGTAGAGAGGATACAAAATGTAGACTGGCAATGGCAAGGAAAGCGTTTCTGAAGAAGAGAAATTTGTTAACATTGAATATAGATTTAAGTGTCAGGAAGTCATTTCTGAAAGTATTTGTATGGAGTGTAGCCATGTATGGAAGTGAAACATGGACGATAAATAGTTTAGACAAGAACAGAATAGAAGCTTTCGAAATGTGGTGCTAGAGAAGAATGCTGAAGATTACATCACATAACTAATGAGGAGGTATCGAATAGAATTGGGGAGAAGAGGAGCTTGTGGCACAACTTGACTAGAAGAAGGGATCGGTTGGTAGGATATGTTCTGAGACACCGAGGGATCACCAATTTAGTATTGGAGGTCAGCGTGGAGAGTAAAAATCGTAGAGGGAGACCAAGAGATGAATACACTAAGCCGGTTCAGAAGGATGTAGGCTGCAGTAAGTACTGGGAGATGAAGAACCTTGCACAGGATTGAGTAGCATGGAGAGCTGCATCAAACCAGTCTCAGGACTGAGGACCACAAAAACAGCAACAACAACAATCTTTACCAGGATGCAGATTAGCTGGCTGTTTTTCAAGGGGTTCTTTGTGGGGTGGGGTAGTGACCATGTATGTAAAAAACAGTATTCCATTTGAGTCCATAGACGTATCAAGACAGTGCATTGAACAGATATTTGAATGTTGTGCAGGGGCAGTTGAATTTACTAAACTTCTAATTGTTGTTGTTGTTGTTGTTTATAGGTTCCCTAACTCTGACTTCAGAGCATTTCTGCTCAAGCTAGAGAGGGTTCTTGATTGACTGTATAGGAAGTACCAGAAACTAGTTATATGTGGTGACTTCAGTATAAATTTTGTGTATGATGGTGCAAGAAAAAGGATGTTGGTAGATCTCCTAAATTCATATGATCTGATGCAGACTGTGTTTTTTCCAAGTAGGGTGCAGGGGAACAGCAGCACAGCCGTAGACAATATTTTTTATTCATTTTTCATTACTAGATGGGCATTCTGTTAGTAAAATTAACACTAAAATGCTTTTGTACTCAAACAAATGTCACATATAATTACAAACTATGTAGGAAAGTTACAATCCTATAGCAGTAGAGTTTTTTAAACTTCGTCGAAGAGCAAGGGTGGCAGGATGTGTATATTGCTGATAACATAGATGACAAACATAATGCTTTCCTTAACACATTTCTCATGCTCTTTGAGTGTTGCTTTCCATTAGAACATTCTAAATGAGGTACTAACAGTAAAAGGCAGCCTGGGTGGATGACTAGTGGGATAAGGATATCATGTAGAACAAAGTGGGAATTATATCAGAATGTTAGAAGTAGTCACAGTCATGCTACAGTAGACCATTACAAACAGTATTGTGAGGTGCTTCAAAATGTTATTAGGAAGGCAAAGAGTATGTGGTATGCAAATAGAACAGCTAATTCACAGGAAAAAATTAAAACCATATGGTCAGTTGTGAAGGAACTGTCTGGTCAGCAGCACAAGGTCAATGATATAGTCAGTTGATAGTAAAAATATTTCTGTTACTGAGAATTTAACAATAATTTTCTGAGCGTTGCTGGTGAATTAAGTAAAAATTTAGTTTCTACAGGGAATCATAGAACACTCTTGGCAAATGCCTTTCTGAAATTGATGTCTGAAATACTCCTCTGTGATACAGACAAAGGGGAGATTGAGTTAATAATTAAATTACTGAAGACTAAGGACTCTCATGGATATGATGGAGTGCCTAGCGAATATTAAAGTACTGTGCTGCACATGTTAGCCCTGTATTTAGCCATATTTGTAATTTTTCGTTTAGGAATGGTCAGTTTCCTGAATTAAAGTACTCAGTAGTAAAGCCGCTTTATAAAAAGGGAGAAAGGGGTAATGTAGGCAATTTAGACCTATTTCTATGTCATCAGTGTTTGGTAAAGTTATTGAAAAGGCTGTGTATGTAAGGATAATTGATCATTTTATATCACATGATTTGCTGTCAAATGTACAGTTCGGCTTTAGAAGTCGTTTAACGACTGAAAATGCTATATTTTCTTTTCTGTGTGAAGTACTGGATGCGTTAAACAAAAGGCTGATGCTAGGCGTATTTTTTTTATTTAACTAAGGCATTTGATTGTGTTGATCACAAAATATTGCTCAAGAAATCGGACCATTACAGAATATGGGGAGTAGATTACAATTGGTTCACTTATTACTTTAGCAACAGGCAGCAAAAGTTCATTATTCATATTGTTGAGAATGGCTGTGATGTGGTGTCTGAGTGGGGTACGGTGAAGTGGGGGTGCCCCGGGGATCAGTGTTTGGGCCACTCCTTTATTTATATAAATGATATGCCCTGTAGTATTACAGGTAACTCTAAAATATTTCTGTTTGCTGATGACACTAGCTTGGTAGTAAGGGATGTTGCATGCAACATTGGCTTGGTTTCAAATAGTGCAGTTCATGACATAAGTTCATGGCTTGTAGAAAATAAACTAACACTAAATCACAGTAAAACTCAGTTTTTACAGTTTATAACACACTGTTCAACAAAACCTGACATTTTAATTTCACAGAATGGGGATATGATTAGTGAAACTGAACAGTTCAAATTTCTAGGTGTTTAGATAGACAGTAAACTGTTGTGGAAAGCCCACGTTCAGGATCTGTTCAAAGACTTAATGCTGTCATTTTTACTATTTGCACGGTATCTGAAGTGAGTGATCGTTCGACATGAAAATTAGTCTACTTTGCTTATTTTCATTCACTTAAGTCATATGGTATTATATTTTGGGGTAACTCTTCCCATTCTAAAAGGATATTTTTGGCTCAGATATGGGTGGTTCGAGCAATAAGTGGTGTAAGTTCACGAACCTCTTGTCGACCCCTGTTCGCTTATATATATATTTCTTACTGTCATTTCTTGTTAACAAATATTAGCTTATTGCCAAGAATAAGTAGCTTTCACTCGGTTAATACGTGGCAGAAATCAAACTTGCATTTGGATCGGACTTCTTTAACTCTTGTGCAGAAAGGTGTGCAGTATACTGCTGCATCCATTTTCAATTAGCTACCACTTGAATTCAAAAATCTTGGCAGTAATCCTTGCACTTTCAAATCAAAACTGAAGAGTTTTCTCATGGGCCACTCCTTCTATTCTGCCGAGGAGTTGCTTGAAAAATTAAGCTGATTCTTGTTGTATTGTTGATTGCATTTACTAAACTTGTGGCTTGACTTATTTTGGTTTCATAAACATTTTATTTTTATCTGTTATTACTTTTATGTTGTAATTTCATGTACTGACCCATTCCATGACCTTACAGATTTGCTCCTCAATTTGGTCCTACGAAACTTGAAGTGTAAATAAAAATAAATAACATTTTGTCAAAAGCTTGACGAGTCTATGAGACTCGATTTAAATGCACTGAAGGCAGCTATTCAATAGCTGAAATCTAGATCTACTTTTTTTAAAAAATAAAAGAAACAGGTTAGATTTATGATTGATTGCCAAGTTCCGTTTCCTTTTTTGAAACATTGTCTATAATTGCTGGTTGTGTTAAATTTATTTTGGGAATTCAGGTTACTATAAGTTTGGTATTATAAAATGTTTTATTTAAAATATTTCAGTGGGCTGCTGCATCATCACCAGTCTTCCAAGTATTACTTGTGCTCACATCATTTGTTCTGGCATGGGGAGAAGCGTGGTTTCTGGATTTTAGAGTGCTTCCTCAAGAAGCACATGCTCTGGCTTACATGCAAGGTACCTAGGGCTCCATAATCTTTAGTTTATAGATCCTTATATTTAGTTATTTATTACAACAGTCTTTTGCTGCGTAGAATACTTGTTATCGTACTACTCTGGTTCATTTATAAGTAACTATAAGAAGGAAGAATTAGAATATTCCAAATACGTTTTATTGTTTCTCTACATTTTATTTGAGCAAAGGACTTACAATGGGTTCTGCATTGTAGTCAACTGACACAAAAGTTGTGGAGAGACATTAACAGTAATGAGTACCTGTGAAACATGTTGCAACAATGCATCCCCAAAAGGTGTCTAGCCATTTTCACCAGTGGACCTCTGCTCACTGAAGACAACACTGTAGTGGGGGGAAGGGGGGGGGGGGGAAGCTTTGAACTTCTGAAAATGGGGATGCGAAGTAGGCCCTACACTTCTGAATATCTCATTGTTGTGGCGTATAGGTGTGTGTGAAGATTTGAGCACAAGTAGCATTGTGTTGTGTTTTTTAGTCTTATTATTACCTACACACATCCACTAGAATTCGTTATTTCACATTATATTCTTTCTCTATTCTGGAGTCCACCAAGTGATGAGTTTAGCACCATTGAAAATGATGGTGAAAATCCAGTTTGGTGTCCCTTGAGCTATGTGCAGAAGGCCACTCGTGTACTCTTGAAAACATCTCATCTAGAATCCAGCCCAAAGTGTTTGAGAATGAATGTTAATTAAGCTTGCTGGTTTGATGTCACACCAAAGGTATGGGAAGTGCATACTTGTTAGTTCTTTTGGCTGGCAATGTCAAGTGTGGTGTTTTATGACTTCTGGGAATTTTCTTTTCAAGACTTTACAACTCAATGTTGAGTTTAGTATTTGAAGTTTACCCAAAATCTCAGATGGAATTAGTGGGCATGATGGATGTGCAACTTCCAGGCACTTTCTCCTTTCAGGTATGTCCATTTGGCTGCTGTACTGAATGAGGTGTTGCAGCAAAATGCTAAACATGAAATTAGAATATTAACCTGCAGAAAATAGGTTTATTTTGGGAATAATTGCTTGGGCATATGTTCATTTCTGTTGAAGGTAGAAACTTCTTAGATATAAGGCTGCTAAAGAGGAAACATCTCAGTTAATTGGCAGTTAAATTATATTACGATATACAATTCATAAAATTCAATGTCTTTGAAGAGATTTGGCAAGAGAAGGTTGCACGGGTGCTGGTACTACGATAGTTTGTAGAGGTGGCGTATTTTTAATATTTTGGAAGACAGATGGCAATTTCTGAATAGCCATAAAAAAGTTCAAGTTCGAATACTGTTAGTAACCTGTGTAATAATTTTATTGATGGGAAAACACCTGATTACGCTATATTTTTCCTTTCCCTGAGAACTGTATAGGGCGTGGGGGCAAGGTGGGTTGTGTGTTGCTCCTCTTTGTCGCCAGGTTTGGGTGCCCTTGGCAGGTTGCTTATTCACCGTAGATGGAATATAAATGGAATGTAAAAAGACTGGATGACATTTTCAGTTTATGTTGCTAAGGGACTGAGTGAAGAGTTGAAGTTGTAGAAGGAGTATTTGTGTGTGTGTGTGTGTGGGGGGGGGGGGGGGGGGGGAGAGGAGGAGGTTGGAGATTCTGCTAAAGTTTTCCCCCTCCTTGTTAGTGCTCCAAGCCTATCCGCCTCGTGTAACTAAATGAAATGGAAATAGCGATTGTTTGTGAATTCTGGCACCACTTTCATATTGCCACCAAAGGACTAAGAAACCATAGAAACATTTAGGGCCTACCATCTGTATTGAATGTCTTCCAAGCTCATTGAAGAAGATGACCGAAGTAATGAGCTTACCATCAAAACATTCTGACAACTGTTTCAGATTAAGGTGATGATTGATGCAGTTTGAGACGTGTGGAATGATGTCACTCAAAAATCGACAAATAAAACTTTTGCTCAATGCTGTGTTAGTTTAGAAAATTAATTAGCAAGTTGCCTTACCAGAGCTACTAAAGAGGAAGTGGGCATGGGATAGTAAATTGGTGTAATTGGTGCTGATGAGGATTTGAAGTATTACTGTAAGGAGTTAAGTGATGAGGATCTCATGGCAGTCACGGAGGGTAATAAGAGAGAGGGAACTGATATCTAGGAAGTTCGCCTTGCAAAAGATCTGACAACAAAGAAGATTACAAGGGCTCTCTGAATGGTAGGTACTGAATTGGCAGTTACAATGGTGGAGCAAAGGACTAAAGTAAAGAGAGAAGTGGAATTTATTGCAATGATACGAAGACCTGTGTGACCAAATATCAAAAGAAATTAAAGTCAACATCAGACTTTTTTGTCATCGTCTTGACATTTTGACACTGAAACTGAACCTCAATTGTCCACTACAACTATGTTGTGTCTTTATTGAAAGCCACATCACATAAACTGGACTGACTGAAGTGTCACCAAAATCTTCTGAGACATGTGATCCAGAAACCATTCAAATTTTAGTGTTGGAATTCATAAGGTAACAGTACTTTAATAATCTATATCTCACATATTCAATTACTCCTGTGTTACACAAATTCGTTACACACACATTATTTATATGGATTGAATTTATTGGAATGTTGGAATGTACCTTCTTTTATTATATCTTAATTTACATGTTTATTGCCTCTAGTTTCTTTCCCCTTTGAAACATATGACTTTATGTACTTCATATTATGTGTAGAAATATTTTTTTAATATCTTAAAAAGTTTTGCATTTATGTTTATACTGTGGATGTTTAAGAATTTAATATTTTGTCATCACTTATTACACACAGTATGGCAGTGTTTTTGGTTCATTTTTTGATAGTAAATTTTCATCAGTAATGTATGAAATTGTGGTTTTTAGATCCATTTATATTCTTTATTGTGGTGATGTATTTACTGTAGAGCAACTATATTTTTCATATTCTTTACAGTTTCTTCAGCTTTGAATACAGAAAGAACACCTCTTCTTAGGAACTTCTTGCAAGGTTTACAACAGCCAGATGAATGTACAGAATCGGTGGGAAATTTCTATTCTCCTCTAGACTCACCTGAAGGTATTGGCAATTCATATAAAAAAATCTGTTGTCCCATAAACATCCTAAAATTATTATAAACCAAATTAACTTCATTTGTATTTATGTGTGTAGTGTTAGGAGTAAGAAGCAACTGAATTTGTGCTTGCAGAAATTAATTTCCTTTATTATATAGTTTTATAAAATAAGTGTTGACCTTTTGTACTAACATTATAAATGACATTTTTTATGGGACACTGTTTTTGTTGGAGTGAAATGTGGTCTTATCATGTAGGAGTAGGCTTTTGTTTCAATTGGGCATTTTATATGTGCATGGGAATAAGCCATGTTATAATATTCATTCCTTGGATTTGATCTGAAATAGTACTATTTTGCCATTTGGTCTGATTTTGATTTTTTTTGGTTGCATATTAATAATGGTTGAAGCTGCAAGTGTATATCAGTAGTTGACCAAATTCAGATAAGACCATGTGACCTTAAGTATTACAGCAACATAACAATGTATGGACTACAAGAACTGTGAACTTCAGCTTCTGTCAGTTAAACTAAATGCTGACAGAAAGTGGGGACTAAACTCTAAAATTCTTGAACTGAGAGGGTTCAGTGATGACAAAATCAGAGTATTTAATTTTATCCTATCAAGGAAACTGTGAGAGAATGTTTTCAGTAAAACTGAAGTAAATAGTATCTTCAACAGCCTCCACAAAGTGTATCTGCTTCATTTTCATCTACAGATTAAGACAATAAAAAATAAATGTTGGATAATAAAAGGCATTACAACTTACAACTTCAATTGACTGACTGGCTGACTGACTTCATCCAAACAGGCTTTGGAAGGCCCAATGGTACTGACTGACTGCCATGTCATCCTTATTTTATTGGCATCACTGGATGCAGATATGGAGGGGCATGTGGTCAGCGCACCACCCTCCCACCTGTTGTCAATTTTTGTGACTAGAGCTGCTACGTCTCAATCAAGTCAGTCCTCAGTTGGTCTCAAAAGGGCTGGGTACACCCCACTTGCCAACAGTGCTCGGCAGACATGATGATCACCCAGCCGAGTGCTAGCCAAGCTCAACAGCACTCAACTTGGGTGATCTGATGGGAACCGGTATTACCACTGCGGCAAGGCCATTGGCAACAATTACAATTAGAAAGAAAAAATTTCTCTACTCTTTCTTTGAACTCAATAATGCTATGTTAAATTAGGTAAACCTGCAGGAGGAGTTTTCGTTTTCCTCAAACCATGCCTAGGATTAATAAAGGACACAATAACAGATGAAAACACAATTATTGTTAAAACAAATCACATCACAATAATAGGCATATATGTTCAACCATAGAAGAGGGTAGAAGATGTAAGTGAAAGAATAACAGATGTATTAACACAAACAAAGATTGATAAAAGAGTAATTCTTGCAGGTGGTCTCAGTGCTAGGATAGACAAATCAAGAACTAAAACAGAACTGATTCTAGAAACACCAAAAGGAGGATGATATGGCCTCGACAACAAACCTGCATAGTGGCCAATGGACCAAGCAAAATATACCTTGTATTATTCAGAGGTGAATGCATAGAGGCAGTTAACCAGAAAGCACTCTGGAACACCAGTAAGAAAACATTTGCCAGTCACAACAGTGATTCGACAATGAGTGTTACGATGAAGGGCAAGAGACGCTGTAGGCACTATGCCGAGCCAAAACCACAACACAACAATATGACGTGTCACTATGTGCCAGGCAGATGTGGTCATATAAAACACTAATAAAGAAGAAGGCAAACCACGTAGAGGAAGAGGCTAGACGACAAGCAGAATGTGCTCAAAGAGGCCCATTCATATTGCTCAAAAAACCTAGACCACCAGCAATAAAAGGAATCTCAGTGAACTCATGGGAAAACCAGTTTGAAGCCATTCTAAACTTCCAACACAAGAAAACAACGTATGAGTACAGTCCAATGGAGCAATAGAAAGTCACACCCCTATAAGAAGATAAGAAATATGCTAAGTGCTAACAAAGGCAAAAAAAAGGGGGGGGGGGACCTTCAGCATGAGACGGCATGAATGTAGAACACCTCAGGGAATCTTATCACAAGATGCAAGGCTATTGGTTGGAATTATTCAACAACTGTGAGAGCACAGGAAAAATACCAGAACACTGGAGAACATCAACAGTCAAAATCCTTTTCAGAGGAGAAACATGTAACCCAGACTCACCCAGAGGCATAGCCCTCGAAAACACGACTTTCAAAATTTTCATGGACATATTAATGAGCAGACTTATAACTGAAGTAGATGCCAAAAATACCAGAAAACCAGTTTGGTTTCGGAAAGGGAAGAAGCACCTTAAGTGCAGTGAATTGCTTAATAGAGCAAGTGCAAGACGCACTAAGATATCCAGAGAAAAAATATGTGTAGTCTTTAAAGACCATAGCAAAGCCATAGACACTATTAACTGAAAAACACTTATCCAAAAAATCGCCCTATTAATCTGTGACAAAAGATACAACCACATCCAAATACAAGGGTCATTAAACAATTAGAGAGACAAATTGATTTGGAGAAAAAGCATTTATTTTTACGAAACAATACTTTTGATACTTTTCAACATAATCCCCTTAAACATTTATGCACTGTTCCAACGGCCTACAAGCTTTTTTATTCCAGCTGCAAAGAACTCTTTATCTTGATGTTTGAACCAATTTCCCACAAACTTTTTCACATCCTCGTTGTCCTGGAACCTCTTCCCACATAATGCCTCCTTCAGTGCTCCAAACAAATGGAAATCACTAGGTGCTAAATCAGTATTTCCCAGCCATTATGTCAGTCATTTCACAGGTTAGTTGAGCAATATGAGGACATGTGTTGTCTTGCTGGAGAATCACACCTATCCTCTGAGATCCACGACATGTCTCTCACATGGCTGGCTTCACTTTGTTTAAAAGCAAATCCGAGTAGTGTTGGCTGTTTATTGTACTCTGCTCTTGGAGATAATCAAAGAAAACTGGACCTTCAGCATCCCAAAATGCCATCAACATGACTATTCCTGCTGGGTTTTGAATTTTTTGTTGGCAGGTGAGTTGGTGTGCTTCCACTCCATGCTTCATCTTTTTGACTGGCTCATAATAGTGAACTCAAGTTTCATCAAAAGTTAAAATTTTATCGAGGAAGTGCTCACCTTCTCTTTCATAATGTTCCTTTAGCTCTGTGCACACTCTCAACCTTGTTTTCTTGTGTAGCCGCATCAACTCCTTTGGGACCCATCTTGCACATGTTTTGCAGTACTTCAGCTTGTTACAGATAATTTTATGAACTGTACCAGTACTAACTTCAACCTTGAACCTTATCATTTCCACAGTCACATGGCAGTTGGGCCGAATAATGTCATAAATTCGACTTTCAAGTGAGAGAGTTCAAACTGCAACTAGTTGGCCAGAATGGTGTTCGTCAGTCACTGAGTCGCAACCATTTTTGAACTGCTATACCCACTTGTAAAAATTTGCACGATTCATACAACCTTCACCATACTCTTTAGGCATTCTACTGTATATATTCACTGGTTTATTGCCTTCAGCAAGTAAAACACGAATAACAGAACGTTGCTCAACTAATATGGATGTTTTAAGCAGACTCTCCATCTTGAAATGTATTTTTGAGGTTATAAACAAAACAATGTTGATACATCAGCTGATCAGGGCTCATCCCAGTGATGCCAACTTAAAGCCATAAAAGTACCAAACTTGCTCTACTAACAGTTTTTTCCCCAAACTAATTTGTCTCTTTAATTATTGAATGACAATCTTATCTGATGACACCACTGTATCCAAAAATTTAACTCCAACAAGGAGATCTGATCAGTCTGACACTGCTCAACATCATGACAGCAGACATCATGATCATCATCATGAACAGCTCAGCAACACTTGTACTTTATGCAGATGACGTGATAATAGGTTCAGAAGACAAAGAAGAGCTACAAAAGGTGCTAACAGACTCACATCATGGGCTGTGGAAAATCACCTACAAATAAACCACAGCAAAACTAAACAGACAATTTTTTGAAGAGATGGCAGAGTCTCACCAAAAGACATGCTGATCCTTCAAGACAAACCACTAGAAGTAGTACCAAAGTACAAATACGAGGGCTATCCACAAAGTACATAATGTTTTGGAATTAAAAATAAATAAAGTATTGGAAATTTTTTTTATTATGTAAAGATGAAAGCCACACTTAAATACTACTTTTCTACATAGTTGCCATTTAAATTAAGGCACTTATCACAGCGATGGACAAGCTTGGAAATTCCTTCGTCGTAAAATTCGGCTGCCTGCGCCTTCAACCACGTGGTTACCTCTTCTTGAAGCTGTGCGTCGTCATCAAAACGCTGCATAGCCAACCACTTCTTCATTGCTGGGAATAAGTGGAAGTCGCTCGGTGCCAGGTCGGGACTGTACGGCGGATGAGGAAACAACTCCCACTTAAAAGATTTGAGAACTTGACAAGTGGCATTTGCCGTGTGGGCCCGGGCATTGTCGTGAATCGGCAAGATCTTTGAGCCCAACTTTCCCCTGCGCTTGTTTTGTATTGCTCTTCTGAGGTTGTGCAGAGTTTGGCAATACCTTTGAGAGTTTATTGTAGTGCCTCTTTCCAGGAAATCCACAAAAATCACACCTTTTCTGTCCCAAAAGAGGTAACCACGTGGTTGAAGGTGCATGCGGCCAAATTTTACGACGAAGGAATTTCCAAGCTCGTCCATCACTACGATAAGTGCCTTAATTTAAATGGCAACTATGTAGAAAAGTAGTATTTAAGTGTGGCTTTCATCTGTATATAATAAAAAAAATTTCCAATACTTTATTTATTTTTAATTCCAAAATGTAATGTACTTTGTGGATAGCCCTCGTATCTTGGAGTCACTCTGCAAACAACACTGATATCATTCAACAACTATGTGAAAAAAAAGAGCAACAGCAGCAATAAACACAATTTACAACATGCAACAGCCTCAAAAACTCTCAAAAAATTGTGATTACACTATTTAAACTAACCATAGCACGAATAGCAACTGGTGGGATCGACATAATGTGGAACAAACTAAGAGTCAATGACTTAGTAACACTAGAGAAAATCAGAACCCCCTAAATGGAATGAATACTGGGTGTCAGGAAGACAGTGCCTTCAAGACTGGCTTATGTCTTAATGAAAGAAACCTTCTTCATAGAAGGCTTCAGAATGCAAATGCTCCTGCCCAATACCAAGGCCTACGAAAGCACACACCAAATACTCATAGAAAAGCACACATCTATCTGGAATGACTTCTACTCAACTGACACAATAATGACAGAAGAATGGAAACAGACAAACTGCAAACTCTGAGATAAGTCAACACAATATGTGACACATTGATGTAATATGCCAAAATATGTAATATTGACAACCACATTTCAGGCTCAGAAAATAAGATAGAAGCTTTCTGAAAGCTCATCAGATCAGAAACTGGGACAGAGTGGTCATGATCAAAAAGTATTTCTCTTCTGATAGAAAATGACAGACTCTCAGATCAAAGAAAAGTAGCTGATAAGTTGAATGTGTGTTTTAGTAAGATAACAAATCAGTTAAACCAAAATCATTATGGATGTAGGCCTAAGAACCTTCCAAATTATTTAAATGGTGCTCTTCAACCTATGTTACTTCAAGAAGTCACCTAAATCGAGATGAAGCTAATGATTCACCCGAAAACAAATATTCATGTAAATTAGATGGTCTATGAGATTCACCCGAAAACAAATATTCATGTAAATTAGATGGTCTATGAGATTATGTATTCACAAAGTCGTCTGATTATGTAATAAAATATGGAACTTTCCCAAGTACCTTAAAACATCTACAATAACTCTTTTATTAAAGAAAGAAAGGAAGAAAGAAGAAAAAGAAACAAGGAAAAAGAAAATAAATGGGGACATTGATAATGTAAACAATTATCATTCAGAATCCCAACTTGTGGTGTCTTCAAAATTATTATGAGTTCCCAATTACAAGCTTTGAAGTTACATTTCTAAAAATTCCTTATTCCAAAATGAGCATGGATTTAGCTGATCTCTAAGTCTGTAGAAACAGCTATGTATTCGTATTTTGAAGCACTCTTAGAGACCATCCTCTTTGCAATTTTCTTTATCTGTCAAAAGCATTCAACAAAATTGTGGATCATCATTTTCTTGTGGGCTTTGTCCCACTTTGACTGGATGCCCTTCTTGTCACCGTCCCGTACCCCTTTACTGCGAAGTTCTGGATGGAATACAGACAATGGAAAGAACGAATGATTTTGTTGTCTAGGGATGCTGATTCCTGTTGGTAATTTACTGTGTACCAAATTTTACAGAAATCAAATGAATGTTAAATTTCTTGCATTTAAAAAGCTCTGAGATCGTAAACCTTTTTTTCCCTGTGGAGATTCTGTTAATACCACTGATATCTCTAGTAAGTCCCTCAGGGACTTTAGTCTTTCACTATTACTTATTTCTTGATAGCCTTGTCCGAAAATAGTCAAAAAGGCTTAATGAACCCTGTTAATGTCAAGCTATTTATGTTTATTCAGTTTTTTTCAATTTTTGTATGTCGACTCATTGAACTGACACTAAACATTTAATACAGTTGGTAAGATACATGTCACTGGGTAGGTGCTAACAGTCAAAGCTTAATTTTTGGAAAGACCAGTGATTTAAACTTGTATTTTCTTGTTATATTTTGGATTAAGTGTAATTTGTAGTCCATTCATAATGAAGGATCTGTGTGATTATGTGACTTCTGCCAATGCAGTACAGATGAAAATTAAAAAGTTTTTTTTTTTGTTAAATATGCAAACTATGTGTAAGATCCACTTTAAATAACAGTTATTAAAATTCAGTTGTAACTAAACCGTGAATGACACTATCTGGGTGACTGATATCAAATGTCTCAAATGCAACTGAAGTACTTGTTAGACTAGCCACATGATTTCTTTGAAGTTATATTCAATAACAGTTGTTACTATTATAGTGCTGCTTACTTATTTAATTAACAGTGGATTTAATTGGCAGAAAACTATTTTTTATGTATTTACATTGATATTAATGCTGCGCAATCTTCTTGGCTGCAGGTTCTGACACTGAAGAACAAGGTACACGAAAAGTATCTGCTAGAGGAAATGTACCTAGGAATTCAGTTGGTCAGGTACAGTTACTAATGCCTCTAACTTTTTTTAGTGTTTCTTTGTCAAAGTGCAGTTATGATATAAGCAGACTGATGTAGACAGTCATACACTTTAGATGAAATAGTCTAAGAAAATAAAATGTCAGGAAAATTAATTTGCATTTTTTCTGCAGTTGTTACTTCACAGGGGAGGGCGAACTTATGTAGTATCAGGGCAATGTAGATAAACTAATATTGGTTGGCTGGTTGTATTGAATTTTTGTAAGTTATCCATGTAATCTTACCATGAATCACATACCTTAGTGAGGTGGGATGGTGTGGTGCCTCTACAACACAGATGGCTGTACTGTAGGTGCAACCACAATGGAGGGTGTCTGCAGAGAGACTAGATGAACATTTGGTTCCTGAAGAGGGGCAGCAGCTTTTTCAGTAGTTGCAGAGGAAGCAGTCTGGATGACTGGCTTGATCTGCCTTTGTAACATCAGCCAACATGGTCGTGCTGTGGTGGTATTGTGAATGGCTGAAAGCATTGCTGCAATTGCAGAAAGGTAGAAAATTAAAGAGATGTGAACTGGATAACTTGAAGGAATGAGAAATTGTCAAGAGTTTCAGTGGGAGAAAGCAAGCAACTATTAGAAAAAACAAAACTGGCATTCTACGGGTCAGACCACAGAATGTTGGATTCCTTAATCAGGTAGGGAGGTTAAAGAATTTAAAAAGTGAACTGGATAGGTTGACGTGAAATATAGTGGGAATTAGTGAAGTTCGTTGGCAGGGTGAACAGGACTTCTGGTCAGGCGAATACAAGGTTATAAATAAAAAAATCAAGTAGGGGTAAAGTAGGAGTCAGTTTAATAATGAATAAGGAAATAGGAATGCAGGTAAGCTGCTGTGAACAGCACACTGAACATGCCATTGTAGGTAAGGTAGACAGGAAACCAACAACCAGCGCAGAAGTAGAGGTTTATGTGCCAAGTAGCTCCCCAGTTGAAGAAGAGATTAAACGAATGTGTAGTGGGATAAAAGAAATTATTTTGATAGTGAATTGTCAAGAGTTTGAAAGTGAACATTAGACAGTGATTGACTGAAATGGAAACAGAATATCACAGAAGATGAGTGGGTAGTTTTGAGAGAGGAAATAGTGAAGACAGCAGAGGACGGAATAGGTAAAAAGGATGAGGCCTAGTAGAAATCCTTGGATATCACAAGAGATACTGAATTTCATTGATGAATGTGGAAAATATGAAAATACAGCAAATGAAGTACACAAAAAGGAATATACACATCTAGGAAAAAAAAGCAATTGAGAGAAAATGCAAACCAGCTAAGTAGGAATTGCTAGAGGATAATTGCAAGGGTATTGAAGCATATATAATGAGGGAAAGGATAGATACTGCCTATAGGAAAATTATAGACACCTTTGGATAAAAGAGAAGCACTGTATGAAAATCAAGGGTTCAGGTGGCAAACCAGTTCTAAGTAAAGAAGGGAAAACTGAAATGTGGAGGGAAATATTTAGAGGGGCTGTACTAGAGCAGTCAACTTGAAGAGAATATTGTAGAATGGGAAGGGCAAGTCAGTGAAGATGAGATGGGAGATACACTACTGCGAGAAGAAGTTGACAAAGCACTGAAAGATGTTAAGTCGAAACAAGGCCCCTGGAGTCGATGACGTTCTGTCAGAACTATTGATATCTTTGGGAGAGCCGGTTATGACAAAACTATTCCACCTGGTGTGCAGTATACATGACATGGGAAAAATACCATCAGATGTCAAGAAGAATATAATAATTCCAAAATTTCAGGTGCTGACAGCTCTGAATTTTACTGAATTACCTTATTTGCTGGCTGATAAGACACACTTTTTTCCCTTTAAAAATAGGCCCAAAAACTGGATGCATCTTTTACACTGGTAGCAAGTTAAGGTAGTACCTATTCCATTTCTTTAAAATTTGTGTGTTTCAGGTTGAAGCAATGTATTGTTAACTTCCTTGCAAATTTTGAGCATTTCTGTTTGCATAGAGTTCAGTGGATGCACATGCACCATCATTAACAGTTTTTATATATGGTTGTTTAAGCTTCAGTTATTGTTGTATTTAGTGTGGAGACCCACTTGTGTTGTACCTGTATTGTTGTTTTATTTGAAAACTATGGCTGGAAAATGACATTGCTATACCATTGCATTTAATCTGCAAGTGATTGCATATGCTAAAGAGCATGGAAACAGTGCTGTAGAAAGGCATTTAGGGCCACTTCCAACTGAAAAAAATGGTAAGGGCAATGTTTTAAAGAAAGCACCTCACGGTAAACATAATCTAAGAAGTGGAACTGTTAAAGGTCCAAAACTTGAGGCACAACTCAGTACTTTAGATTTTAGAGAACAGACAAGCAGGAATTTCTGTTTCAAAGAAAATGATTATTCATCAAGCAAAAGCAGTTTCCACTAACAAAGGGATTGCCTACTTTAGTGGATCAACATCATGGTGTTCAAGGCTTATGAAGAGGTATTGGCTTTGTTTGCGGACTAAGACAAAAATATCACAGAAGATGCCAGCTGAGTACGAAGAACAAATTGTTGAATTTCATTGATTTGTATTAATGGAAGGAAAAGAGAAAAATGTTTGAACTTTCACAAAATATAAGCATGGATGAAACTCCACCAATCTTTGATGTGCCTTCTAACAGAACTGTGAATTCCAAGGCCACAAAAAACATTATTGTTAAAACTTCAGGGCACGAAAGGACTCCTTACACAGCCGTTTTGTCCTGCTGTGCTGGTGAAATGAAATTGCCACCACTTTTCGTTTTTTTACTAAAAGGAGTGTTTGTTCATCTACACAATTAAGGCTGGAGGGTTGGAGGAGGAATGAGATTTAGATAGATCAAATTTGGTCTAGACAACCTGGAGGCCTGCTGAAGAAGCCTGCCCTGTTATGGGATCAATTTCGTTCTCTCAGAACAGAAGATGTTAAAAGTAGACTGAATGAAATGAAGACTCAGTTACTTATAATTTCTGGAGGGATAAGTGGTTTACTTTAGCAATTACGTATGTGTATCAACAGACCATGTAAGGGACTTATAAAAAAGGCGTGGAGGAGACAGATGAAGTCTACAAATTCTGAAACTACATCATCAGGAAGGAGGAAGAGACCTATCATTTCTTAAGTTTGTGGTAGGGTCAAAGCTTTATAGGATGGTATAGAGGATAATTTATTGTATGAAGATTCAGATTCTGACATGGCCACCTTCAGTATTTCTTCCTTCAGCTCTGAGGATGAATTTTGCAGATTTGAGGGCAAAAATTAAAAGAGGGCACTTTTTCCTACTTCTTTACCTAGCTATTTCATGTAGGGGCACATATGTGCTATTGTTTTGCAGTAGATGTATTAAGTGAGACAAATTTTTACCCTAAAAGGAAGTCTTAAAAGGCGGGGTGCATCTTATATGCAGGCAAATATGCTATCAGTTTAATAAGTTATGACTGCACAATACTGGCATGACTTTACTGAAGAATGGCAAAACTACTGGAAGCTGACCTCAGGGAAGATTAGTTTGGATTTTGGAGAAATGTAGGAACCCGCAAGGCAGTACTGATCTCATGATTTATCTTAGAAGATAAGTTGACCAAAGACAAGCATACATTTATAGCATTTGTAGGCTTATAGAAAGCCTTTGAAATGTTGACTGGAAAATGCTTTTCAAAATTCTAAAGGTTGCAGGGGTAAAATGTGTGGCTGTAAAAGGTTATTTACAACTTGTGCAGAAACCAAATGCCACCTACAAAAGAGGTTAATGCTTGCCACATGCATGGTATTGGGCAAGTCACACGAGCTCTCTGGGCCATGCTAAATGGCAAGCGCCTGAGGGAGCTCAGCGTTCGTTTGCTGGGTATGGGCTTGGCAGACAGGTTTCTGGAGCTGGGGACTGGCAAGTGCCCCCAGTCCTCTGTAACTGTTAGCCCTGGTCATGCTTCAACAACCCATACTTAGTGGTGGTGGAATATGATGTGTCACAGGGAATGGGGATCTTGACTTAATTGCATGGATTGTGAGAATGGTCAAAAACTCTATAAAAACCTCTCAATCTCAAGGTGTGCTGTGTGTCGATGAGACACGTGGTTGTTGAGACAGAACAGTCATTAGTGGGCAATCTGTGGGAAAACTCCTGCATCTCAGTAATATAAAGCTTATCCAGGTAAGCAGGGCTCTCTCATGGTGGACATTTATTTTCCTAGCTGCACATGGGATTAAGATGGAACCTTCAAACTTTAACTTATCAACTCACAGTGGAACTGGTGTACAGCTGGTGGGCCTCATGACCTAACATCACCAGAGGGCTTACTTAGCCAGTCCTCCTGACTCAAAAGTTATTAAGAGTTCTTGTGTTTATAGTAACGGAGCACATGCTACAAGTCAGAATGTGTTTTTAATAGTTAAAATGAAAGAGGGCAGTTTTGAGAAAGTTTCACTTTCTACATTAAAATAGTTTAGAGGGCATTGCTGGCACTCCAGAATCTGTCAAGCAATTATGAAATGAGACATTGTTGGTTGAAACTTCTAGTCCACACCAAGCAATAAACCTCCGGAAAGCTAAATGCCTCAGGGAGTATGCCATTGAAACAGAGCTACACATCTTGAATTACAGCAAAGGTGTGTCATCCAGATATCTCATAGATATTTCCAAAGAAGAATTGGGAGATTAGTGGACAAAAGAAGGCAAGAGACCACATACTGTCATAAAAAGGGTGAATGGGGATCTCGCAAAATCCTGGTTCTTTATCCTGCCTTCAATAGCACGAAACTCCCTTATCATATCAATTTTGGTTTCCTTCCTATAAAAAGAGTGAATGAGAATCTCGCAAAATCCTACTCTTTTATCGTACCTCCAATAGCACAAACCCCCATTGCGTATCAAGGTTGGGTTCCTTTTCTTAAACTTGCTGCCTATACGCTGTTTCAAATGCCAGTGCTTGGACACATCACTGTCCGTTATAAGGGAGAAGCCACTTGTAGAAAATGCGGTAGGGCCACCTACGAAGGTGTCAGTTATTCATCTACTTTGAAGTGTGTAAACTGCTTGTCAACATTAAGTAACTGGTATCTGTAGACTAGTTTCAACAACACGATCCCTTTGTTCTTCAATTGAAGACTGCTAGACAAACGTCCAAACTGAACTGGTCAAAGATGAAAATCAGTGTCTGATTTTCACTTTTGACCAGTTTGGTTTAAATGTTTGTCTAGCAATCTTCAGCTGATGAATGAAGGGATCACATTGTTGAAACTAGTCTACGGATACCAGATACTTAATGCTGGCCCTTATTTTGAATGCACATGAGTTTGGATTTCTCCTAAGTGGCAGTCTTGGGGTCTCAAAATGGTGTAGTGAAACACTGAAACTGGTGACAGAAATAAATTATGTCCAGAATATAGATAACTGAAGGTGTTTCTAAATTTACATTTTGTATTGAACAACCAAAGTCAGTCAACCATTTTGTACAAAGATGGACTTAAAGAAATTTGTCATGCATGTCTCATGATGTAGGTATCTAGCTTCTGTCTTTGATGATCTCTTTGTTGGAAAGGAGCTTGATTGTAACCTTCCATCCTTTTGCATCCTAAAAATCCCATGTCAGAGTGGCCTCCTCTTCTCAAAAATCACCTTTGTAAATGCAGACATCAGTTCTCACAAATGGATCCAAAACTCTCTCTACCCACCTCAGACTCGCCAGCCTCCATTAGTATCTCCATTTCTACAATTTTCACTGTTTAATTTCCTAAAAGTCTTTGCTCTGCATACATTGGTATCACTGTTGTGACAGTGCCATGACATTTAAGAGTGCCGCCACATCAGTACACGCAAACGGCGATAGAGGCGCTCTGCAACTCGGCTGAGCGCGGGAGCGCCACCTAGCTACGAACGGTGCCGGCCACATGTCATGGCACGGCAGTCGAATGACCGATACGGAATTGGTAGCATGTAACCAGCTATTGTTTCTACGTTTGTATATCCACGCAATTTATTAGTGATTAAAGGTTATAACACTTTTTGGCGACGAGGTCGGATATTTTTGTTCCTGCGTTGTGGATTTGTGTGTTCGTGTTGGGGCAGACATGGAACAGCTTATGCAAGCGCTCATTGAACAGCAAACACAGCTGACAGCTGCTATTCAGGCATTGTCGACGTCGCTTACTCATCATCTGTCTTCCTCTTCTCCGCCTCCGTTCCCTCCTTACGACGAGGCCGCTGAAGACTGGGAGGATTATGAGAAGTGTTTGTGGCAACACTTCTTGGCTTTCGGCGTTGTCGACGTTCCTATGTGTAAGTCGTTATTTCTATCTTGGATTTCCCCACGGATCTATCAGCTGCTGTCCCAGTTAGCCCCGCTGCGGGAACCTGCCTCTCTGTCCTTCCAAGAAATGTGTGACTTATTGTCTAACTATTACTGAAAAAACACCCACGTTGTTGCCGCCCGCGTGGCGTTCTACCGGTGTCGTAAACAGCCCCATCAATCTTACCGGTCTTGGGCGGCGGAACTACACGGTCTGAGTAGGAAATGTCAGTTTGTCACGGACACTCATCATGAGTCTTATGCTGATTCAATGGTTAGGGATGCTATTCTACGGCTTGCTCCTGATAAAGGAGTTCGGCAACGTGCCTTACAACTGCCAAACCCGTCGTTGTCGGAAGTTCTAAGCATCGCTCAATCTTTTGTAGTGTCTCACGCTGCTGGTGCACAAATAGATGTGTGGTGTGATGTAGGCCTATACAGACCACTTTCGACATGGACAATTTGCCTGTTTCCCAGGGGACCGACGATGTGGCGGCGGTTCACTTGCGTCAACGACATCGCGTTGGGCCGCCATGCTCGCAGCGAAAACAGCAACCACAGAAGCAGGTTCGTTCTGCACTTCCTTCTTGTCCACGTTGTTTCGTACAGCATGACAGGGCCGCGTGTCCAAAAGGTTGGGCCACATGTAATTCATGTAGGAAAAAAGGCCACATTGCTTCTGTGTGTCAGTCCCCTAAAGTTCCTGTCGACGAGGACGAGGCATCGGACATGGATGTTAACTGTGTGCTTTCTCAAACAAATAAGTTGTTTGTTACTGTTCGTGTTCTGGATAAAGACATTCTCATGCAAGTGGACACTGGCTCTGCAGTAACTCTAATTAATTCTCGCACGTATATGGAGTTGGGCTCCCCTCCCTTGTCTCCAGTTACGCGAAATCTGAGAACTTGTAATAAACAGAAAATTCCTATCGTTGGCCAGTTTGATGCTTCCACTGCCTACAAGTCTGTTGTTCGGCCCCTCACGTTTTATGTGGTGGATCATGCGGGCACTGAAAACCTGTTCGGTTATGATGCTTTCCAGTTGTTCGGGTTCTCCATTGATGATGATGTGCACCTCATATCTGAGGATATTCCGTATCAACAGCTGGATGGATTGTGTTCTGAATTCCCGTCCGTGTTCTCTGCTGGTCTGGTTCGTGCCAAGGATTTTGAAGCCCACATTACTCTTAAACCTACAGCTCACCCTAAGTTTTTCCGGGCACGCCCTATTCCGGTGGCGTTGCGTGCACCTGTCAAGACTGAGATAGACAGGTTAACAGCTTCAGGGATTCTCCTTCCTGTTACCTCCAGCGAATGGGCATTGCCAGTCGTGGTGGTTTCTAAACCAAACAGGAGTCTGCGATTGTGTGGTGATTTTAAAGCCACTGTCAATGCTCAGAGCCTCATTGACACTTATCCTCTTCCCCGTCCTGAGGAGTTATTTACCAAGCTCGCTGGGGGCCAGTTCTTTTCCAAACTTGACTTATCGGAGGCATACCATCAGTTGCCGTTGGATGCGTCTTCCAAGGAATTTCTCGTCATCAACACTCCTTGTGGGTTGTATCAGTACCAGCGGTTACCGTTTGGTGTCGCTAGTTCGCCGGCCATTTTTCAGCGGTTTTTGGAACAGCTCACGGCTTCTGTTCCCAGCTGCATAAACTATCTGGATGACATTGTTGTCACGGGGGCCTCCACCGAGGAGCACCTTCGCAATTTGCGTTCACTGTTTCGGGTTCTGCATTCGGCTGGGTTGAAGTGCAATCTGGACAAGTCTCAGTTCTTCCAACCCTCCATCGTGTATCTTGGTTTCCACTTGTCCCGTGAGGGTATATGTCCTCTACGTCAGCATGTTGCGGCCATTACCGCTCTACCGCGGCCGTCTACGGTAGAAGAACTTCAGGCGTTTCTAGGCAAGATTGCTTATTATCACAAATTCATTCCATCCACGGCGGCGGTAGCTCATCCTCTGCATCAGCTGTTATGCAAAAACGTTCCTTTCTGTTGGTCCGACGAGTGTGAGCAGGCTTCTGTCCGCCTGAAGGCTCATTTGCAGTTGGTGCCTTGTCTTGACACATTCCGTCCGGGTCAGCACTTGGTTCTGGCGACTGACGCGTTCCAGTATGGCCTAGGGGCTGTTCTCGCCCATCGGTATGAGGATGGGTCGGAACGACCCATCGCCTATGCTTCCAAGACCCTCAACGATGCGCAACGGCGTTATTCTCAAATCGAAAAGGAGGCGCTTGCTATCATTTATGCTCTAAAAAAGTTCAGCGTTTTTTTGTATGGTTCTAAGTTTCACCTCATCACCGACCACAAGCTGCTGGTCTCTCTGTTCAGCCCATCGGCGTCACTTCCGGATAAGGCAGCTCACCGCCTGCAACGTTGGGCCTTATACTTGTCTCGTTTTCACTATGAGATTCACTATCGCCCCACGGCCCAGCACGCCAACGCTGACGCGTTGTCGCGTTTGCTGTTGGGCCCCGACCCGGTTTTCGATCGAGATGAACTACTCTGTTTCCACACTGATGAGGCAGAACGTCGTGCGGTCGAGGGTTTTCCGCTTACAGGTTCGCAGGTCGCGTCGGCTACTGTGCGGGACCCGGTCCTGCGTCAGGTGATCGGTTTTATTCAACGGGGTTGGCCGGACAGGACCAAGGGCCGGGCATCGGATCCCCTTCGCAACTACCATGCCTTGCGCCTTCATCTGTCTGTTCGTGATGGTGTTGTTCTTCTGGCCACGGATGGCGCATCTTCACGGGTCGTGGTGCCAGCCTCTCTTCGCAAAGATGTTCTCAAACGGTTGCATGAAAGCCATTGGGGGATTTCTCGGACTAAGTCCCTGGCCCGCAGACACGTTTATTAGCCCGGTATTGATTCGGACATCGCCCACATGGTTGCTGCATGTGGTCAGTGTGCTCAACAACTGGCTGCACCCCGTACAATGCCCTCTCCGTGGTCTGACCCGGCGCAGCCATGGGAACGGGTGCGCGCTGACTTTGCCGGCCCCTTCCTCGGCACTTATTGGCTGCTGTTGATTGACGCCATCTCAACGTTTCCGTTTGTTGTTCGATGTCCGTCACCCACCACTGCGGCGACGACACTGGCTTTGTGCAAAATCTTTGCGCTAGAAGGTCTTCCATCCACGATCGTCACGGACAATGGCCCTCAGTTCTCTTCGCAGGCCTTCCGTGATTTTTGTACTGGACACGGGATTCATCATGTTACAGCACCGCCCTTCCATCCGCAATCGAATGGGGAGGTTGAGCGCCTTGTCCGCACTTTCAAAAGCCAGATGAAAATATTCCTTAGTGATTTTTCCACAGATGTCGCTCTGTTGCATTTTCTGAGTTCTTATTGCTTCACGCCTCTGAGTGATCGCAGCCCTGCTGAACTCTTGCATGGCCGCCAACCGTGCACTCTACTGCACCTGCTTCACCCTGTCAGGCCTTGTACTGTGTCCCCTCGTGTGGGAAAATACTCGGTGGGCACCAACGTGTGGGCACGAGGGTATGGATCTCACCCTAAATGGATTCCAGGGGTGGTCAAGGCTCTTCGCGGCCGCCGGCTTTGTGAAATACGTACGGACGACGGCATGGTTGTTCGCTATTACGACCAGATGCGCCCATGAGTGGTGGCCACGCCAGTGCCACGGCCCCTTCCTTCGTGACAGTGCCACGACATTTAAGAGTGCCGCCACGTCAGTACGTGCAAACGGTGATAGAGGCGCTCCGCAACTCGGCTGAGCGCGGGAGCACCACCTAGCTACGAACGGCGCCAGCCGCATGTCACGGTACGGCAGTCGAATGACCGATACGGAATTGGTAGCATGTAACCAGCTATTGTTTCTACGTTTGATATCCACGCAATTTATTAGTGATTAAGGGTTATAACAATCACATTTGTAGATACCAACCTTTACTGGCTCAGTATGCGGAGACTAACCTAAACATTTACCCAATTCAGAATGTTCAGCTGACAGATACTACCTACCACATATCTTATGTTCCTGAACCTGAACTCCTCATACCACTGCTATTGGACCACACAAAAGTGGTCATATGGTTTAGTATCAGACAAGTCATCATTCTTTACTGTTTATTTGTGTGTTTGTAAGGTTCACTAATCTTGGAAAAATTTTGTGTGTGGTTGTGTTGGTTGTGTTTAGAGTTACTGTGATGTGATTTGAGTCTTTTTAGTTGACTAATATTTCTTCTATGGAACCATTTCATAGAAGAAACATTAATCAACTCAAATCACAATATAACAACTCTTAAACACAACCAACAAAAACACACACACAAATTTTACCCAAGATTAGTGAACATTATAGACACACAAATAAACGGCAATGAAAGACAACTGTTGGAGAAAGGATTAAAGTGCAATGTAAATTCAGAAATAGATGAAGATTATATAAAAACTACTTATAGAAGCAGAAAGTGTATTGACAAGGGAAGGTAGGAGAGTAAAACAGCAGTGTCAAAATTGGATTATCTAGAGAACTAGTAAAAACCTTCAAAATCAAAATGTCATCATTTCAAAAGCAGATAAGGGGAAACACAGTAGTACTTATAGACAAAGAACAATACACTGAAAAAAACAAGAATTCATCTGCCAAAATAACATTATGAGATTAAAATCATACACAACAAACAGATTCCAGACTAAAGTGAAAAACACTCTGAAAAACATAGACATGGTCCTGTATAACATGGATAAACGAAAGCCGACTCAAATTTATCCCACGCTACCTGTCCACCGAAGCCAACCAAAGATGCACAAACTGATCTCCCTGTGAGGCCAATACTGGATTTCAGAAAACCCCCACTTACAAACTGGCAGGATACATGTTGAAATCACTGTCTGAAAATCTCAGAGTACAAGAAGACAGAACCATTAAAAACACTACATATCTAATAAAACAGGTAAAAGATATAAAAATTCGGGACACAGCAACACTCTCCTTATTTGATACAGAGAGCATGTATTCCAGCATACCAGTACCAGAAACAGTAGACATCATAGATAAAAACACGAAAACACATGTTCAGCTCCATGATGAACAGATTAATGAAATACTCACATTAATAAAGCTCATAATAGAACAAAATTACTTCCAATTCAATAGTGCATATAATTAGAAGAAGATGGATTACCAATGGGGTCCCCAGTTTCAGGAGTCTTGACAAATGTTTTTATAAACCATATTGAACAGATCATTTTCGCAAAAATGGCCGTGTTGAAGGCATCTTCCTGGCATATGCCTGAAATGATTTAGGAAAACCTAAATCAGGAGTGCTGGACTGAGCAAACTCAATCCTGCAAAATATGAAGTCAGCGTCTTAACAACTACATTCTCAGCATACTTAATATGTTCTGTCACTTGAGTATAGGAGATATGCTCTTTAAAGCTTTTCTTTTAATCCAAATTTTGAGACAATGTTCTGTTGTGGAACCTATTAAAGACATCTCGCATTGAAGTCCGTGCCAAATTTCGCGCGTCTGTAAATTTTAGCCAATCTTTGGGATTTCGCGTTCTTCTGAACTTCACACGCTTTTTCCATTGCCTAATGAGGTCAAAACAGCAATTACTGTGACACATTTCTTTTAGTAATTGTAACTCTTATGAGTCACTCTAATGAAGTAGTGCCTGGCAGCGTTAGTGGCGAAATTTTCTTGTTATTGGAAAAAAAAATAAATAAATAAAAAAATGTTGTAATGGCTAGCTGCCATTGTGTGGCAACAGTGATCGTGGTGGCGTTCAAATCAACAGTGTCGGCAGATTGATTGAAGAAATTTGTACTGCTGGTAAATTGTGAATTTATAGTCTTGTAAGTTCTCCATGAGGGTGACAAAGATGTGGTTATGTGATATGAAGAGTGCTTAGTTATTTATTATAAAAGTTTGCTAACAAAGACTTCTTGCTTCTATGTATTTCCAAGCTTTATAATACAACTTGTACTCATCTGCCTACTGATCTGACCTAGTGTGCACTATTTCTGTTCCCAAAAACTCTAAACAACTCAGCACCACAATAAAGACACTGGTTTCACCAAGCGAGGTGGCTCAGTATTTAGCACACTGGACTGACATTCAGGAGGATGAAAGTTCAAGTACGTGTCCGGCCATACAGATTTAGCTTTTCTTTGATTTTCCTAAATCACTCCAAGCTAATGTCAGGGTGGTTCCTTTGAAAGGGCACAGCTGATTTCCTTTCCCATCCTTGACTCAATCTGAACTTGTGCTCCATCTCAAATGACCTCGATGTCGATGTGATGTTAAACACAATCTTTCTTATTTCTTCCTTTGGCACTGGGTTCCTAATAAGCAAAAATTATGCTTTAATACAGGTGCTAATCTACTGACTTCGATTATTCCCATGTTTTTAGTTTATTATTCGAAGCAAGTGTCAGGTATGTCCCTTTAACAAGGCCATGTATGACTCCTTTTTACAGCCTTGCTGTAATGATTTGGTGAGTAATCCATAATGGTATCAATATAACTAGCATATTAAATCCTAATGGGGAAGGTGAGTGTCTTCAAAACTTGAACGACCAAGCATACTAAGAAAAGACACACACATCCACATTTTTAATTTGGTATCAGTCTCTTGGGCAATAGGTGTATCGTGGCTTATGGTAATTTGATCTAACTTGCGATTTCACAGTTTTCATCATGGGGAATTTAATTTTTTTTTACCAGTTGTAACCAGTTGGATCTGCGTATCCCACAATGCTACCGTCCGACCGTATAACGTCAGCTCTAACCTCATACACGCTGTAATCTATGTGCTTTTCTACCAGTCATGTCCGGCTATCACTAAAATTTTCATAATCTTTATCCTTAATACTCTCGTAATGTTTAAACTGGAGTTTTGCGTCGGATGGGTTGGCTACTTCTACCACTATAACTTTCGGTAAGGTCTGCCGTTAGGGCCAGAACTTTCCATTACTACTTCAACATCCAACTCCTGCGGGACAAAACACAACGAATCTTGCTCGTGATCCCCATTAACATCAACTGTTTCTGGTAAAGTCTGCCGGTTTGGGCCAGAACTTTCTATCACTTCAAAAACACTATTTTCCTGCGGGACGAGACGCAGCAAATCCTGCCCGCGCTCCCCATAAACACTTCTCCCGTACAGGCCCCTATAATCTCTTAGTTTGTCGTATAAGCGACCGAACTGCCTTAACCAGACCTCATCCCTCTCTGCATCCCCTTGCTCGATGACGGACGTGTTATCCGACATCTGATCTTCTCTCAACAATTGCGAATCATTCTTAAACTCAATCTCCAGTTCCGCTGTGGGTGTTACAGCTACCACTTTATAATCGATTTCCGGAACACTACTTAAATTGTTCTCACTGACAGTGAATGTATTTTCTACTGCCGTGTCTACAGCTGATGTACTACTTGTGGGCGCACTCCTTTCTCTTAACACTGGCACACTCTCCCGCCGCTGATTATTCCATATGGAATTTTCATAACGACGACACCTGGGTTTTCTCCTGTTATTGGGCTGCCAAAATTTCTCCACACCTGGTCGGCCCCTCACCGGCGCGGCTAATGGTTTCCCTGTCTCGTCCCAGCAGATCTGCTCCCCGGATGCTGCTGAGGCGGCTTATCACACCCTCTGGCGTTATTACTATTTTGTGAAGCCCATATCACGTTAGTGTGATACTGGTTTCTGCCATTCCTGTTATTATTTGCATTGTACCGATTGTTATTACGGTCCGAACCATTATTGTTATTGCTGCCATGGTTGCGGTATGCATTATTCCCATGGTTATCGTTGTTGTGGTACCCGTTGTTGTTACCACGGCCTCTACCACTGTCACGATTATTGTGCCAATTGCCCTCGTCCTCAACTCTTTCCAGGAAATCATTGATTGTCTTGTAATTGCTTCCTACGTAGCGTTTTGTATCATCTGGAAGCTTCTTGTAGAGTTCCCAGACTATTTCGGATTCCGTGCGGCGATCATGCAAATATTCCAACTTGCGGATCCAGCCCTCACAAAACTCCTTCATCGAGCCACGTGAATTCGCATCGATACGACAAATCCGCGCCAGACATTTGGTTGTTTTTGCACTGACCAGTATTCAGCCAGAAACAAATTTTTAAATTCGTCAAAAGTCAGGTTTGTAATGTTGAGGTTTAAGCCCCAACGCTTGGCATCACCAGCCAACACGTCAATAACTGCATTAATTTTTCTGTCATTAGTCCATGATCTGGGTAAAACTCTTTCACAATTTTTAATGGAATCCGTCGTGTGTATACCGCTTTTTTTTTCAAGGGGTCGAACCGCTCCTCTTTCATCAACAATTCCGAACTATGTGCACAGATTGGCACATAGCTCTGTTTTTTGTCAAGTTTCTTTTCTAATTCCGACACTCTCGTAATTACTTGCCAAGTGGTTGTCGCAAGCGTTTCCACTTCCCGCTTTTTCTCTTCGCAGGTATTAGCCTGCTTCCTCACTTTAGTATCTACTTCGGACACTAAAGCCTTTGTTTCCACCTTCTGTTGATCCTCTTTTCACTTACTGAATTTGTTCCGTCACCTTATTCTCGATGATCAGAGAAACTGCTTCTCCTACACTTTTCTCGATTGTGCTAATTTCGGAATCAAAACGAGTATTTATGCTCGCAATTTCTGCATGAACCCTTATCATTTCCTGTTTAAGATTACTGATTTCGGTATTAATTACAACAATATCTTCTTTGATTTTATCAACTTTTGTGCTAACAACTCCAACATTGTTGTTAGCAACATTAATAGCTTTGCTCTGATTGTGTAGCTTCTTGTCAATTTTTTCAGACTGAGCTTCTTGCTTGGCAGACTGAGCTTTAATTTATGCCGATTGAGTTTCTATCTTGCTAGACTGAGCCTTGATTTCGTTAATCAAAACATTCAATAAATCGGTTAAATTCCCGGAAACCAGTGGTTTTACTTCTGTAGTGGGTTCCTCTTTAATTGTCCCCCCATATTCATCATCAAGGGGTTCAGATTTGATTTTCACCTCCGATTCCGAAACATTTTCTAAAGTTTGGAATTCCATTTCTGCTCTTTGTTGCGTTTTGGCGGTCGCGTCTTTCATGCTAGCTGCCTGCCCCTGAACAATGGGTTCCGCGGTGCGCATTTCCCACTGTTCGACTGATTGTGCCATATCCAAGTCTACCAAATTTTGGTAATTGTTGCCTTCACTCATTTTAATAATTTTCAATATAAATGCCAAATCTCAAATCTAATTGGGATTCCTCCCACTACTTATTCTCGCTGACGTAACGACCTGTTCGTAACCAGTACTTTGTTACAACATTTGCACAAGCAAAATTCGTGTCCAGAACAACCACAAATCCGAAGATTCTCCTGTCACCAGGTCACCACGTGTAACCTCCCCCACACTTATCGACCTTAATGACAGTGAAAAATTAAACCGCATGTACCTAATGGAAATTTGGGAAAAGCAGTCGTAACCGAAGTTAATCTGTCGGTCAAGAGGGAGGAAAGGGTTACATCTAAATGAAAGGAAAATGCAAATGAAATTGATGGAAATTAATTTTGAGAAAAGGGTAAAATTAATAAAGAAAGTAAATGTGCGGTCGTTACATTAACAATTAAATGGCGTTAATTAGATATTTGAGATTTGGGGAAAGTTACGGTCGCCAGTCCTATGGACAACTACTATAATAACTGAAAAAGAAAGGTTATTGCACGTATAATTAGCACTAAAAGCGTGGCAACTGAAGGTTGACACGTGTTGTGTGAAAACTGAATGTTTGTTAGAGGTGATAAATTTCGCTACTCTCTGACTTAATTTATCAAAAAAAAAAATTAATAAAACCGGAAAATTGAAAGTTAATTTAGTGTCTGAAGTTTGTTTATGAAGCACTACGAAATTCAATAAAATAAGGTTAGTCTTGGGCTACATCAACAATCATTTCAAAAGCTACTTGAATCTACGCAATTTAGGAATAAGAGATTTAACTTTGAACTTGAATTAAATGATTCTGAACAATTAACAATAGTAAAATTTAGTACGTACCAAGCTGAGCTGCAGTCACAGGTAAGCTAAAATATGGTAACAAAACTCGCACTCTTAATTTGTGCTTGTGTAATCGAAATATAATTCTGTTTGGTTATGGTAGCCAGCTATGAATACTTTAGCTGAACTTTGAAATTAAAGCAGTGAAATCGAATGATATTACTTTAATGCTGGCATTTGAATTTCAACGACACTCGAGTTCATTTAGGAAAAGGAAGGGACCCTTCTTGGTAATGCAATTGGGACAATGAGCAACAAAGGTTCATGCTAAGTTGCTGTAATTTTGTGAGGCAAATGGGACAATTTTAAAAGCTGAGGTCTGCCATACAGTTCTAAAACTTTACGTGCTTCCAGTCTTCCTTGTTGGTTGATTGAAGGTTTGAAGTCGTCAGTCGAGGAGGTGGCGACAGTCACTCATTGTCGGCCGTCGCTGTTGCAGAAGCTGGATGTTGGCACGCCTTTTTCTCGACACTGTCACCAGGTGAAACGGGCTCCTGATGTGCGCCAGCTAATGCTTCCCATCCGCGACACCGTGTCAGAAACTATCATAGCAAGTCGAGCTCAATTACATGCTGCCAAACCCCGAAAGCGCGGCAACTCGCGGGAGCGTCACACAACACACCTGCTCCACTGCCCTACTCCAGCCAGACTCTCCCTGCCCGCGCTCCATGCGGCAGAGTTAACACTACCGAAGATCCTAAACACTTTGGTTCTCCACACGACCTATTGATGTAATCATTCGATAGCATAGTTTTCCCTAGGCAAGACCCAGCGTAAAAATACAAATAATATTTACAAAACAAACCAATCACGACCTATTGATGTAATCATTCGATAGCATAGTTTTCCCTAGGCAAGACCCAGCGTAAAAATACAAATAATATTTACAAAACAAACCAATCGCAAAACAATTACAATATATAAAAACACAGAAATGTCATATCTTCAGGTAACAAAATAAGGAAAAACTTTATAGTACAATAGATGGAAATAGGAGGATATGCATTTCTGGCGTTACACAGTCACAGACAGCATCCTCAATTTCAGTTGTGATTTGATTAGTCTTTGCTAAAAAATTTCAAATTTTGCCTGAAATGTCTACAACCCTCATAATGACCTGCATCTGATTCCAATACTGAAACACATGTTGATGTTTTATATTGATATGATTTTGATAATTTGACATATTAAGAGTAAATGTGATTTACAGAGTATCCATGTAGATGTAGACAAGTAAAACAGAAGTGATTTCAGGCGTTCCCCAAGGTAGTGTTATAGGCCCTTTGCTGTTCCTTATCTATATAAACAATTTGGGAGACAATCTGAGTAGCCGTCTTTGGTTGCATGCAGATGACGCTGTCGTTTATGGACTAATAAACTCATCAGAAGATCAAAACAAACTTCAAAATGATTTAGAAAATATATCTGAATGGTGCGAAAAGTGGCAGTTGACCCTAAATAACGAAAATTGTGAGGTCATCCACATGAGTGCTAAAAGGATCTCATTAAACTTCGTTTACACAATAAATCAGTCTAATATAAAAGCCGTAAATTCAACTAAATACCTAGGTATTACAACTACAAACAACTTAAATTGGAAAGAATACATAGAAAATGTTGTGGGGAAGGCTGACCAAAGGCTGTGTTTTATTGGCAGGACACTTAGAAAATGTAACAGACCTACTAAGGAGACTGCCTACGCTACACTTGTCTATCCTCTTTTAGAATACGGCTGCACGGTGTGGGATCCTTACCAGATAGGACTGACGGAGTGAATCAAAAAAGTTCAAAGAAAGGCAGCACGTTTTGTACTATCACGAAATATGGGAGAGAGTGTCACAGAAATGATACAGGATTTGGGCTGTAAATCATTAAAAGAAAGGCATTTTTCATTGCGGCGGAATCTTCTCACGAAATTCCAATCAACAACTTTCTCCTCTGAATGCGAAAATATTTTGTTGACACTGACCTACATAGGGAGGAATGATCACCACGATAAAATAAGGGAAATAAGAGCTCGTACGGGAAGATATAGGTGTTCATTCTTTCTGCGCGATATACGACATCGGAATAATAGAGAACTGTGAAGGTGGTTCGATGAACCCTCCACCAGGCACTTGAATGTGATTTGCAGAGTATCCATGTAGATGTAGATAAGTGATTGTTAAATTTTTACGTATTTGATGTTTCAAAAAATTATTTCCAGGAAATATAGTCAATTTTTTATAATCTGTCAGTGTACTTACTCATTTATGTAAACAGCTGTAGACCTCTATTTATATTTTCATTTTATTTTGACTGTGATGCTTATACTGATATTTGGACATGTATCTATAGGAGTCAGAATACAAGAGGAAGGCCCATGAAGTAGTTGAGGCTGCATGGAACATTGTTAATCTGCCAGACTGGAAACTGGAAAAAACTGTAGATGATGATACTGTTCACAGCAGAGTATTACCGAAGCAGAACAAGGTTTTCCGTCTGACTGTAAGTAATTGTCATTTTTGTGATTTAGGAGACTAACCTAAAAATGCTATTCCTTCTTTCCTCCATTCCTTCATTGTGGAATACTGATGACTCTTTGCAGGCCTCCAACTGCTGTTTATTGATAAAACATTGTACTTCTAACTACAGTATACCATGAGACACAAGTAATTAACAGTTCCTGTATTGTGTCAACTGAGAGTCCAGACCACAGTTGTTGACTGAAAGGACAGTCAGTCTTGTGAGTCCACATCTGATGGCACATGTTAGATCTTTGGTGACTGTCCCCATGGCAGCAGTCATCTGAAGTCTTTAATATAAAGATGGTGAGGTATTATTGGAAGTAGTGCCTACTGAATATCAGAGTAGTACTGGGAAGAGGAGTTAGACTGGAATGTTTAGGACACAAATAGCAGACAATTATACACTCATGCTTATAAATTAAGGTTAATGCTGATACATGGTGAAACTGTGCTCTGGTGGGCGGTTGCAGGTTTAAATCACCTGTGGGTATGACCATGCGGTGCATTTGACCTGCAGTCGTCGCACAGTGGCACTGACAGCAGTCCACATACACAGAGGTGTGTTGGTGTATGTCAGAGTACAGTGCAGTGAGTAAGTGTGTAGACATTTTCAGACGTGCTAATGGTGACTGTGTGTTGAAAATGGCTCAAAGAACACACATTGATGACGTTATGAGGGGTAGAATACTAGGGCAACTGGAGGCTGGTCAAACACAGCAGATCATAGCAATGGCCCTCCGTGTGCCACAAAGTGTGATCTCAAGATTATGGCAACGATTCCAGCAGACAGGAAAAGTGTCCAGGCACTACAGTACGGGATGTCCACAGTGTGCAACACAAGAAGATCAATATCTCATCATCAGTGCTCGCAGACGGCCACGGAGTACTGCAGGTAGCTTTGCTCGGGACCTTACCACCGCCACTCCAGACACACAGTCTACGGACACCTGGACAGACATGGTTTATTCTCCCAGAGACCTGCAAGGTGCATTCCACTGTCACAGGAGAGCCTGTAAAGCCTGGTGTCAAGAACACAGTACATGGTCACATGTAGCACATGTGTAACGGGACGGTTTTCTCAACTTATCACCAATACCGTGGACTTACAGATATGTGTCGTGTGTGTTCCCTATGTGCCTATGCTATTAGGGCCAGTTTTTTGTAGTGCCACGTTGTGTGGCACCACATTATTCAGTTATACTTAAATTATGAGCATGGGTGTAGTTGCAGCACAGCAAAAATGGTGGCACTATTATTAGAGTTTATTGATACTATGATGTGGGGAATATGCAGTGATAATTGAGTAAAACTGAACTTAATTATTTTTTACACCTCACTTAAGCACTCTATCAGAGTTATTAGAATACTTATAAGGGAACAGAATCTGAGGCAGAATAGAATTAGAATCTAGCACAGGACTAGCAAATAACAGATTTCGATGGAAAAGAAGTTTTGATTTTGATAAGGGTCATGAGAGGATCCTTGGAAGGTAGAATAATAATCCCACTATATGTTGCACAAAATAAAGGAATGGTTTCACCATACAGTGAGAGAGAGAGAGAGAGAGAGAGAGAGAGAGAGAGAGAGAGAGAGAGAGAGAGAATATTTGTGTTCTGCATGTTGAGTACATTTATACCAAAATCAGTGACAGTGAAATGTAGGATAAAATACTGAATGACCATATTCATATTTATATGGTATGGAATGCTATGGCTGAATGTAAATAATTTAGAAGCAAAGGTAACAACTCACTGAACAGTAGAGGCATTGAGTAGTCAACAGACACATAAACAAAACTGATAATTAGATATTTTGGACGAGTCCTTTTTTGAGCTAGAATACACATAATTGTGTATTGCACAATGTAGATGTGCAGGTTTGTGTGTGGATGTTGATAAATAAAGCTGTTGGAAATGAACTGAATCTTAGGTTGCCATTTGCAAATGTGTTGGTACTGGTGCTAATTATGAGTTGTTATAAATCCGTATAAAGAAAAATTGTCTTTGGAGACACAAAGAGACTGCAAATTAGATTTGTTTTCAAGAAGGGTTACAAGAAGACAAAGTGCTGTTCACAATGAAGACATATCCTACAGTTGTACAGTTATTTATTGACTGAAGTCTTTACACTACTGTGTTTTAGGAACTCAGCCTCATCTTCAGGTGTATATATAAATAGTAGGTTGAAGTGTCCATTTCAGAACTAACTTACAAGACAGATGTGTTGGCGTGTTAGTTCTGACATCGGTGCTTCAACCTACTGTTAGTAGAAGTACTTGAAAGTGTGGCTGAGTCCCTGAAACCAGGTAGTGTAAATACTTCAGTCCGTAAATAACTGTACAACTGTAGCAGATGTTTGTCACGCGCGTTACATATCTAACAGTTATGGATGTCCCCCCAGCAAAAATTTATACGACCAAATAAGTTTCCAGAATGCGTCATTCACTCTGCAGTTATCTGTGCCCTGTTTGAAATGTTCTGCCAGACTGATAGCGGAACGAACATCCGTGAAAGGCTCCTTTTCTGGTATACAGTTTTAATCTTTAAAGAGGTTTCAGAGCAGTGCACACTCTCCTGCAAGATTCACTGCAGAAATGGTGTTGAGTATGTGAGTAAACTAGTCAAAAATGGTTCAAATGGCTCTCAGCACTGTGGGACTTAACATGTGAGGTCATCAGTCCCCTAGAACTTAGAACTACTTAAACCTAACCAACCTAAGTACATCACACACATCCATGCCCGAAGCAGGAGTTGAACCTGCGCAGTTCCGGACTGAAGCGCCTAGAACCGCTCAGCCACCGCGGCCGCTGGTAAACCAGTTCCTTTCTTTCAAGAGTTCGAGTCCAGCATTTTGAGGAGAGCTTCTGTGAAGCTTGAAAAGTAAGATATAGGTACAGACAGAACTGAAGCTGTAAGGCTTAGTCACGAGGCTTGACTGGATAGCTTAGTCGGTAAGAGTTTTGCTGCAAAAGGCAAGATTCTGGTTTTGAGTACCATCCAGGTGACAGTTGTTATCTCTTTGGGAGGTTCATGAATTAAGTTGTTGTCCTCTATCATGTTTAAACATATTGATAATTTAAATGCAGTAATTTTTTTGAAGTAGCATTAAATTCTATGAAAAAGCTGAGGCTTGTGAAATACTATTCATGTGGAGCATAACACTGTATGAGGGCTTTCTGTTGCATACCTTGGCTGTAAGTGAGAACAGTAAGGCTGAGCTGTGACCACAAAAGGCACTACATTCTCATACACAGGCAATGTCACTGGAGGAGTCAAAAACCAAGTAAGAAGTGAGTCTGTTGTAAACCACAGTAAGCCCATCTGAATAGCAAGCCAAGAGGTTCCATAACAAACAGCAGTCATTGTACACAATTAGTATGGCACAGAATTGAGAAGTTTCATTACACATTGTGAACCAGTTGTCAGCTGCACGGTAGGCTGACTTGTTTATAGGTTGACTGGACAGTTTAAACATCTCTGATTTGCTATTGGAATTGATAGCCGTGCTAAGCTGGGATACAAAATCCCTCCCCACTTTGACTCACAGAGCTGATAATAGACTGTTACGTGCCTGCACTGATGAGGAATGGAGAAAAGCAATGCTGAAATCCCTGCCAATAAATGAAGTGGCATATTGTTGCAGAAGATGCCGAGCAGCACAGAGGTGTAGTGGTTGTGATACTAAAATGTTGCATGGAGGTTTGTGAGTTCAAAACTCACCTGAACTGTACAATTTTAATTTCTGTATTCGGTTTGAGTACATTCTAAAAGTATCCACTACTGTCAAGAATCATTGTACTGGAATGTTCTGTAGTTGTATATATACTGTGTGTGTTACGGCCAGAGGCAGTTCGCTTCACGCTCTTGTATGTGCAGGTGCTGAATAAATCTTTGTTAAGTGAAGTTAGTGTTCGTCATTCATCTAATTACACCTTCTTCTACGTGACATTATTCTGGTGGAGGCGCCGAGTATTTGAACTTGTGATAGCACACATTATCAATGACACAGTGGCTCCCATCAGCCACGACAAAGCCGCCGTTTACTTGGTGAGAAACTAGAGTTCCAGCCATATTCAACAGATTGCAATCTATTGGAGACAGAAGAAGAAGAAGAAGTAGAAGAAGAAGAAGAAGAAGAGGATGTTACGTTGACAGCAACTGTGTTCCAACACATGAGACATCCTTCCGGGTTCTCTGGTGACGATGGTCAAGATCCAAACAAATGGCTGAAGGTATATGAGCATATAGCCAAATTTAACAATTGGGATGACACCATGTGTTTGGCTAATGTCTTTTTCTGCTTGGAGGGCACTGCCAAGCAATGGTATGAGAACAACAAGGAGAAATTCACAAGCTGGGAAGTATTCCAGGCAGAACTGCGCAAGTATTTCAGTGACACACAAAGTCAGAAGAGCAAGGCTGAAGATAAATTAAAGTAGGGCACAGCGTCCAGGAGAAACTACAGCATCCTACGTTCAAGACGTCCTGGAGCTGTGTAAAATAGTGGATCCTAGAATGAAGGAGGAAGATAAGGTTGCACATCTCATGAAGGGTGTTGCTGAGGACATGTATCAAGCTCTACTCCTGAAGGAGGTTTTGACAGCAGACAATTTCATAAAATGGTGCCAGTATATCGAGACAATGCATCAAAAAAGCATTACATGCAAGAAGTTTGAACGGCTTCCAAACGTCATATTGATGTCTTTAATGGAGGATGCGACTGATTTCACAAGTGTTCTTTGTCAGATAGTGAGAGAAGTAGTTCAGAAGGCACTCAGATTGCACGGCGAGCAAAAAACCGAAATGCTTCAAGAGGTCATAAGGGAGGAAGTGGAACAGACATTGAACCCAATCTCTCATCCTTCATTTCCCTTCAAAACGGTGAAAAAGTCAAGACCCAGGTGGAGTTACGTTCCTACAATGTTGCATGAGGAACCTGTTTGGGCATCAAAGAAGACTGACGTCTGGAGGACCCAGGATAACCAACCATTATGTTTCCACTGCGGACGACGGGGACATGTGGTGCACTATTGTTGAGAAAGGCAGTGGATATTTGATGATGCCCATGCCAGAAGACAGCAGACCGACGTTAGCAGACACCAACTCCGGGACAACGAAGATGAACAAGAAGATGTGTGTGGGTGCAGGACAATGTAGGTCACCTTCACCACAAGCTAGCCGCTGGAGAGGACGCTCCCCAACACGATGATCGAGATCTCCATCACCGTTTAGAAGCTCCAACCAATCACCTAGCCACCGCAACCTGGAAAACTAAAGGGTGTGACCTTCCTTGGAGGTGAGGCCGCCGAAGAGAAAAATCCTCTGCCGTCGATCACTACAGAAACGATAGGAAACTATGTCGATATCCTCATGGATGGCCAACCAGCCCAAGCTCTTGTGGACTCTGGAGCATCATATTCAGGCATTTCAGAGAAGTACTATTGCCAGTTGCAGAAAACCGTATTCGTTGACAACAAAACATCTCTGCTGAAGGTGGCTAATGGGAAATATGTAAAACCTACAGGAAGATGTACAATTCATGTGGGTATAAGTGGCCATACACAGCCCTTAGAATTCATTGTCTTAAAAGAGCGTAGTCATGACGTCATTCTTGGATGGGATTTTTTGAAAGCTTCTCAGGCAATTGTAGATTGTGGTCACTCGAAGATTGTGGTTGCTTGAAGATTATGCTAGATGAGATGAGATACTGTGGACAGGAAGATGCTCATCTGAGTGTGTGGAAACTATGTGTGCTGGATGAAGTGATCATTCCTGCAGTCAGCGCTAGAAAGGTAACTGTCACGTATCATGACATGCATCAGCCCATGGATCTTGTAGTGCAGTGTAAGAGAAGCATACCACTGAAGAATAACTTCGTCATCCCATCCTCTGTCGTCTAGTTTAAGAACAGATTTGGTGAATTGTGGATAATTAACTTTCACCGAGAACCGCAGATCCTTCCAAGACGAATGTGAGTAGCAAATGCTGAGCCATTAATTGCAGAACAGCTGAGCGTCATAGAAACCTCCCATGCCGAATCTGTGGGCAAAATTAGCGCTACCACTACGAGACAAGATCTTCTAGCTCGACTATCACCAGATCTCAGTAAGGAACAACAGAAGAAGCTACTTGCCATTCTTCAAGAGTTCTCTGAACGCTTCAATCCACAGGTGAAGAGCAAATTAGACAAATCAATGGTGAAGCACTGTATTAGCACGGGAGTCCATCAACCAATAAGCCAGAGAGCATACTGTGTGTCAGCAACGGAATGTCGAATAATTCGCGACGAGGTGGAGTAAATGGTGAAGAATGACATCATTCAGTCTTTGCACAGCCCATGGTCATCACCAGTGGTCCTTGTTGGGAAGAAGGATGGCAGTTGGTGCTTTTGTATTGATTACAGGAAGCTTAATAAGATAACTAAAAAGGACATTTACCCTCTTCCACAAATTGGCGATACACTAGATTGTCTGAAGGGGGCTAAGTTTTTCTCAACCATGGACATATGCTATAGATACTGGCAAATTGAAGTAGATGAGGCTGATCGTGAGTTAACTGCATTCATCACCCCCGAGGGCCTGTATGAGTTTAAGGTAATGCTGTTTGAACGGATGGTGGATAATCTTCTAAGGCACCTGAAGTGGATGATGTGTCTTTGTTATTTAGATGAAATTATAGTGTTCTCAGAGACATTTGATGAACATATAAAAAAACTGAGGGCCATTCTTAAGTGTCTCCAACAAGGCGGACTGAAACTTCATCCAAGAAAGTGACTCTTTGGAGCAAAACAAATCAAAATACTTGGACACCTTGTGTCAAATGAGGGTGTGAGGCCAGACCCAGAAAAAGTGAGATCTACAACGGAGTTTCCTATTCCTAAAAGTATTTGAGATGTGAGAAGCTTCCTCGAATTATGTTCTTCTTACCATCGTTTTATCAAAGACTTTTATATTAAAGCCAGGCCACTCCGAGAGTTGTTAAAAGCTGATGCTAAATTTATCTGGGGTGGTGCTCAACAAGATTCTTTCGATTTGCTACGAAAAGCTCTGATGACTGACCCTGTACTTGGTCTGTATGATGAGAGAGCACCTACAGAACTACACACAGATGCCAGCGGGTATGGGATCGGTGCTGTTCTGGTGCAAATTTCAGATGGGAAAGAGAAGGTTATAGTCTATGCTTCTAGGTCACTTACAAAAGCTGAGAGAAACTACTCAACTACAGAAAGAGAATGTCTTGTTGTGATCTGGGACATGTGCAAATTTTGACCATGGAAGGCCATTCACAGCTGTTACAGACCATCATTCACTTTTTTGGTTAACAGGTCTTACGGATCCAACAGAACGACTCACCAGGGGGCACTACATCTTCAAGAGTATGACATTACCACATTTTACAAAAGTGGAAGAAAACACCAAGATGCCGACTGTCTCTCAAGAAACCCTGTGCAAGACCATCAAGACTTTGATGAAGATAGTGACTGTCTCACTGCACTCCAGGATCTCTCTGCTGAGCAGGAGGAGGATGCCAAGATATCTCAAATTATGCTTGCCTTAAATCAGTCAAAGGATGTGAAAGGAAAATTTAAAGTAGTTAATGGATTACTTTGCCAGAAAAACTTTGATCCGTTTGGAAAGAGGTGGCTACCAGTGATTCCTAAACACATGAACTTTGATTTTCTACAGAAATTCCATGACACACCTGAGGCCGGACATTTAGGATTTATTAAGACATGTGATAGAATCCGCAAGAGATTTTTGTGGCCAGGTTTATTTAGGAGTGTCCATCAAGATGTCGCACTGTCGAGAGTGCCAGAGGAGGAAGGCAGTTCCTCAGAAACCACCTGACTGACTTATACCAATTCCACCAGCTAAAACGTCTTTCCAGCATGTTGGGATGGACCTCCTCGGACGATTTCCAACGTCTACTAGTGGCAATTGGTGGATTATTGTTCGTACTGATTATCTGACACGCTATGCCATTACAGAAGCTGTGAAAACAGCCGAAGCATCCAAGGTAGCCAAATTCATCGTGGAAGATGTTGTATTAAAACATGGTGCCCCAAGGTCATTAATTACAGATTGAGGGAAAGTTTTTCAATCGAATCTTGTGACGGAGATAAACCGTCAGTGCAACATTACTCAACACATGACGACTGCCTTCATCCACAAACTAACGGGCTTACTGAATGTGTTAATAAAACCTTGGCCAACAAGTTATCAGTGTTCGTCAATATTGAGCAGTGCAACAGGGATGACGTGCTACCTTTTTTGATGTTTGCCTACAAAACCGCCAAACAAGACACCACAGGATTTACACCATTTTTCCTGGTGCATGGGTGTGAGGTGACTACGACGATGAACTGTGTGTTTCCATTACAGCCTGATGATGCGGACGACGACTGTGTCAGCCAGGTGTTAACCAGAGCTAAGGAAGCTCGGCAATTAGCTCAACTCTGCATGCTGCAGGCTCGAGAAAACGATCGCCAAAGGTATGACGCAAGCCACTGCCTTGTTGTCTATCAGCCTGGTGACATCGTCTGGATCTTCACTCCTGTTTAGAAGGTTGGTCTCTCTGATAAGCTCCTCAGGCACTACTTTGGACCTTATAAGGTTGTAAGACAGTTGTCTGATGTTACATATGAAGTTGAAGATTTGGACTCCGACACAAGACACCGAAAGATCAGAGATACAGTCCACGTCCTTCAAATGAAGCCCTATAAGGATCCTGCAACCCAGGGTAAACTCGAAGCTCCTGTGATAGGCAACAATCGGAAAGGTGATGAACAGCGTAGCAGCAACAGAAGTTCTAAGATCACCGCCAGGGTGAGAATCGGTCATCGGGAGTCAGAGTATGCAGGACCGCTGATCCGTTCCTGGACTAGGACAACGTAACACTGAGATGCTGTTTTCTTAAGGAGGGAGCAATGTCGCAAAAGAAGCTGAGTAGCACTATGGTGTAGTGGTTATGATACTAAACACTTGCATGGAGGGTCGTGAGTTCAAAACTCACCTGGACTGTACAGTTTTAATTTCCATATTTGGTTCAAGTACATTCTAGAAGTATCCACTAATGTTAAGAATCATTGTACTGGAATGTTCTCTAGCTGTGTATATACTGTATGCGTTCTGGCTGGAGGCAGTTCGCTCCGTGCTCTTGTATGTGCAAGTGCTGAATAAACCTTCTTCTACGTGACAATATAAACATGATGATTAGCCATTTTTGAGGCCACTGATAGTAACTGGCAGATTTATTGATTGTGAGGGGTGTGGCAGAGTGGGTGAGAGAAGTTGCCCAGTTAGTGGGAGGTACTTTACTTTCATTGGCTCATTAGAGACCATGGATTACAACTTGCTGTGAGACAGGAGGTCGGAGATCAGAAAAATATTGGGGTGCAGGTGTGGACAGATATTGTGTTATTGGCTTATGTCTGCTGACAGGCAGAGGATCTTGTCTATGGTTGTGGTTGTGCGGCCTCATGCCAGCTAAGATGTGAGCATTCTTTGTGACGACTGATGTAGCCAGAACTGGTTATGGTTGCAAATCAGCTGATTCTGATTGGTCTTAATGTCTAAAACTTGTAGGCCTAGCTTGTGGGCTGTGTGCAATAAGTTAGTTAATGTTTGTCACCCGTGGCTGTGGAGCATTTCACCAGGGGCTATATCCATTGACAGAGATGGGCTTACATGTCACCAGGAAACCAGTCAGTTCTTTCACAAATGATGCTGACAGCATGGTCTTGGATATCTGTGACCTGACCAAATGCTCTTCCTCTAAATTTGATGCTGAGTGGAAGTAGGTGGTAGTCAAGTGCTCAGTTTCATTACATTGGCAGTTGACTTCAAATGCAGACAAGATGAACTGGATACTCTCCCATAGTGGCTAATACAATGGCCAAGAAAATGTTGCAGCTGTGCAATCCCTTTTACTACAATGTTGTATAGGTAGTTTGCACAGTTAGGAATACTCCAGATGACCTATTCTAGATATGTTTGAAAGATTTCACAAGTGCTTGTGACGCCAAATTGTAACCCATTATAGTGATACAAACCAAAGGATCAGTTGGACGTTGCATACAATGGTGATTGTAGATAAGTATCTTCGTGATGAATTTTTGAAAAACAATGACCCCTGGCTGACTTTGCTTAATAAGTTCTCTAGTCAAGGAATGGGGTGTAAATCTATATCCCCATTTGGTTTTTTTATGATGACTATAGGTTCACTGATGTGATTATCACCATGTCTTACAATCTGTCCTATAATCATAGCAAAATGGACACGCTGTACTCTGCAGAACCATAATATTTTTAGTGCTTTAAGCCATATATAAGCCTTGGAGTTCTTAGGAAGGGGCATAAATACAGCTGAGGCCTCTTGTGAATGAACCATTTGGCATTCAATTAAAGTGGTTTAGAGAAGCAGTGGAAAAACTGTGTCGGAACGGCTGCATTTGGGAATCGAAGTCCACTTCTCCCTAATATGATTCAATTACCTTAACCACATAAACACCTCAATGGGTTCACTGATATCGTATAATAAGTAGTTACTTTCTCCAAAGACCTTATGCATTTATTGTCATTATGAGCTATTGTAAAAAGTCTTATTTAGTATGAGTCTAAACAGTGTGATTACTCATGGGAAAAGTGTTCAGCAACGTATTACATGTAACCATAGTATGGAAGGTAGTGATGTTCTTGTTTTACTTCATGAAATTTGTCAGGGGTGTGTGTGGTGACTACAGTCAATTATGGGGAAGAATATACAATTTAAGATATTCAGCACATGAAGAAAGACACTTCATATGCAGTAGATCTTTGCTTTAAATCCTTTTGAAATCCTTATTACTGGCATTACTTTTGTGTCATTAGGCCAACATTGTGTCTGTACTACCAGTAAATACAAGGAAATCATGAAATCAGACAACAAGCTGACTCAGCTCAGTTAAGTGATTGCATGCAGATCAGTTAAAACAATGACAAAATATCAAATTTGTTTTATTGCTTGAGAATTAAAGTTAGCATATTGAGATTGGTATCAGTTTTTAATGGTCGTGTTAATTTTATTTGAAGCTAAAAATATTGATTTAATGTCAACAACAATGTTTAATGACAAAAGAAAAATGATACCAGTAATGTTAAAATTGCCAGACTTCAATTAATGGCAGTTTCATTAAGTGGGCAGATGTGTGCTTGCATTTGCCAATAGATAAGAAAACACATTTTTTTATTCAAGTTTGTATTATTTATTCATCCATTTTTTCATTTGTACATTTATGTGCACGTCACAAGATCATAGAATACATCATAATATACAGGGTGATTTTTTTCCACTGTGTACAAACACTAGGAATTGATCGATGAGAAGATACGGTACAAAAAAGGTCTAATGAACTTATGTCTGAAAATGCATGGTTTCCATGCTAGAGACCATTTATTCAGTTGTACATTGTTACAGAGACAGCAGCCTAATACATGCTGTACCATGTAGACACAGTTACAATGTGTGTTGAAAATGGTTTCCATGTGCCTCAATGCATGTATGTATGCGCCATAGCATGTTCTGTGTCTCATGTCTTTATCGACCAGTCTGCTTTCGAACAGTGTTAAAGGCAACATAAATACGCTGCTCCAGTGTCTCCACATCTGGAATGGGCTCTGCATACATGATACTTTTGAGATGGCCCCAAAATGATAAATTGCACGGGTTGAGATCTGGTGAACGAGCAGGCCATGCAGCTGGACCTCCTTGTCCGATCCATCAACCAGTGAAGACATGATTGAGATGCATCGAGACATTAACGGTGAAGTGGGAACGGTGAAGTGGGCTGGAGCACCATAATGTAGGAGCCACATAACCCTTTGAATCATCAATGGCACTTCTTCCAGCAGGGAGACAGTCACCCACAAGAAACGCCAATTGTTCCGGCCTTTTATGTGACGTGGAATGAAGACTGGTTTCAAAATACAGTTGCCAGTTATCCCGGCCCACACATTCCGGTTGCTATCCCACAGATGACTGTTATGAAAGTTCCTGAAGCGACCCTGTCTCAGACAAATGGTGAAACACTGTTGCACGTATTGAATGCTGTGGTTGTTGTTGCTGGGGATAGGACTCCTGATACAACTTTTCTGCCTGCTGCCCATTGCCATTTGCCTTTCCATAAGTATACACCATGTTGGCAAGCTCTCAATTCAAATATGGAACCATTGTATACAATGCTGCATCATGTCCACTACTAGGTGAGTCAGAAAAGGAAATGAATCAGATACAACAATGGCAGGAGAGGGAACTAGAGCATGACGTTTGAGGAACAGTAGCACCCTCAAGGAGGAAACCGTGCATGCTGTAACTGTGGCGGCGTGGCATAGGGTTTATTAGTCTGCAGTCTTTGTAACAAACAGCGTGTATACGACCCGGGACAACCGGGAAAAACCCGGGATTTTTTTCATCCGGGAGTTAAACCGGGATAAACCCGGGAATTTTTCGGAATTCCGGGAATTTTTTATTTGTTTTAGCTTTCAGTTAAATTTTTGTAATTTTGACTGCAGAATTGATTCTCTAGCAAAGAATGTTATTTTATTCTGCTACTGGAGAATGATACTGCTGCAATAAAATATAAACGAGAGGGAAAAAAATAAAAGTTTAGTGGCAAAGGAAATGTGCAATTTACAACAACAAAACACCGTGCACGCACAAGCGTCTGCAAATAGCAAAAATATGTCAAAGGCCGTAGGGCGCAGACTGCAATTCTTCGTAACAATAAACTGCTTGCTATGAGCATGACGTCACAACTGTTCACATTAGGTTCGTTTGACCAATTGCCATCGGTCTGTTGCGCATGCGCATTTGACTCGCGTATAAGCAGTACCTTCTCGTGCTACTTGAAGTTTGGCTGTTAACTGTATCGGTAGCAGGCTTTCCGGCATTCTCGCTCGCCGCGCCAACATGTCTGGACGCCATGGAAGACGAGGAGAACAAGCTGCCGCAATCGTCAGCCTCCTGGGCCAAGCGCTTGGACTGGACAGCAAGCAGAAGAGGAAGAAACCTTTACAGTGCTTCCGCTGTCAGAAGTTGGGGCACTTCGCCGCGGATTGCACAGGAGTAGTCGCGTGTTTGAAGTGTGCAAAGCCGCACCTCACTCGCGACTGTAAGAAGCCCAGGGAAGCCGCTGCTACATGTTGTAATTGCTGCGGTTCCCACGCCGCCAACCACCGTGGCTGCAGTTATCTTAAGAGCCGTGTCCGCGGGAGGGAGCGGAACACACACCGACGGCGAACCACTGCGCAAGAAGAGGCGACAAGGAATCAAGAAGCGGCAAATTCTCTGCCCGCGCATCACGCCACTGGCACTTTTGCCGGTGCTGGCGCAGGTGGAGGGCTGTGCTGCTGCACTCCCAACAGCATTCACAAGATCGACGATGCCGTCGCCAACGCAGTTGCTGCTCTCAAATCTGCCATGGCAGGTGAGAGGGCTGCACTTCGGGCCGAGGTGGACGAGGTACGCCTTCAGCTCGCGCAGCTTCGCGAGTTGCTGGCCTGTAAGTCTCGCAAGGGGCGAGAAGTTACGACTGCCACCATCGCCACGCAGACGGACGCTCCCCCGTCTCCCGCGGTAACGCAGGACGCTTTGGGGGTGCCCATGGAGGTGGCAACCGAGATGTCTGCCCCCTCCTCGAAGGGGGAGGCCCAGCGGAAGCAAGATTCCGAATCAGTTCCACCAGTAATACGAGATGACGTGACCAAAGGCATCGAAATGCCCGCCTGCCCTTCCGCGGACAAGGTGGGATTGCCGCTGCTGGGAGAAGAAGTCACAACAGCTGCGCCCATCCAAGACCTGGACACAGAAGAGGTAGTCCACACGCCGCCTGCAGAGACAGAGATCACTGCGCCTGAACTGCTGAAGATGGTCGCAAAATCATTGCGTAGCAAGACGTTCGCGCATCACAATACCCCATACCCTTTTACCGCCTCCAATGTTCCTAAACCACCTCTACCCCATAAGCCTTATGATTTCGGATGGACAATTGCAAATCTGACCGCCGTCATTCCTAAGAGGGACTTGGACCTTATAAACCGCTTCCGGGAATAATCCGGGATTTTTTTTTTTTTTTTTTTCATTGTCCCCGTATACACCCTGAACAAAGTATGATTGAATAAATGGTCTCCAGCATGGAAACCATGCATTTCTGGACATAAGTTCATTAGATCTTTTTTTCCGTATCCTCTTGTCGATCAATCCCTAGAGTTTGTACACAGTGGAAGAAATCGCCCTGTATAAATAGTCGAGATAGAAAGACAAATAATCAGAATGTGTGAAATAAAGGCTATCAGATACCAGAGAATTGCCTGTTATGAAACAGTCTACAAGGAAATGGAACTAGTTGTGAGTGTGATCAGGAAGAAACATATTTATTTCTGTAGACATCTGATCAGGAAATCAGAATCATCAGGAGAGTATTTGAGAACAATATGCGCAACATGAAATGGATTACTGAGATCAGGAAAGATATGAGGAAACTCCACATTACAATTGAAGATTTAGAAAACAAAACAGACGAAACCAAGAAACTTGGAAGCAAGTGAGTGAAATGGCAACCCAAGATTAAGAAACAGATGATTTCAGATGAAGAAAGAAAGTTGAGATCTTAGGGAATGAAAAAGTACTGTGTCAACTGACAAGTGGAAAATTATTTTTATAAAATTGACTAAAATTCATTGACTGAAATTCATAAAATGTAAATAAATAAATATAAAAAAAATTGAAAGGCAATATAACATAATAATGAAACTTGCAGCTTTGGAATGCCAGAATGAAAAATGAGATGATGATGATGATGATGAAGTTTAATAATGGTAATAATAATAATAATAATAATAATAATAATAATAATAATAATAATAATACCCAATACAACAAATATACAAAAGAAAACAGGAGAAAAAATTGAAAAATTCATCCAACTGGCTGAGGAAGTCAAGGACATGTGGCATCAGGATAAAGTTGACATTATACCAATTATACTGTCAACTACAGGAGTCATACCACACAATATCCACCAGTACATCAATGCAATACAGCTACATCCAAACTCATATATACAAGTACAGAAAACCGTAATTATTGATACATGTTCAATTACCCGAAAGTTCCTAAATGCAATATAACATATACCGTACAGTTACAAGGAAGTCACGCTTGATCAAGGTCTGTGTCACTTTCCATTTTTGACCAGACATAACGTCTGAGGAAAGAAAGAAAGAAAGAATAATAATAATAATGAGCTATGTGGAATCTTCCAAAAAGTCTGGGAACAGAAGCTATACCGGAAGATTTCAGATCAAGCATTAATTCACCCAACCCACAAAAAGAAGGTAAAACTTACCCCAACAACTATGGAGGAATTTCTCTCCTCCCAGTCATGTACACTATTCTTTTAAAAGAATTACAAAACAGGCTGGAAAACTAACAGAATCAGCAATTAGGAGTGTACCAAGGAGGGTTTGGAAAAGAATAATAATGTATGGAACAAATTTTCACTCTGAAATTTATAAGATATGGAAGAAAGAGGGATAAAAATATCTACATAAAATCTGTAGACTTTAAAAAAAGCATATGATTTGATTAACAAGGAAACATTATCCAAAACACTAAAAGAGTTCGGAGCTGACAACGAATGAGTGACAATCATAAAAGACTCATTAACAAATGCAAAATGCAAAATTGAAGTTCTAGGTTGGACCTTCTAGGCTTTTGAGTTTAAAACTGGTGTATGACAAGGAGATGGATTGTCACCACTGCTATTTAATTGTGCACTAGAAAATGTAACCAGAGAGTGGAGAAAAAGAACAGTAGAAGAAGGAATTTAAAAAAATTATGATTGGGAGAAGAGGGGATGGGGATAATCTGAGAATTGATTGGCTTTTGCAAATGATCTTGCAGTCTTAGCTGAATCTATAGAATATGCAACAATGCAGATAAATGTCCTACAAGAGACAGTTTCAACAACAGGTCTGTGTGTATCTGCTGAAGTAACAAGTTGTAGGCACATGTGAAGTTGTCAACAAAATACATGGAAACTGATTATGGAAGTATAAAAGTGGCTACAAAATTTAAATACGTAGGTGAAATAATACAACCAAATGCTATGGGCAAAGAAGGTAACTTCGCAAGGACAAGGAAAATGGAAGTGGCTTTTAACATAACAAAAAACCTGTATTACAAGGAAGAGAAGAGTTATATTCTACCAACACCAAGAAAGGCAAGATGAAAAAAAGGATTTTTAACTTTTCTGATAGAAACCCAGAAACGTCAATGATATGGATCAAAAGAGTTAAAATAAACCCGAGGGAAATGGAAATAATGGAAGAAGAAACAGGACAAAAAAGATAAAAGTTCAGAGTAAAATTAAGAAGTTTCAAAGGCTCCAAGATGCAACATGGACAAAAGAAAGAAGAGAACAACACGGGGAAAGAATGGAAAACTACTCTAAAGAATGAAGACATAACAAATTATTTAAGAACAAAGGAGATAACTCCCAGAAAGGCAGAAGTGTTGCATCATTGACAGATACACACAAAAGGTACAGAGTTTTACTTTGCTAGGTTTCGGAATGGGATTCCTTTCTCAAGCTGTATGAGAAACATGCACACAAACACACACACAATCACTGACTCACAGGCACATGCTTGTCTCCCTACATTGTTCTCATTCGACTGCCAGTTCATTCCTGGCCCACGGCGAGTGTACTGCGGTGAGGTGGGGGTGCAAGGTGGGGTGGTCTGACGGATCGAGAGAGGGGGTTGGGGGGGGGGGGGGAGGGAAGTGTCTAGTGGCTTGTGGGAGAGTGGGGAGGCATCTGTGGACTAGCTAAGGGTGCTGGTAAGGGGGCAGGTGGCAGGTGGCAAATGGCTAAGCACTCAATTTCACAAACTGGGACGTAAGATGGCAGCACTAGCTGACATGTTTTGGGAGGGGGGGGGGGCAATGGGAAAGGGATGGTGGACACACACACACACACACACACACACTCACACACACACTCTCTCTCTCTCTCTCTCTCTCTCTCTCTCTCTCTCTCTCTCTCTCTCTCTCTCTCTCTCTCTGACTGTTTGGTGGGGGTTGGGGGACAGTGGGCTACCTTAGGTAACTTGCTGTCCCCCCACTAAATACTGTGTGTGTGTGTGTGTGTGTGTGTGGGCGCGCGCGCGGGTGCCTTTCACCAGCCATTTCCCATTACCCCCGCCCAGTATGTGTCAGCTAGTTGTGTGCTGCCATCTCACGTGTTAGTCTGTGAAATCAAGTGCTTACCCGTCTGCCACCTGCCCCCTCCACCTGCACCCCTAGGTAGCCCACAGAATGCTCCACACGAGCCACTAGACACTTTCCCCCAACCCCCTCCCTGCCTCCTGCCTTTCTCCATTCTTCAACTCTCAGGAGAGTGCTGGTAGTCGAATGAGCACAATGTAGGGGGGACAGGCGCACGCTTTTTTGTGTGTGTGTGTGTGTGTGTGTGTGTGTGTGTGTGTGTGTGTGTTGACGACACGGCACTTCTGCCTTTCAATGAGTCATCTCCTTTATTCCTAAATAATTCATTAATCTCAACTGGAACTTGCTGTACATTATGAAAGAATAGATATAGTCTTAAGAGGTCAATTCATATGTTGTCATAATAAAGGGTAAGAAAAGGGAACTGATTAATTCAAAATTAGAACCGTATACTGACCTTTATTAGGTGCAGATGAATAAAAAGATTTAGAAGAAAAGAAGAAGAGGTTAAAGGAAAGTGAACCGTATTATGAAAGGGATAGATTGCTATTCACTGTAAATATAACACGTGGAATTGCGGGCAGGCATGACGAAAAGACTGTTACATAAGCATTTGGCCAAAGCCTCCCTCAGAAAACACATATTTCTTTAAAATTTCAGTATAAGAATCAGTGTTGGAAAGCTTTTGTAGGGTCTTGAGATTATTGGTTAACTTGTTATTTATTGTTGTTGTTAGCCTATCATAGAAATATGACCATCTACAATGCATCCTTGGCAGGCCAGTTCAGATCATAACCTCAAATACATGGAGACCTAAAAGCCATTCTCTCAGCAGAAAATAGGTGTTTATGGGTTCATTTGCTGTGAATACTTGTATTATTTTTTACAGGGTGTTGTTGACTTGCCACCAAAAGCTCTTCTTTACCTCCTTTTTGAGTCAGTAGAGCAGTTTCCTTCTTGGAATCCAACAGTTCTACAGTCTCACAGAGTGCAGGTAAGTTACATTATTTTTTGTGTACTGTGGAACATATGATTATTTTTTGTGTTATTTTCTGATTTATTGGTAAGTTTGTTGTAGATTTGTTTCCAATCAGAGTAAGATAAGATAAGATAAGATAAGAGTTATCCTAAAATATACTGTAATAAACAGAATTGCATAAAATGATTTATTTAGAAAGAAAATCGAGACAACAGGTGTAAATTAGTTCACCATGATCTCAGGGTAGTATCTTTCACTACTAATCAAAACCTTATGATTTTTGGGTTTTATCGTAGCATATGCTTATATTTGGAATAAAAAAATAATCAGCAATGGTAGTTGAAGACTTTCAGTGTAAGGAGTCACCCTCATTCTGCCAACTGCTTTGTCAAAAAGGGTACATAAGCAGATGGAGGTTCAGGGCATCCTCTTGTGATTGTGGTGGGGAAATGCCCCTAAAGGCAGAACAGTCAGCAATAATCAATTGCATGAGGATTCAGAAGGCAATGGAAACCACTGTGTTAAAGACACATAATATGTATCCATTCCTTCCCTTGAAAAGTTACTATTATTGTAAGACTATCAACCATTCAAATGCCTGAAAGTGCTGAGAGTGGCATCCCATTCCTGTGAAATGTTAATTTTCTACGGTTGCTAAGATTAAATTTGTGCTGAAGATCTGTATATCTCGGTGCCCAATTTTTTCCTAAGCTGTTAAACAAAAGTGATCTATTTTCAAGATTTCATTATCATATGATAGTTTCTGCACTAGCCATTACTATGTAGGTGAAACTGAATCATACCTTGAGTTGTGGAGTTCTTTTTTTCTGTTACTCATATTTGCTAAATGATGACAGAGGATATGGGAATGAAGTTCCTCAACACCTCATTCCTGCATAAAATATTCTTGGTACATTTGCTGTGTAAAGTTAGAATGAAAATATGTATAGAAAATTAAAATGTGGTCTTATTTTTTATATAGAACAAGGGAAATAAAATCTAAGGAGTTGTTGAATTCTTGAACTATCTGATGATTTGTAAGGAATTGTAGAGCATGCCATTTTTAAGAAGCCTCATATAAACACAACACAAAGTTCACTTTACACGTACAGCACAAAGAGCTCTGTAACAATAACTGAAAACATTGTTCATCAAAGATATAATTTTATTCATTTTCTAAGAAAGTAAGTAAGCAAAACATACAGTAATGTAAAAACAGGTAGACTAAAATAATGTTATGTAGTGGTGGTGGTGGTGCTGGTGGGGGTGGTAGTAGTAGTAGTAGTAGTAGTAGTAGTAGTAGTAAAACTTTAATAATAAAACTATTATATTAATGGAGTCAGATAATCTAATATTTATGAAATAATTAATTAATAACATTATTCACATGGCAAACATTTGGAGATCCCCCCCCCAATTAAGTTGATAGTAGCAAATCACATATAGTGTAAAAATTGCATTTTTTAAAATTTACATTAATTTTTGTTACTAATGCCTTCAAGTGATTGCATTTTGCCTCTAAGGATGCACTGAAATCACACAGCATAATTTATCACTCTTGGCAGTTCACATTGGTGAGGCTATTGACAGCATGTGTAATGTTTACTTGGAGTGAAATGGAACCACCTGGTACATCTTTGATTCCCCACAGGCAGAAGATGTCTGTTGACAGATCATATGCATCCCTTAGTCTGTATTGACAAGACAATGCACCATCCCACAATTCCTGAGCTGTTATCCAATGATTTTTGTTGCTTTGTGGGTTTCTGTTGAGTGGTCATGGATCCCTGTGTGTGCTTCTGGCATATTTATAACTCCAAGCCATGAAAAGTCACTATACTTATGAGGATGAAAAGTAAGTAGTACATTGCTAAGCTCTTTGTTGTTCAGTTTCTCATCATTCTAAACTGTTGTGAAGTCTTTTATCTTGTTGTCAAAATTGTATGATCAGAAAGTTTTTAGCATATTCATGTTGGATGAGTGAAGATGGAATAGCAATTTTTTACATATATTTTTTATGGTTGAACGAAAATCCTCATGGTATAAATCAGGCTGGATGTGAACCACCAGCAATACATTAATGTGTGTACTGCAATAGTAGGTAATTGCATGTTAGCTTCATGTCTTCTCCCAGCACACTATACAGCTACTGTTTGGCACGTCACTGGTTGAGTGTCTGAGAGTAAGAGAAGCAAGTGGGCTATCAGTGACAGTTGCATTATTAAAGATGTAGAGTGGGTGGTATGTTCAATAGCAAGTGGACATGTAAGGGAGGACTAGTACTAAGGCTAGTACATTCCCCTGACCTCACTCCTTTGTGATGTTATCTGTGGTGCCACCGAAGTCAGTTGCTTTGTACAGCAGATACTTCATCAAAGTGTCATTTAAGCCTATAAAACTGTGAGACACCAGACGTGTGTATTTGAGAGTGTACAATAGTGTATGGTCCTATGAGTGTATGTGAGTGTGGAGGCAAGCTTCGAACATTTTGGGATTTGCTATCAGTTTCTGAATTGAGAATTTTGAGTGAAATAGGTCTTTCTCAAAAAAATTAAGTACTTTTATATATGTGTGTAGATTGCATTTTTCTTCTTTTAAAATGAGGAAATCTAATCATGTTAATGAATGTTTTGCATTATTTCAATGTCTTCTATTTTCTAACATCCACTGTGTTGTATTCACCACATGCCCAACATCTCAGTTAGTAGGAAGCGAGCTTTCAGTGACAGATATTTATGTGAAAGCAGGCTCTTCAGGCATATACTATTGGTGAAAAGCGTTCAGGTTATCAGCGGGTTGGCAGTGTTAAAATACTGTGACATTTCAATGAGTGTCACACTCGTCATCTTCTGGCAAAGTGTTGAGGTGTGCGAATACTGTAATATTGTTACTAGTGGAGTGCCCCCTTCAACCTGGCTATAGATGGTGTGTACTGTCTGGCCATTTGGCATGGAGGGGGGTGAGGTTGCAGTGGTGTGAGTAGCAGGCGTGCTGTTTACATCTCTGTGTCGCCATTCCAGCCGTGTCTTGTGAATTGGACTGTGCTAGTTATGCTCACCATCATGTTGCCGTTAATGATGGATTCCATTCCACATTTATTTGGTATGTTTCGTATCTGTTGAAAAGATTCTTGTGAACCCAATTTTCTTTTGATTCCGTTGTGATGCTGGCCCAATAGCCATTTGCTTGGCAAAGCAGCTTGGTGTTCTGGAAGTCAATGGTGTGGTCTTCCTTGAGGCTATGCTCTGCTATCACTGTTTTTGCAGTCTGTCGCAGTCACTGCTTGTAACAATTCAAATACAGGACTGTATTTTCCTGATGTACTGTTGGCCACATTCAACAGGCAATGCTGTATATTCCCAGTAAGTTCAGTTTTAGTGGGTCTTTCACAGAGCCAAGCCACTCTTTCACCTTTAAGGTGATTGGAAAATGGTTTTTATGTTGGATTTTTTGAGTAGCCTTGCAATTTTGGCTGATAGCTGTCCCACATACAAAAGGAGAATGAGTCTCTTTGTCTTCTTCATCTTTCCAGTGTTGAACATGTTATCTCTACTTGAATGTACTACTAATCTGACTACAGTGTACCCATTTTTTTGGAATACTTCCTTCAGGTGTTGTTCGCCCGGCAGACTTTCTTTATCGAATATGACGTTTGCCATATTTATCAGAGTGGTCGGCACTATCTGCCATTGTGCTGGACAGCGGCAGCTTGTGGCATGCAGGTACAGGTCTATGTGTGTCTTGTTCCTATATACTGAATGGTGTAGCATACTATGTTCCTTATTAGTATGTCCTGGAAAGGAAGACAACCGTCTTCCTGTATTTCCATAGTGAAACCAATATTATGATAGTCGCTGTTAAGGTCATCCAGAAACTGATTCAGTTACTGGGTATTAGCGTGGGCACCTCCCACACTGTAATGCATCAACACTCGAACTTTCAAAAAATCTGTGTGCAGTGGGTTCCCCCCCAACTGACTGCCGAACTGTGCAATACTCGAATGGCACTGTCTTTGAGTCATCTGCAACATTATCATGAGGAGGAATACAGTGTTCTGTCACGTATTGTCACAGGTCACGAAACATGGTGTCACCATTTAGAACTGGAAAGCAAGTGTCAGAGCAAGCAGTGGAAACATGCTACTTCAACACCTCCAAAGAAATCGAAGGCTGTACACACCGGTTCTGGTAAGGTCGTGATGTCCTTCTTTTTTGACCACAAGGGCCAACTGCTTGTTTAGTTCCTGGAACAGGGAACCACCAACAGTGCCCAGTATTTATCAAGCCACTTTACCAAACTTTAAGACGAGCAATCAAGTGGAAATGCCGAGGCATGTTGTCCAATGGCGTTATCCTCCTGCGTGATAATACACACCCACACACAGCCAATGCGGTGAAGATGACATTACTGCAGTTTCGGTGGGAAATGCTGGAACATCCACCGTACAGCCCCGACCTTTCACCATGTGACTTTCATGTGTTTGGACCTCTAAAACAAGCTATTTGCGGACATTGATTCGCAACGGACGATGAAGTGTGTAACTGGGTCCAGGCCTGGATCCGACTGCAGCCTACTAGCTTCTTCATGGATGGAATTGATCAGCTAGTGTCACAGTGGGACAAATGTGCCTACAGTTTTGGCGACTATTTTTGAGTATGTGTACTGTGTATAACTACATTTTTGAGTTAATAAAATTGTTACCGTTTATTTACATTAGTGACAGTGTTTCATTTGAATGCCCCTTATATTTTCAAATATGAAGAATATTTCCTTTTTTCCCCACTTCTAGAGCAGCAAAAGCGTATTCTATTTGTGGGTGATACATTAGGGTCCACAAATGAAACACAGAAGATGTTCTCTGCTGTATCACATGGCTATGTTCTTCAGGATCTGCCAAAATGTCTCTGCTATATAAAACTGAAAATAATGTACTAGATAGTAGCCACAGGTCTAGTCGATGTCAAGACTGTAGTGTATTACTGTGGTGGATAAGTTTGCAGGAGGGAAGGGGTTTTACCTGCGTGAATTGGTGTCAAATGGCAGTGAAGTATGCAACAGCAGTGATTATATTGTGCTTGTGAGGGAGGAGGCGGGTGCTCAGGAAGTTGTTCATTGACTCCAGGCACTGGGATGTTGGACCAGCCCATTTCTGCACCTCAACTAGGGCATGTATGAAAAAGTGACAGAAGAGTTTAGGGACCCTGTTTTTAAATCTTCAAATATTTTCATTGTGATTGTACTGAAATTGCCACCAAGTGCAAGGAAGCATATTAATTATAATGATCTGTGCCTGACTGCCAAATGAAGCTGCTGTTAAAAGTACAGTGTATCTGATCAAATTTGACAGTGTAGTGCCAGAAAGCCCTGAGCCTATAGTTCAATCACAGACAATAATTTCTAGAAATGCACAAACATTGTGGAATTAATAAGAAATATGTACTCCATTTCCACATGAAAGCAAGTTATCATAAGTAGCTGAAAATTACTGATAGGAATAAGTGTTGAAAGTATACCTAGAATCCACAAGTGGATGGGGGTTGTGTGGTTGCCCCTACTCCCCTCTTGCAAATGGATATACTGTAAAGTCAGAGCTGCATAGAATTCTTAATTTTGTATGTATGTTGACACGTGTGAATGCTGAAGGGGTTTTCTATCTGGTAGAGCTGACAGAAGAGTGGGGGCTATGTTTCATAATTACTAAACAATGTAAAAGAGTAAGAGAGAAACTGCAGAGAACACTTGCAAAAAAAATGGCTCTGAGTACTACGGGACTTAACATTGGAGGTCATCAGTCCCCTAGAACTTAGAACTACTTAAACCTAACTAATCTAAGGACATCACACACATCCATTCCCGAGGCAGGATTCGAACCTGCGACCATAGCAGTCGCGCAGTTCCAGACTGAAGCGTCTAGAACCACTCGGCCACTGCGGCTGGCAACACTTGCATTTATACTGCATGATGCCATAAGGTCAACACTTCAGCCGTGGCACCTTGGTATATAACAACCAGGAAACTTGTAATAAAAGTTGTAACATCGCCTATGAAACTGGAATGCAGTGATGCAGTATACATAATCTCAAATTGCTACTTGTTTAACCATCTTGTGTGATTCAGATATTGTCCAGTTTACTTTGAGGAGAAGATGCAGTAGAAACTGTAAATTACATTATCAATACCACGCATCAAAGCAAATAAAGGATTTAAGACTTCTCAGGCACCAGTCATTTTGCCACCATGTAAATCTTTTGCAAGCAAATATATACCTAGAATGATTTGCTCAATGCAGAATGGTTAATTTGTAGCTAAACATTAAAGTTCAATTGCAGGGGAGTACCTGCAGAAAGTTCTTTGTCTTCCTTGAGCAAATATTATCCGAGGAAAGTATAAATTTTTCACAGTTATATCCCACTAAGAAGCAAGAATGGTAAACAGCTGTGTTTTCAACTACTGGTACATTAGCCTCTATATTGGAGGCAAATAAGTAGAAAAATTTAAAAATGACCAAGAGGACAAGCTTTATAATGTCAGATTGAACATTTTAGGTTCTATGAGAGGGGTGGTGAAAATCTCATTTTCTTGATTTTGGGGAGAAGAATTTTCCTCCTTCAGCAGATACCTGCTTATTGTATTTCAACATAAATTATATGGGCATTTCTGCAAGGATGTGAAAAACTGCATTTTTCTCTTTGTATTCAAAATATTTTTGTAGTTTGAGTAAAACTAACTGGTAAAGAGTTGTTTCAGTCAGACTAAGAAATGATCTGCTGATTTTCAGCAGAAGTAGTCTCATCTTAGCACTCCTGTCAGTACCACAGATAATTTTGTAACAGCTCAACATATATCAAAGAATCCATGCATAGACTCAAAGGAAAGGTAGATGAAAAAGAAATCCCAATGTGGCATTGTATTAGTGATGAAATCTCTTATAGGAAATGGCAAACAATGTAATTATGAACACATCAACTACACAAAACAAGAAAAACAGAAATTGTGTTGAGAGAGTGAATGGAAACAAAATTTTAGGGAAATGTAAAGATGTTTTGGCAGTAATAAAGAACAAAATCTTTTATTCAGTACTTCAGGTGTATATATTGTACACTGTACCTTTAAAGTTTAGCACAGAAAAACTGTAATGGATATTTGTTTTCTTTATCCATTCTACATCTAGATTGTGGAAGGTTAATGATTCATAAAATTGAGTTGAAACATGCACATTGTGTTGTGTCGTACAGTATTTATTGAAAGTAAAATCAACCTTGCAGGATGGTAGCAAAGTGGAAATAGCAGCTCCCAGCTTTTCAGTTTAATTTGGGCAATCTGTCTAGATCAAGGAGACTTTTCACATATGATACATTTGCCCTGTAAAAAGTAATGAAAACTTTTCCATGATGATCATGCCATCAAGAACAGAGAGGAGTTAATTACACACCTCAAACATGTAACTGTAACCAATGATAAGAATCTAGCAAGTATCGACATAGTAAGCTTGTACACGAATATCCCCATTAAAGAGGTGATCCTATTATTGAATCCAATTTATGGATGTTCTCTCATCTAGATTCACAAAAAAATTGATGAATTCCTTCATTTGCTCAGAATTGTCCTTTACCATAATTACTTTGTCTTTAAAGACACCATATGTGGACAAACTGACGGGTTGGCCATGGGGCCCCCATGGCCATTATAATCACTAATATTTACATCAATCACATTGAACATCAGTTTTTTTCAACCCACACACAACACCTTCAAAGAGTAGTATGCTATAAAAGATGCATTGATGACATCATACTTTTATATAACAGGACTGATGCCCAGCTCCAAAGTTTTTCAACACAACTTTAACAAAATGCACCCTAAGATTCAGTGTACGATAGAATATCACTTTGGCTTTACACTCCCATTTTTAGATTTGGAAATTTCGTTACAGTACAGTAATATTCACTTTAACATATTTAGAAAACCGACCACGTCTAGTTTTATTATTCATTGCTCTTCAGTTCAACCAAAGTAGCAAAAAATGGCAGCTCTTTGTGCTATGCTTTACTGTGTAGCCAGAGTTGCTCTCTCAAAAGAAAATTACCAGTGCGAGTTGGTTACCTTTAAATTCATAGCACATGCTAATGGCTACTAGCCAGATGTTGTTGATGCTCATCATCATCATCAAATGCAATAGAAAGGTGCTTCCAATGATCTGTATGGGATTATTCAGTCACCTACAAATAATGATAACTCTAAAAAAATTTTTGCAGGTTTTCATATGTAGGTGTTATATGTGACAGTATTGGGAAATGGCTTAGAAAAGAGGGGGTTATACCCACCTTCTACACTCTGCATAAGATCGAGTGCCTATTGAAGCACCATGAAACCAGAGAAGACAATCGCTACGCACAATTGGGCGTCTATCGCATCCGGTGTACTGAGTGCCATTCTGCATACATAGGCCAAACTGGCCGCGCCTTTAACATATGGTTCAGAAAGCATCAGGATCTTAGCAATTCCAAGCCTGATCTCACTAACCACCTGAAGGATCATAACCATTTCATTTCAAATATAAACACAAATTGCAGCCTTCTGCATATTCATCGTAAGGGCCCAGTTTTAAACCTTTTAGAAGATATAGTCACCCACAGCATTTGCCGTGATCTGTATGGCACTTTGAATGAGCCAACTGTGCTTAAGCATGCAGTCCTGCTGAATAACTTTTCTTTTTTGACGCAGCATCCAGCCTCATCTCCTCCTCTTTCTGGTCTATGATTACTGTATGCCATACATGTATACCTCTTAAATGGGTCAGTGTTTTTTGCCATTTTTTGTGGCCTTCAATAGGCACAACAAATGTATGGCATATGCCTTTTTCCTATAGTGTGGTCCACAAGGTTGACCCAGTTCATTATACATAGCTGTAAAATTGTCCTCTCTCAATAGAAGTTTGCATGTTTTTCATTATATCCTATGACTATGGCGCATCATAGTATTGTAGCATTATCTGTGCCCGTACTAATTAAAAATTTACCTCTCTTTCATGATATAAAATCCGTCTCAGGTCTTATCTCGTGTAAGCCTCAGTTAGTTGTCGACTGCCAGTTAGCATGTTTAAAATGATCCCATTTATAATGTGTCCTTTTAGTGCTATTGCTGCCAGCTATTAATTGACGTATTACTATCTGACAGTATAGACTGTAAGGTTCTGCCACTTTCCCTGTTGATCAGTAACAAGTGCTTGTAAATAGGAGTGGCACATGTTTATGTTATTTTAAGTGATGACTGTGGTGTGTTGTTCCACGTTGCCACTTATATGTAACCACTAAATTTAAAACTTGTTTGCCAGTCATGTAAAAGGAAAGTTTCACTGCACTTTACGGTTTATATAATAATTTTATATTGCAGCTTCTACTCAGTTTTATCACAGTTCTGTACCGACCTGTTCAGTACGCTCCTTTACTATGCGTAATACACTTTTAACTTATTTCATGTATTTCTTATGTAACTTTTGTTTTTTCCTAATTTGAAATGTAAACCATTAATCCAAATTGTGAACGGCTGGGATAGTGCCCCGCGTTCTTCTCTCCATCAATAGATGGCATCACTTTTGCCACTCTGGTTTACCAATTTGCCTCCTCGTTCACATCTGCTACTCCCTGTTCTGTGCTCATAGGTAGCACACCGTGCCTAGTACACATTCACTCATGCTCAGGGGCCACAACACAGCGTAAGTGTCCTGGTACTATTTGTATATTTCCCTTCCCAGACAGTCACCTGAAGTACTGTCTGGTGTCACTTTCGCATTGACGTAGGTTCCACAGCTCCTAGCCCGACCAGCAGTTTCAAAATGTCTTTAAAAGTTTTTTAAAACTTTTTAGAAAATATACTGTTTTGTATGTGTGTTGTGGTGTGTGAAAATTATCTGCCTTCTCTTGTTATTTCCAGTACGACACCTGAAGATGTGCTTATAACAGCCTGAAACCGGTTGTGGTGTGTGAAAATTATCTGCCTTCTCTTGTTCTTTCCAGTACAACACCTGAAGATGGGCTTATAACAGCCTGAAACCGATCATATGATAATAAAAGAAATTTACAACTGAAGTGGTTTTTTCAACCTCTGGGCTAATTTGAACAGTCTTGCACTTCCTCTGTTACCACCGATTAACCATTTGACTGCTGAAGGTGCACCGTCTGCTTGGCGCACTGAGGTGCTGCGGCTCATGGCGTAATTCAGCTACCTGCACTAAGTGCCTGTTCCTTGAGCTGCCGCTGGCGCTGGAGTGGCCCGCACTGCCGCACCCTCCCTGTGCTGAATATTATTTCTGGAGTGACCACAACTCCAGGCGAAGCACTCATGGCTGATACAGAATAAATGCTCTCACTACGTAGTTCCTTTGCAGATGAGTTACTGCAGGATCAAAGTGAATCGTTAAAACTATTTTCCGTCACTAAGAATTATATCATACATTTCATTTTTTTTACACAATTTTTGTAGCTGATGCCGAAAGCGACGTGATTCATTAGATTTATCTCAATAGTTTACTGTTCTTTCTTGCATACCCATTTATAACATCTGCATTTCTCTATGGGTTCCTCACTGTACTAACTCAAGAACTAATAAAATAAGCCATAGATTACAGATAACTGTACATTTTTTGGTTGTTCAAAACGCCACATTACATCGTTTATAGGAGAAAACAACATACAGGTCATCATTCATATCACAGTACAATGTTGGAATTTACTGTGAGCAGCAGTGTGAACAATTAGACTTCACTTTGTTAAGTTTGTTTTGTGAAGTGTTTGGAAATGTCACATGGCCTATATTTGTTACTGAGAATACAACAAACTGAGTGTTTAGTCATCCCCTGTCAGATTATTTACCTGTAATAGGTACACTGTGTAAAGTGTTCCATCCAGGCACAGGTGCATCCGTCCTTTTCAGATGGTAATCAGTGGTGGTGTAATTTGGAATTGCCAGAAATGACTGTCTGCCACAGACATTTTTTTCTAGTGCTGTACTTTTAATTGTTGCACATAAGTACTGAACAGATTTTCCAATATTTGAAAGCTGTGAAATCTCTGTCTTTTCGTTAGCACATTAGAGAGTCATGAACTGTAAATTTAAGAGTTCCTTTCACACTTTGTGAATATAATTTCCATCCTTCTTGATTCAGGATTTGGACTGGCACTGGCGAAGCTAAAAATATATTTTTATTTTGTTTTTTGCTTTTTTATATATTTTTTGTTTTCAAAGTTTTTTACTGATAGCGTTGTTGTATTCGTTCTGTGCTGCAGTTAATAATTCGATTTTGTGTGGTAATTTTCAAAAAGTGATGTGACACACAATGCTACCTTGTAAGTTTTATGTTAGTACCTGCTTTCTTGACACACTTTCTGTTTCCAGCAAACAACACATCTACGCATTAGCGTACTTTTCTTAGAGTGCTCATTTGTTATAATGTTTGGAAAAATGCCTTCCCACTAACCTTAGAAGATTATCATCAGAACACCTTCTCCTGCCAGCTTTTCTGCACTCTAGTGCATCATGTTTCCGTAAGTTCCCTGACCAGCGACAGATGAAACTCTGCTATTGACATTTTATGACCTGTTAGTTTCCTGTGTAGGACAGGAGTGTTTAAAACACACACATCTAGAATGTAAAAAAAGAACTTACACCAATTCATCGTTTTCCATATACACCTGACAGTGCTGAGCAGCATATCAGAATGGTCAACTTCTCCCATACTCAAGTTATACAATGATTTGTGGTTTCTTAATTTTCTCTCCAGTATTCCTGTCAGTCTTTCCTGTGTGAACCATTTCTGTAATGTTACATGTGGTCAACATCCACTCATACACTCTTCCCTTTTGTCACACAACTTTATAGCGAACATTGCATTAGTGCACATAAATTGAAAACATCCCTGTTTTAGTTTCTTCTGAAGCTTTTGCACGTTGTGTCTGTTCTTACGGACAGTACCACATTCATTCATCCCAAGACTGTGGAGCCCTGAAAATAAGTCTGGGCTTGATTACCAATTATCAAGGTAGAGGGTACGTCCATGTTCTAAATAGGGCTTTATTAGTGTAGCCACTGTGTCACTGCTTTTCCCCAAATTGTGGAACTCAGTTTCTATTGATGTCCCTGTATAAACAATGAAATCTAAGACATAGCCAGTCTTACAGTCGCATAACACGAATGTTTTTATTCCGAATCTACTCCATTTCGATGGAATGAACTGTCTGAAATATAAGCATCCTTTGAGTAATAACAAACTTTCATCAATGCAGAATTTATGATCTGGATTAAATGCACAAAGGAAAGATGTACGAACTTTATTAACAATGTTCCTAATTTTGAATAATCTCTCTCCCCCAGTATTGGCAGAGTTGTCATAAGTAACAAAAATGGTCTCTTGACATCAATTCACTAAAAATTGGAGTATTTAGAACAACATCTCTGGTCTGGTATTTGCTAATTTTCAGTTTTTTCCTGCGAGGCATCAGAAGACAAACAACTATGAAACATTTCTTCGTATCCAGTCTCTTTCCACTTTGATATTCAAAATGCACTGGTTCTAGAATATTCTCCTTGGTGAATAAATAAAACCGATTGGTTTCATCAGCTATATGTTTCATCAGTTCTTCTGTAAAGAATAACGTGAAAACTGACAGAATACTTGGCTCATTCCATATTTGACACATGTCCCAATAGTGTATTATCAAATGCCTGATTAACTGGCTAAAAATCATTTTTGTTCCAGTCAAATTTATCACTAAGACATGATTTCTTCTTAGGCATTTCACTGTGACTTTCTGAGTCTTCAGATTCAGAACAACTAACATCTTTTGTTGAGACACGAGACTGCATTGACACCCCTGCTGACGTGGAAGGTTTATGACTACAGCTTTCCGATTCTGTGGAAGAGATATCACTTTCATCAAAATCAAGTAGTTCATCCTCACTATCTCTCCTCGTAAGAATCTCCATGATTTCTTCCTCAGTGCATCCACAATGTCTTGCTATTTTCTTTGTAAAATACAGAACGCAAAAAACACTTCAATAAATTTCGATGAACAGTGAACTGAAATGTGAAGCCTAGGCTCATAGCAGACAGAGAATCTGATGACAAGGTAGCAGTGAGAACTGCAAAAGGCTACTGAGGCATGGGGTGGGAAGTCTGCTGTGCGAGTTATCTCATCATCAGCACTCAGGTAGTGGCGCGTCTATACTTCTCAGCAGCACTCGGGGGAAAACTGGCGGCAGCGACTGTACTTGTCATTAGCATCCAGGGAGTGGCAGGCAACACGACGAGTAAACTGGTCAACAGCAGTCAAAGGGTTAATCTTAGGATGCTCATAAAAAAAAAGAGCCGAAGTTAATTACTATCAGAACACATATTCCATAGCCTAAATGCCAGGGTTAGTTGAAACATTGTGGACCAAATTGGATTTTGTAATCTAGATGGTCACCCAAAGATTCATCACATTAGTTTTAAAAGTGTTTAATTCAATGTTTTACTTGGTTATTTGTCTGTTCTAAAGTTGCTGAAGTTTGCAATCATTAAGAATTTGCAACTAAAATCAGTTCAATAATATTATGATATTTGATAGAAATACTTACAAGCAGTCGAAAATACTATGAGACTACCAATTACACAACATGTTACTATGTCTAATACAGTGTAGGAACCGTGTTGGCATTCAAAATGACTTTCAGTAATCTCAGAATGGATAAATACAGGTCTCGTGTGGTTGTCAATGGAATTTTATACAATTCTTCCTGCAATGATGATGGAGATGGGCAATGATCACACACCTTCTCTCCAAGGTAGACCACAAATACTCAATAACATTGAAATATGGCAACTGTGGTGGCCAGGGGAGCTGCGATAATTCTTCCTTGTGATCATATAACCAGTTCTGCGACCAATGCAAACTGTTGAAGAGGGGCCCTGTCATCGTGAAACACATCACCACCATTGGGGGACAACATTGTCCCATGGGACTGACCTGATCAGCCAAAAGGGTCACAATCTGTGGCAGTAATGCAACTTTGCAGAGTAACCATGAGGTCCATGGAATACCATGATATGACTGCCCAATTCATCACCAAACCCGCACTATGTTTCACTCTTGGGACGTAAAGTCAGCCTAGTAGTGTGAAACAAAACCCATTGAACCAAATGACTTTTTATCCATTGCTCCATAGTCCATGTTTTATGGCTTTGGCACCACATTATGGGCATCTGCATCACTGATAAGTGGTTTTGGAATTTGAGCTCCCACTGCAGTTTCTTGGTTATTGAGCTTCCTTACACATTGTTACTCTTCTGCCGTGAATTTTGCAGCTGTGATCCCCTTATTTCTCATTATAATCCTTGAGCCAACGTACACTTTCATCCATATTGTGACTTACTGCATTATGTTTTTCTGCTTTCCCTGTAGGCAGTATATGTATTTGATTTGAGCTACCTCGGTTATGGAAGCACCTACCATATGAGCGCCAACAATTTGCCCATGTTTTAATTCACTTAGCTCCAAAATGAAGCGCACACAGCTACACAGAACACTGTTCTGATCATGACTAACACTTGCAGCATATTGAGGACATTGCAAAGATACCACTCATGGTCAAATATAACACTGCAACCTGCAGATTTGGCTAGCATCTGCATTTATGTTCAAGCATGCATTTTTCTTGGTGTTCCCAAATTTTTGTGCAACCCCTGTATATTCTTTCAGCTTCATAAGTCATGTTTTGTTACAAGAAATGATGATGATGATAGTAATTATTGTTACAGATTTAGTGTGTGACTTTCTACGTGTATTTCATTACAAGAGTAACAGTGCAAAGGCAGTAATATCTGAGGGTGTGCTGAAAAGTAATGCCTCTTTATTTTTTACATGAAAATTCTTAATGCTTTTTTCTTTAAAAAATATTATTAACATTCTATGTCTCCATTCTTCATATCTACATACTTGCACCCCTTTGCCGCTAGAGGTCTCTGAATTGAAGTGTGTAAAATGGCAGTGTGTAATGTAACTATGCCACTCTGTGAGAAACAGCATGCTGTAATAAGTTTCGAATTGGAAGAGTTCATTCACATATGGCGCACCCTCCCCTCCTTTATGACAATACCAGTCCCCACACAAGAGAATAACATCTGAGCAGTTCGACACCTCGGGTTCACTGTCATTGATCATCCTCCATATAGTCTTGATTTGGCCCCATCCGATTTTCTTCTGTTTCCAGGACTTAAAGAACAGCTTCAAGAACCCCACTTTGACAATGATGAAGCAGTACAAGGAGAGGTGAAATTGTGGCTCGATCAACTAAGTCAAACATTCTATGATGACAGTATCAACAAACTGGTCTCTTGTTGGGAAAAGTGTTTTTGTTGCCTTGGTGACTTCGCTGAGTAATAAATATTTGTACATAAAAAATAAAGATTATTTAAAAAAACAATAAGAGTTTTCACATAAAAAATTGAGAGGCAATACTTTTCAGCACACTCTCATAAAGTATGTATAAATTCACAGTAATTGAATTTAAGAAAATTTTGAAGTAATTATGTGTGTGTTTATTATCCTGCCAATTCCAGCCTCTTGATCAAACTGGTTGCACTGGGTGAGGGGGAGGGAGGTGGAGATGAGTTTAGTGTTTTGGATTTGGTCTAATTGTGCAGTTTTGAGTCTGGTTAACATACCCACAATTACATTCATCTGAAGACTTTGTGCCCCATTTGTGTAGCATGTACACACATTGTTTATGTGGAGGGTGGTTGCTACAAGTCGTCTTCCATGTTTGCCAAGAGAGACTGTGAACCCATTAGGTACAGTTTTTGTCATTATTTTTAAAGGGACGTATAGCAGAATGGTCGGTTTCCATTATTACTCCCATTTTCACTATAAATAAATATTACTGGGACAACGATTCTCTTTAGTCATCACTAGAGTTCTTAGAGATTACATCTTTGAGTATTAGCTGCACATGTGTCCTCATGTATTTGAAGTTGTTAGTGTGCAGTTATTTTGTGGAATTGATGTGCCGTAGTTCCTTATCTTCTGAGATGAGGTATAATGATATGGCTAAGAGTTTGCTGTTAAAAATGAAAAATATTGGAGTGGACTGAATGCAGCCCATGATGATTTGTATTGTACAGTTCAGATGGTTATGAAGTTTTGGTGCTGTGCAATTCACTGGGCTGTAGCCAGATCTAAAGCTGAGCGACTCAGGATGTTCCATGGTGAATCACATGGTCACAGTTAACAAAGACCTTAGTGCCACCACATTCATTAATTGTACATATACCACCAGCAAAATATTGTGGGGAACAGAAAAAATAGTATCTTGTTTCTGTTTATTGCAACAGTGTGACAATCACTTGAACTATAATTTACTCAAGTGACTGATAACAACATTCAGAGGTAAGCTAGGCAAGGTGATGGAGCTGTATAAATAAAGTTTTTTTAAGTGGTAAATATTGAGCATTAGAGGGAGTCTAGATGAACACGCGCACGCCTCCCCCCCCCCCCCCCCTGCCCCCCTCCCTCCCACACACACACACACACACACACACACACACACACACACACACACACAAAATTCAAATAGAGTTAATTTTCAGTAAAACAAGTTCTATAATTGCCAATAGTGTCTGACAGTTGTTTATTATTGCTTACAGTTTTGACACCTGCCACCTGTAATCTAATTGAGATAATATTTTCACATAGCTACAGATGATGTATAAAACTGTAGGTAACACTCACTTCAAGATTTGTTGTGTAGTTTAAGCATTTCTAATAATTGGTGAAATTAAAAATAAAGGAAATAAAAAAATAATAAAACCTTAAATAAAATACAGAAACACTCAAACGCTTAAACAACAGTTGTTGGTCATCTGCACTACCATAACAGCATATAGCTTACGGACAGTTTCTAATCTTAACCACTATCACACATCAGGGTTAAGGAAGTTATACTCTTCAGGAAGCCTCCTCATTTACACTGTTATCTTCTGGAAAAAGCAACTTCAGCAGGTATTCAGTGGAATCCCTCCGCCCTCTAATCATAGTCCAGTCTTGTTTATGCAATGTAGACAGCGTAGTTGGTGTTTATACATTCTCTGTTACTATTTTATTGCAAGTACAACATGTGTCTGTTACTGTTTGCCTTAGAACATTTTGTTACCAGTGCCTTTTCTTCATAGTACCTATGGGAACTTGGTACTCAGTTCCCACTGATATATACAACATTAGTCTAGCCTCTTTCTCTCCATGACCTAAAGCTTTCTGATAAAAGTTTGCACAGTGAACACATTTGTTTCAAATTTGCAAGCTATGCACTCCATGGTTTACCACAGCGTCTAACCATTTTCTGTACTAGAACGGCCACTTTTTATGCATTTTGCTGTGTAGTCTGTACTGTAATCAGTACATTCTGGTGTTTGAAGGTCAATATTTGCATTTATTTTTTTCTAGTAACCCTTTTTAAAATTGTATTGAAGATGTTTGTTTTCCTGTCCTGTATTCCTTCTTTGTACACCAGGATCCAAAATATCTATCATAATGGCATTGTGGTCTCTTCCACTAGCATGCTGGATGTCTCCAAGAGTTGCAGACTGATTTGCCAAGGTGATGTCAAAATTTGTTGTGGTACCAGCACTGTTTTCAGTCGTGGCTCGACAGCCCAATCTGTACAACCCATGGAGGTTTAACATTGATTGCTTCCTGCATTTGTATACCACACTCATCTGTTACATGACTGAGACACAGTGTGGGTTTTGCATTATTGTGTATCGTAATTATATGTGGTGAGCCCTCAACGAAATGAGCCATGTCTCTCAGCCTATGAATGTTTGGTCCAAAGCTTCATGGATATTGCATGTAAATACTTATTAGTGTTAGTTTACCATGTGAGAACTTTAGAGTTACAGATGCAGCATGTGTGTCACAAAGTTGGGATATTTTTGTTATTTGATCAAATTTTTGGAAAAATACTGTCACTGCTTTTGTCATTATGTTAACTGGAAACAGTAATCTTACTGTGCTTTATATAAGGTTCTGGAATTTAAGTTTCAATTATCAATATCTGTCTCCCCATTTTCCACTGATTTACGTATTTCAGTTATTACTTTTGAACAACATACAACATTTATTTGTAACAACCACATATGTCAAGGATGTCTAATAAACACACAACTTTTTTGTGAACATTGAGGGAGGAGTCAGAGTAGATGTGACCATGAGCTTTGACAAAGTGTCTGTAAGTTTGTTCTAGATGAAGAACCTCTTTTCTCCTATTGAAAACTGACCTCAGGGGGTCACACAGTTCTCATACATTAATTGGTAGATTGCCCACTTTCAATGGAATTTGGTCATTTTATGTAAATTGAAGGTGGAGAGTTGAAAGGAAAAGAAAGGGAAGGAACTAATGTTATTAGCTGCATTTGGACTTTATGCAGAGTCAATGACGCTGAGTGAAAATGTGTGCCAGACCAGGATTTGAACCCGGGATCTACTGTACTAGACAGTTGCATTAACCACTGTGCCACCCAGACGCAGTGTTTATCATAATTACATGGACTATCTCAATACACCCCTCGGCTGACCCACATTCCCACCTTGCACCGCCTATCCACTGTTCCTGTACATGTCTTCCATGCTACTTTGAGATTCCCACAGAAGGTTGAATGTGATTGTACATTCTCACTGATGGTGGTGGATGGGAATGTGGGTTGGCCAAGGGGCTTACTGAAATAGTTCACATAGTTGTGATAAACGCTGTGTCTGGGTGACACAGTGGTTAATGCAACTGCGTAGTAAGTAGGAGATCCGGCACATATTTTCACTCGGCGTTGCTGACACAACATAAAGTCCCAATGCAGCTGACATCAATAATTCCTTTCCTTTCCCTTCCTTTTCTTTTCTTTCCTTTCCTTTTCTTTCCTTTCTCCCCCTTCAATTTACATAATATGTATCACAGTTGCAGATTTTACGTGGTGTCTGTTCTCTCAGACATGTGTGAAAGAACGGACCCCATGTATTCATATGAGTTTGGCCAATTGCTTCAGGAGTGGGAAGACTACTGTGTCACCTTTTTGGTGTGCTACACAAGTAAAGTAGTGCAGATGTACTTGAAATGTGTTGAGGTCCTCTAGCCTTCTTAGGTGAAGATTATTTTCAAGAGTTTTATGCATGTCTTTTAGCTTTGTTGAATGTCAAGAGCAGATGTGATTCCCTTTGGGGACAGTTTCAGATTTTCGACAGATAGTGGATATTACGTGTAACAGCTTCTGGTTATTCTGCTACATTACTGAAAATCCCACTAGATAAGGCTTGAGGTGCTGTCTGAGTCTCTAAAAGGTCAGCACCATTTGTTTCTCTATCCTTCCATCCTTTTTATTTGCCTCAGTACTTATTTCATCACTATGTATCTAGTTTTCACAGAACAGAGTTGTTCCTTTAGCAAACTGTGTCATGTACCTATCATTTACACTTTGAGCTTCGAGGTCATTAGAATTCTGTGTAACATCTATTTTAGACTGTGCCTCTTATATACTGTGAGATTTTTGGTTTTCACTGCACCTGCATTGGTGTAACGTACATTGTATTCATAATGGTTAAAGATGAATAGCACAATAGTACCACAATTAGGAATTCATTAAAAACATACTGCGACACATTATACTGCTCATTACCAAATTTTTTTTTCCATCCCTCTTCCATGGTTTCTTTATTTTCTCATCGTGGTATTATTTTGGTTTTCCTGCCACTTTACCATGGGCTGCCAGTTTTGAAGGCTTGTTGAAGGAGTTTTCTTCTTTCTGTGCCTATGATCAACTCTTCGTACATTCTGTGTAGTTTTCCACATTGGGCATTGATCTCCTAAACTTCCTGCAAGAGGGTTGTTGGGGTTATTGGCTGTAGTGATTTCTGATGGCTGGGGGAGGGAAGGAGACAAAATTGTCTGTTTTTTGTGCTTTAGCAAACCATACTAGCATTAGGCAAGTGTGCTGGAATACTACCTGCCCGGGTAGTTGTGCATGTTATTGTGACTGCTTTCAGGACAGGGAGGTATGCCTGGCCTGGATCGAGTCCACCAGGTGGATTTATGATGATGAGTCAGTGTGCCGACCAGCCTAGATGGGGTTTTTAGGTGGTTTCTCACATCCCACTAGGTGAATACCTGGCTTGTTCCCATGTTATGCCTCAAGATACATACTGCACAGACATTTAGAACACTTTCTTGCACTTGCACACAGAATTTACTCTACACACAGGAAGACTGGGTATATTGCTTCTGTCCTGGAGGTGGGAGGGGTGGGGAGGGGGTGGTGAATAGGAGACTGATGACCTCAGCTGTTGGATATCCTTAAACACTCAATCAAAATCAGAATCTGGAATAGCTTAGCAAAGGTTAGACTTCAGGACACAGGCAGCAATCCTGGCTGTATCTGTTGCATCACTACAGACCTCACCCACACGCCAATGTGCAAAAGTCACTTTACTGACCACAGTAAGTGAACAATAAATCTCAAATACCACAGAAATTACCTACAGCCGATCACAGCATGTATGCAGTCACATGACTACCAACAAGCTGAAAATCAAAGAAACTGGCCTATTACAAAATTGAGAAGTGCATGGTGCAACCTAGCAAGATAGTCCAAGCCTGTTTTTATGAAGGTGTGGGATATGGTCACATAAATATTTGTTCCTCCCCAAGTGAGGATCTTTCAGAATGAGAAATGATACTGAAAGTCTCCTCTAAGTTGAGTTAACAATGCCATGTACTTTGTACTTAAGATGAACAAAGGTACAACACATCATCGTTGAGCACCCTAAACCACATACATACATACATACATACATACGTACCCATAAAGTACAAGTTTGACTCGTGCAAAGTTGTCAGAAATCCCTAGTCTTTTCAAAACTAATAAAATCGCCTTTTTTACTCATCAGCCTCCAACAGAAAGAGCACTGATCATGATGATAAAACAGTTGACAGCACAACCTGCTGAACAGGACCTACAACATAAAATCTAGAGATTGGCACCTCTGAAGCAACAGTCTCTCAGTTTAAATGAAGAGAACAAAGTGCAAACTGCTTCATTCTCCTTCCTGTGATCTCAGTGTCTTTAACTGAATTCAAAAACTGTTAAAAACACCTTGTATAGTATTACCTACACACCTGTGTAATAATTGTCGCTTAAAATTCCAGAGATGGGCAATTTAAAAAGACAAAGTGCTTCATTAATTATTAATTTTCGCAGTGCCATTCTTTTCTACTGATTCCAAAAGCATTTCTTTCTACTACATGTGAGCTAAGAGTCATTATGTCAGAAGTGTTGTAGAATGCACAAAGTTATTTGCCATTTTTGATAAAATACATTGCTATAAATTAGTCACTTTTATGTGTTTGAATGTTCATTATTCTTTTGTGTACAAAATTACTTCTGATGTTCTGTCAGGTCATTGATGAGCGCACAGATGTTATCTACCAGGTTGTCGCTGATGGTGCTGGTGGTGTCTTTTCTAGTCGTGATTTTGTACTTCTGCGCAACTGGAACATGAAGAATGGTTGTTATGTTGTAGCTAGTGCCTCCGTCACACATCCCAGTATCCCAAAACACAATAAATATATAAGGTTTGTAAATTTAAGTTTCCTTCATATATTATATAGAGCATGCTGTAGAGCAAGCAGTCAACCTTTTCACCTACCACCCACATTTGCATCTTTGTTAGTGGTAAAATTTTGTAACCATCCACCAGTTCAACAGTAATAGTGGTTTATAAAGTTGGGAAGTAACTTTATAAAATTTCTAAAGCAGAGTTGTGGCAAGATAAAGCATATAATAATAATTACTTACAAAATACTTCATGTCCAAATTTTATGAAAACCTAATGAAAATGGTTTAAAAACTCGTACTTCATACCACCCACCATGAAAGCAGGAACAGCCACTAGTGGGCGGTAGGGACCAGGTTGACTACCACTGCTGTAGAGTATTTCATGTAAAGTTATGAAAACACTATGCTTTTCTATATGTGTGGATATTTAACATTCAAATTTGAGCTTTTTAATTCTGCTGTGATTTACCTGCTGCTAAAGTTACCCCAACTGGTTTACAGTAACAATTTTCTCTGCCTTCAGCTAATGTTCCCAGCTGCTAGATGATTTGCTGATAATTTTTTCCTGTGTTTCAGACTAGGTCATCTTTCCTTTTCTTTCATTCAGCTATTGTCTTAACTAGGTGGCTGTGCCTAAATTTATACCCAAGAGATTCACTATCATATCAGGTGATTTTGTCATTTAAAGCACCTCGTCCTGTTTGGTAATAGTGCACCAAATTTTACTTTGCTTAAAATACTTTTTTTATGCTCCTTTTGTGTCTTTGCATAGAAAAATTGTTCCGTGATTGTGTTTTACGAGTTTGTCCATCTGAGTACAAAATTTATTTTGCATGAATTTTGAACACAATGTTAAGAGATTCAGTACCTCCTGTCATTTTGTCCTGAAATCTGTCATCATTCCTTCTCTCTGTGTTAAGATTATGTGCTTTGTGTGTCTGATTGTTACTTACTCAGATGGGTATCTCCATTGATTTAACTGTTTGTTCACAAATCTCATGGTGATGGATGAGCTTCGTAACAGTTTTTGACTGTGCTACATATGTGTTAATATATCAGTGTTTACAGTCTGCACCTGGAGGAAGCTATTGGATGTGTGTCTGCTTCTTAATCCTGTGAATGAAAACTTGAGGAATGAAATCAATTCATTTTTAAAAAATCAGGCTTACTATATATCTCTGGAGCCCTTAGAAAACACTCATTGTTGGATTTCATTTGATGCTACACCTAGCTGTCCTGCCTATATTTATTTTATTGGAATTAAAATGGTTCTTTGATTTGGTTAATTTCTTATATTCCACCCCCCTTTATTGTTTGAGTTAGACATTACCACGTACAGTATCATGTGGGTATTGGTCTCTCTCTCTCAGCTTCTTCTTCTCCTTCTTTTTTTTTAAAAAAAGAGCTGCCTTTAACCTGAAGGTTGGTTAGAACGCTGCAGTGCTTTTCTAGGCATGGTCTTATTGGATGTCCTGTGCCCTTGCCTGCCTCTCATGTTTGAACTAATTTCTACAAGCCAGTTATATTACAAGGAAAATGAAATTAGTTCTTGCACTAATATTGCTGTTATTTATGTAGTTTTTGTGTTTGCTTGCCTGCTTTTATGGTGCAATCAGTTCATCTAACAGGAAATGATATCTTTACAAGCCACATAACTGATTTGAATACTTGTATCATAGTGTTTTTTGGATCACATGATGCCATCTCATACTATTTAGGTCAGGGTAATACAAGGGGTATAAGGATATTCTCACTCAGTGGTGAAAACAGTGGTGCTGTAAGGAGTCAGTGGGTGTACTTTAGTGGGATGAAGAGAATCCATGTACGTTTACTCAAGCCCTTGCATACAGTATGAATGTGTTTCACAACACTGCTGTTCTTGTATTGAGCAACTACTCCACAATTATCCTCACTAGAAGGTACAAGCTATAAACCTGACAGGTTTTGCATCATGTGTTATCTTTTGTGCTTGGTTTCTATACCAGTGTGTGGATGTTACCACTTTTCCAAAGTGAACTATTTTCACCAGCAAAACATGGTCTGCTAAGGAAGCTTTTTCCACTACTCATAGGGTGATTTACAATTTATCATGGACTCTGATAATACTGGTGCAACTCAACATTTTTAACATTACTGAATGTGAAAGAAATTATAAGTGACAGAAAAAATTCTAGTACCAGCTTGGCACTGAATACCAGACCTTTGATTTTATAGTCTGATACTTACCCACTGAGCCACCAAACGACACTTTCCACGTTTGAGTGAAGGGATTTCCCATCCTACATGTCATTCTGTTTTGCCTCTTTCTCTCTGTGCTAAGCTATATTCTTCAGCTCTCACATCAGATATAGTGTTTATTTTGTTTTTATAAATTCTGAACTCATCATTAGTCTGCCATGTTTGTAGTGAACTATCGTATACCTGTTTTCATCGTGTCCTAAATGTCAAATTTCCTGCAATTTGATGTGTGTGTGTGCGTGTGCGCGTGCGCGTGTGCGTGCGCGGGCGCGCGCGCTCGCGCGCGCACATGTTTCTGTTTTGGCAGATATTTGCAATATCTTTTTTGCAGTGTGTAGCTGGAGTCAGCCCAAACAAATGCTGCTCATCAGATGTTTCATGTGATGCCCACCATTGCTGGAAAGCATCCATTTGTTTCCCATTACAAATGAAATGGTTTTTAAAGTGGAATTTTAGATGCCCATTCGACAGAGTGATCCCAGATTATTCTAGTGCGATATTCCTTTTATCAATGTGTGTTAATAGGGACAGAATAACCAGTACATTAACAGTGACAGCACCGCCCTGGCCTGTGCTGACTGTTACTGCCATGTGGGAGCGCTGCTCAGTGACTGCTGGAGTATTGATTATTCTTTGTGTTTTACGGTTTCTGTTAATACATATTGATAAAACAAATAATGTACTAGATTAATTTGAGAACACACTATCAAATGGGCATATAAAATTCCACTTTACTACTACTGCTACTACTATTACTGCCACCACCACCACCACCACCACCACCACCACGACCACAGAGAGAGAAAAGTAATACATATAAAACAACTGCTAAATAACAAGGTAAATAAGGGAACCCAGATGCCTTTAGACTAATATGGGGAATCTTTGGGTGACCAGCCAGTCTACAGATTCTATTTGACACACGTTCGAACAACTACACTGGTGAGTTTATTGGCCAATAAACACTGATACCTGACGTACACAGTGTGTGGAGATCATCCAAATACTTTTGAAAATCCACTGAACGTACAGCATCTGAAATGAGATACATTTATTTAGGGGTCACACCACCACAATTAAATGAACACATCAATAAAAAAAGACAAAGGGGCAAATTCTGAAAACTAAAACAGGATTTGGTCATTGACATAATTAACACTAAGTGATAAAAAAAAATCCCAATAACAGACATATTAAGTTGGTTTTTCAGCACTAACAACATAAAGGATTTAGGAAAATGGGTGAAAAACACAGTTGATAAGGAAACCAAACCACCACCAATAAAATGAGTGAGCATTAATGTCTGTGTGTTGCAAAGTGTGGACTAATTTTCAGGGAATATATTCAGGTTATTGAGTTGTCTGTAAAACCTGGAAATTCTGAGGGAAGCTTAATTTACTGGAAAAGTCAGGAAAATATCAGTAAATCGTGAGAGAGATTCAGGGAAGTTGAATTGTTTGTTGCCAGAAAGAAGTGTACAGAGTCTTTTGTTAAAAATCAGCCTGTTTCTGTTTTGGAAGTATACAGTTCTGGAGTTGAATAAGGAAGGGTGAAGGAAGTCACTGAATTGTTGTAATGTTTGTTGCTCGATCATGGTTATCTCTAGTGGACTCACTGATCTCGGAAATCTTCATTATTGTCCATGGTTTCCTGGGCTCCAGGTGTATTATGCACTGCATGATTGTAATTGTGATGGAGCATGCACACGAGTTTCTGCTGTATATTAATTCACCATTTGCAAAGAGGTGAAGGTAAGTTTTTAAATTTTATAAAAGATACAATTATGAGTCTGTATTTGTACACACATTTTTTGTAGGCTAGCATTGCAAATTCAGAATGTTTATTTTTTACTAATTTCAGTGCAAACTAGCATGTTGTCAACTTTCTCTCAGTGTGAGTAGAATCCGATTAGAAATATGATGTATTGTCGCTATTAAAATCTGTTGATATTGCATTCCAGTGACAATGTTGCAGAATGAGCCACAGTGAGGATTTCTCTGATATCTTGTTCACATAGTTTCATATACTTGGTTTATTGCACAAAGACACAACATGGAACAAAATGGAATTATAGAATTGATAATAAAACTGTAAACCCTAGCTGAACTTGGAGTAATCATTAAATAATATGGCAACTAAAAAAAAAATGTATACACATTTTGCTCATGGAAAAATAGTAAACTAAACTATGCCCTCACTTAAAACAAAGCTTGGTTCAGGGAAATCTGGAATTTAAACCTGGAAAGCTCAGGCATAATTTTTGAGGAAACAGATTTACCACTCTGATATCACACTGAAAGACAAATATGGAGCATAAAAATTGTAACAAACATATTTTTTGGTGATAAGCATGTTAGTAACAAACATATGGGTTATAATGACAACATGGGCAAGTAGACAGCATGCCAAGGTGTAGGTGACTGCTAAAGAGAGAAAGGATATGCTTTAAGTGAAGTGAAAGCAAATTTTGGCAGCAATAAAATCAAACTCTTTTAAATCTCAAGCAAATGATGATATATGCAAAACTGTTTAGCTTACTGGACTAAAATGAAATGTATAAGGGGATTAAAAAGTGCTTTGTGGTAGTTACTGTGATGACAATGGATTTATTCATTTTCTTCTGTGACAAACTTCATGGAGATACTATACTCCAGATTACAATTAAACATTACTTCTTTGATGGTATAGATCTGGGAGAACATAAAAACTTGCTATTTTTTGGTGTAGAGTACTACCTAACACTGTCACTGACAATGTGAGAATGTAACAGTCACAGTCCCATTGCTTCTGAAACGTTTTAAACACATTCATTCACTGTTTTCCAAGTTGTAGCACACCTCTTACTCTGTCCCTGCCTGAATTGAAAAACACTACACAGATATAGGTCAAGCTTGCCATCAAGTAGAAAAGTTCACACAATAAAGATTTTGGCTGCAAGGAATACATAATTTAACCACAATTATCTGCCTTGACCTGTATAGCAGAAAATTATAATTAAATTGCAGCCTGGTGTCAGTAGTGCTTAAGCGCGGTATAAAACTGGAAACTATGTTTTTGGTGGCCTTCAGCATCTAAATTTTAGTATCAAAGGGCATATATTGTAGTTCTAGTGGTTGCTAGAACTCGAGTCTCGCATACTTTCCTATTTTTGTATGTAATTTTTGTGCCATTATACAACACTTGAGTGTGAAACCTCCAGGCATATTAACAATGTTTTCTGGTTTGGGACTTGAACCTAGACCTTTGACTTTCATGGAAATTGGTCTTACAGAATTGTCCAGACACACTTTATAACTTGCCTTATAGGTTCAGTTTGCTAGTATCTCTCCCATACTTTACGAGCTGTACAGAGGCTCTACTGCATGGCTTACAAGAAACCATCCCCAACTTGACCTCATATTTTAAGGAGAAAATAGTACACTTGAGAGATATTAGCCCCAACAGTTGATTCTGCTTGAAAATTCAGGCCATAATTCTGATCGTACACAGTTATGACCTTATGAAAGTACAGCTTTTAAAGTACTGCGCACACTTGCTTCACCCCACTGCAGGCGCCTGATGCCTGAGAGCGAAGCACTATACAGTGGTTTGACAACCTGAGCCTTCCTATTTGCAGGATGTTGAAGAAAAGGGAAGAGTAGACAGGACGCTGTTGCACTCTCAATTCATAAGAGAACTCACAAATGATGACAGAAAAAAGTTAATAGAAATTCATGTGTTCGTAAAAGGATTGATTCGCAAAGCTTACAACTACTACACCATCATAACTTAGCTAAAGATTTTTCCAAGAACCCAAGAAAATTCTGGTCCTACATAAAATCGTTAAGTGGGTCTAAGTCTTCTATCCAGTCACTCATTGGCTGGTCTGGCGTGGCAGTAGAAGACAGCAAAAGTAGACAAAGTTTTAAATTTTGGATTTAATAAATCATTCACACAGGAGAAAGAGTACTCTACAGCATTGCTCTCTTGATTAGCTTGCATTTAGGAAGAATCTTTCGCCCAGTGCAAAGTCCCAAGGAACTTGAAAAGGATGCAGATGACCTGTTTGTATAAGAAGGGTAAAAGAACGTTTCTACAAGAATCCTTGAACATATTCTCTGTTCAAGTATAATAAATTCCCTTGAGAAGGAAAAGCTTCTGTCGACAAATCAGTAAGATTTTATAAAGCACTGCTTATGCAAAACTCAACTTGTCCTTTTACCACAGGATATCCTGTGAACTACGAATCAAGGGCAGCAGGTGGATTCCATATTCCTAGGTTTCCGTAAAGCGTTTGACATGGTGCCACACTGCCTCTTGAGTAACAGAACCCAGTATTTTATCCTCCATGGTGGCTGTTCATCAGAGACGAGGCTATCATCAGGAGTGCCCCATGGAAGCGTGATAGGACTGCTGTTCTTTTCTATATAAATAAGTGATCTGGCCAACAGGGTAAGCAGCAGTCTGTGGCTGTTTGCTGATGAAGCTGTGATGTATGGGAAGGTGTCATCATTGAGTGAGTGGAGGAGCACACAAGGTGGCTTAGACAAAATTTCTAGTTGCTATGATGAATGGCTCTAAATGTAGAAAAATGTAAAGTAATGCAGATGAGTAGGAAAAGCAAACCCCTAATGTTCGAATACAGCGTTAGTGGTGTGGTGCTTGACACAGTCAAGTCAGTTAAATATCTAGGTATAACATTGCAAAGCACTATGAAATGGGATGAACATATAAGAATTGTTGTAGGGAAGGTGAATGGTAGACTTGGATTTATTGGGAGAATTTTAGAAAAGTGTGGTTCAGCTGTAAAGGAAACTGTATATAGGACACTAGTGTGACTCCTTGTTGAGTAATGTTAGTGTGTGTGGGATTCGTGACAGGTCAGATTAAAGAAAGACAGTGAAGCGATTGAGAGGTGGGCTTCTAGATTTGTTACTGGTAGGTTTGAACAACATACACGTATTACAGAGATGCTTTGGAACTCGAATGGGAATTACTGGAGGAAAGGAGATACTCTTTTTGACTATTGATACAATTTAGAGAACAAGCATTTGAGGCTGATAGCAGAATGTATTTACTGCCACCAATGTACATTTCACGTAAGGACCACAAAGATAAGATTAGAGGGATTAGGGCTCGTATGGAGGCATAGAGTGAGTAATTTTCCCTTGCTCTATTTGCAAGTTGAACAGGAAAGGAACTGACCAGTAGTGGTACAGGGTACCTTCTGCCACGCACCATATCATGGCTTGTGGAGTATGTATGTAGATTTAGATGTAGATGTAGAAGTGGACACATCTGTCCAACGTGTTTTCAAATCTTGTACAAGAACACATGTTATTCTACAGGAGAAGTAGTAAGTAACATGAGGTGTAATATGTCAACATTACACACCTATATGTTAAATATTATTTTAACAGTATTCTTGTGTTGCTAGTCTGCAGCTATATATATGCCTCAAAATTAAGATGAATGTTCCTAAGCAGCTGAAGAATTGTTATGTAATACTGGTAATGATTTTCATTTTACAATTTAATCATGGCAATCATGTTAAAGAATACTGCAGCTCATGCAAATATACTTCACTTTAACAGTGTCAGTTTTAAAATCCAAAGAAATTAACACAATGATGGTCTTAATAATTAAATAGCACTATGTTATTTCTTTAATGGCACACTTTTTCATTTCATTCATTTACACAGAATTTTAGATCACAACATAAAAATGTTCAAAACAGAGAGATCTCTGCCACAAACTACATATTAGAAACCGTGCACTTTGACACAATGAACAAAGCGTGTTACCATTGTCAAAACAGTATTGTACTTCGTGCACAGGCATTAGGTAGCTGCAGTGGGGTGGATCGAGTGATAAATAACCAGTGTGTGCAAAAGTTTAAAAGCTGTACTTTCAGTAGGTTATACCAATGTACTATCAGAATTATGGCCCAAATATTCTTGCGGGATCAATTTCTGGGGCTGATAGGTTACAACCGTGCTTTTTTTTCTTTCTTTTTGAAATATGGGGTGAAGTTCAGGATGTTTCTTTTTAGTGCAAGAAAGAGAGAAACAAGGAAACTGAATCTGTGAAACAGGGTGTGAGGAAAAAGAATTGCCTACAAAAGGTAAGACTTTGGGATTGAGTCACACTGTAGCAAACAACTGCAATCTAACAGAACCTTGTATAATATTGTACACTCTGCTACAGATGAAATATTCACTCTGAAAATAACTCTTAGGTTGTGACTACGATATTCAGTTATGCAGCCTGTCATGGTAGTAGTAGTTCAGGAAATTCTGCAGTGAAGACACTCTGGAACTCAGTAAACTGAAAAGAGGTATCGAAAAATTGAAGATGTCTGATAGACAAGCAGATGTGCCTTGATAGTTCAGTTGGTGAGAGCACTGTCTGTAAAAGGTAAAGGGTAGAGTTTCAGATCAAAAGATTCATTCTGAATTATTTTATTATGCTCACATTTTGTGATATTCCTTTCATTTGAATCCTGGTTATTTACTACACTGTGTCCAAAAATTGCAATTTCATCATCTGCTGCAATGACTATGATATTCCATTTGATTACAGTATCGTATGTGGCAATTCAAATGACAAATGGGATTTAGTGCCCCATTTTATTTCTTCTGTTGGAATGGATGTTAACTAATTAATTTTTTGTGTGGATAAATACTGTTAACAGGCATGGTATGAGCAGGGTTACATCAGTTTCATGTCTATAATTAAATATATGTTGATTAAATGGTAATTAGTAAGATTGTGCAATGTTTTTTGCAGACATTGCTTATTTTCCAATGGGAAATATACAAGGTGATTAGAATTAAAGTTCAACTTTCAAACTGCTGTAGAAATAACACCACTGGTCAGAATGACATCAGATTGCAGTGGAATATTATCAAAGAAGGGGGAAAACGTATGGCAGAAGAAAAATAAATAGTTACAAAATGTAGCAATAGATGGTGCTGTAATCATCGTAATTTAATAATGGTTGACTACAAATGACAAATGAATCATACAACAATGCCTAAGGTGTATGTTTGATGTTAAACTATCTGTACTACTCAGTGTGCATGAGTGTACAGATGTGATACTGTTAGTTACATAAGCCCGTCCACCACGGCAAGGTCATATCACATTGGATGGGAAAAATTTTAATTGTCCTGAGGCCAAAAACCGCATAAAAAGCATCACCGCATAAAAAGCATCACTCACATTGGTTTTTAATTGTCCTGAGGCCCAAAACCACATAAAAAGCATCAATCAAAATAAAATTGGATTATTAATTTTCATGTGACTGGCACAAAATATGTTCAATATGCTGTCCACTATTTTCTACAACACGTAGAAATCAAGAAACAGTATGCTCCACAACTGATCGAAGTGTTTCTGGGGTCATGTTCAGAATGTGTGCCTTCAATGCAGCTAAGTTTACAATTAGAACACTGAACGCAATATCTTTCAGGAAGCTCAACAGCCAGAAGTCACACGGATTAAGATAAGGTGATTGGGATGGCCAGGCTGTAGGGAAATGGCAGCTGATTATTCTAGCATTTCCGAAATGCCGCTTCAGCAGCTGCTTAATAGTATTTGTAATGTGCAGAGGTGCACAATCTTGCATAAAAATGATCTCATCCACACATCCATGCTGTTGGAGGGCTGGAATGATGTGGTCGCGCAAAATACACTCTTAGCACTTACTACTGATGGTGCAGGTAACAGTACCGGAAGCACCTGTCTCTTCGAAAAACTGTGACCATGTGATAAATGATGCCGTAAACCTGCACCACACAATGACCTTTTAGGATGAAATGGTACTGGTTGATTTGCATGTTGATTTTCCATTGCCCATATTCAACAATTCTCTGTATTGACATATCCTGTCAGATGGAAGTGGGCTTCGTCTGTCCACAAAATCTTCCATGGCCAATCATTTTCCACTTTCATGCGAGCAAGAAATTTTAAAGCATAGGTCTCTCTTGCTGACAGGTCAACAGGAAGCAACTCGTGCACATGGGTAATTTTGAATAGATAGCAAAGAAGGATGTTTTGTAGGATATTACGCACCGCACTCACCAGTACGTCCAATGTTCGGGCAATTCTCCATGCACTACACATTTGCACACCACCACTTATCTCCTCCTGGATTGCTGTGGCCACTGCTTCCACTGACATCGAATCAATTCGTTTCCTTCCTCTGCCAGGTAGCACTCCAAAAGAACCTGTCTTCTCAAATTTCCAGATCATTTTCTCCAGGCCCACGCCAGTCATTGGACCAATGCCTTTTTTCAAACCCTTCAATGCTGAATTCTGCAGAACGACATGTGCTCAGTCATCATTCTTATAATACAGCTTTACAAGCAGAGCGTGTTCCTGCATTGAGACAGTCATGGCAAACGTCACAGATGCGAAAGGAGGAAAAGCTGTGTATCCGGCGTGTTTATACCAACTTCAAGAGGTCATAGTCATGACAGGTGTTTTCATTTACATATTCTGACACAGCCTGTGCCATCTGTTGATCAATTTTGACACTATTTTTTTCCTTCTTCCATTCGTTTTCCCACTTCTCCGATAATATTCCGTTGCAATTTGACATCATTCTGACCACTGGTGTTGCTTCTACAGCCTTCTGAAAGTTTAATTATAATCACCCTGTATCATGAGTGTCCCTATAGTTGGGTGTTAGAGAATTCTTACATTACAGTTAATAGGTAGTGTTCATTACATGCTTGAATTTGATGTGTCTTTTTCAACCAGAACTGACTATAGCATATCGCATATATTATGGCTGAATAGTGTGTTTATTTTGAAGCAGTGACAATATCCTAACTGTTGTTGTTAACATTGTAAGTGTAAGTTTTATTATGCTTCTTGCTTTAATAAAGAATAAGCACCCTAAA